>NC_052165.1:57501663-57813623 GCF_902713615.1 Scyliorhinus canicula | reverse complement strand
AAAATAAACATCCAGAATTTTTGCTTTTATTCCAGTCAGCAATAAGTTTGTAATTAGTCCTTAATCTACTTGCTAATTTTCTCCCAAAAAATTTATCTCAAAATGTTACAAATTTGAGTTGGCCCAGGCTGTATGAGAACATTTAATTAATTCTACATTTAGAGGAACGTAGGAGCAAGTGTAGTCCATTTGACCCTTCAGGCCTGCAACGTCATTTAATAAAGTCATGGCTAGTCTGGTTGTGGGCTCAACTCCACTTTCCTGTCTCCCCCAATAATCCCCAACTCCCCTTGTCTATCAGAAAATCTGTCTAACTGAGTCTTGAATAAATTCAATGGCCCAGCCTCCAGTTCTTCCTAGAAAAAGAAATTCCACAGACTAACAACCCTATGACAGAATTTCTTTCCCCTCCTAGCCATCTGAAAAGAAAGGCCTTTTATTCTTAAACAGTGTTCCCCTAGTTCTAGTCTCCAAATTAAGATCTTCCAGTCCCACCCACGGCCCACACCCGCCACATGTTCCATAGCGGCGAGGGGTGCATTCAACGGGAGACGGCGGCCAATGGCAGGCCTCCTCCAGTGCTGCGGATTGCTCAGAAAATCCCACACTAAGGGTGCTGTGTAATTCAATGGTGCTGAGTCAATTATACAAACATAGGGCCAAATCTCATTGAGGCATTAGGAACCTTGCCTGCTGACTGGAGAACCAATGCAAAATAAAAACATAAAATGCTGGATAAACAGCAGGTCTGGCAGCATCTCCGGAGAGAGATACAGAGTTAACGTTTCTAGTCCATATGACCCTTCTACAAACCTGTGATGCCTCTTTTCAGTAAAGCCTGCCAATGAGGCAATTACGAAGCCAGCGGCAGGCCCTTCCCTGGAATCATGACCCAAGGAGCAGATATCTCGCCCGCTGATAGCTGGCAACCAGTCAGAGGCCAGCAGCTCCTGTGCTTAGCAGTGCCATTGGGGAGGCCGTGGCTGCTGCATGAATGACAGAAACCTATTTGTACTATTACACGGAGTATGGTGCAATGGTTCTAAATGCTTTAGTTTGCAAATACAACCCTCCTGCCCGGTCCTTTGTTTAAGGAAGGCCTGGTTGTACTAGCTCTTCCAAATATCAATTTGAAACAATTATAATTAACAATGCAGGGGTTTTATTTAGGTCTCGGTTAATGGGGATAGAATCTTGTGCTCTTACTGGTGACGCGTTTGGAGGCACGAAGGGCATTTGCTTAGGAGGGATGGTGGTGTAGTGAAACCCTCCTGTCTTCCCTCCTCTGCCAGAATTAAATTCTGTGAGAAGGGACTTAAAAAGCCAATTAATGACTGGTAAAGGGCCTGATTTTGCCACTGCTGGTATTAACCGCTGCTGATAGCCTGCCACCATGTGGTGTGGACAACAGGTTAGTTTCTCATCACCAGGGGATTCTCTTGATCAAAGGCACTCAATGCCTGATCAAGGGAGGTCCCAGGCAAGAAGGAATTAATGTGGGGGAAGGCAGGGGGAGGAGGGGCGGGGGGGGGGGGGGGGGGGGGGGGGGGGTTCGCAGGGTGGGGGTCAGAAGGAGAGGGGTGCAGCAAGGGCAGGGGTTTGGCTCTCAACAGGTACTCGCCTTTAGCAATATCTGCTCCCTTGATCAGGCATTGAGTGCCTTTGATCAAGAGAATCCCCCCACCCCTGTGTGCAGACTCCGGACAGACAGTGACCCAAGCCGGAATCAAACCTGGGACCCTGGAGCTGTGAAGCAATGGTGCTATCCACAATGCTACCGTGCTGCCCGTTCTTCTGACTCTGTCTTTATCCACCCTTCCCTTGACTACATCGCTGGTGAGAGAGCCTTTCAACTCCTGAATTTTACTTTGTAACATTTTCATCTTCTAAGTTTCTCTCGCCACTTCTCTTTCCTGCTTTAAAAAGGGTTTCTGTATCATTATCTGTGAATCACCTTGGCACGTGTTTTTTTTGTTGAAAGCGTGTTAAAAGTACTGTAAGCTACCCTCTATGGTGAGAGAAATTATTTATAGAGTGTATCCAGTGGTATAGCAATAAAAAGGCAACAGGTTGTTGGAACTGCTGTGGAATTGAGAAGAGCATTTCCCATCAGTAATGTTTAAAAACTTACCTATCAGGCGGCAACCTTCAGCAATCTCTTTAAAGCACTCGGTTATGCCACATGTAAAGCACGTTTTGAAGAACGCAGCAGGCTCGGCACAGGGAAACTGCATTCAGGGCAGCACAATTTTACAAAAAGAGCCTCAAATAGGGATCCGCATTTACAATGCGCCTAAGGCCTATTTCGGGCAATGGGTCTAAACTTTTACTGTCTTTATCAATATAGTAGTGACACACAATTTTTAAAAATAAATTTAGCGTACCCAATTTTTTTTCCAATCAAGGGACAACGTAGCGTGGCCAATCCACATACCTTGCGAGGTGACATACAATTGATGCATAATGCACATGTGCACCCCACCGGTCCATATTGGACAATTAAACACCCATTTTGCACCTGAAAAATGGGTGTAGTTCCTTTGAATTTCTAAGCCTGTAGATCATGTTTCTCAAAATATCTTTCAACATACAATATTCTACTCAATAGGATTAGGATAATGTAGCATGTTTGAGTTAGATAGGGAATGAGTTGAATTCCTGAAGACAGAAAGTTGCAAGTGCATATAGTTATGTGTCACTCATGGAGGCTCACAAGGAATGTTGTTAGCCCTGCTTCTCTTCATCACGTTTATCCACGAATAAAGGTGTCAGAGACCTGCAAGTTCATAGATGATGCATAAACATGGGTGAATGTTAGGTCCTTAGAGAAGGAAAATGGGTTACAGGCCAATCTATATGCAGTTGGGGAAATGAGCTGTTGTCAAATGTAACCTAACAGAAAGGGTGTGTTATCCATGTTTGTAGTCAAATAGCACGTATGTGTGTACTATACAAGTTACACAAGACTTTTGAGTTGAATAAAGACCATGGGCGGGATTCTCTGGTCTCCAACGCCAAAATTGTGTTCGGCGATCGGCCGGAGAATCCATGTTGGCACCGAAATCGGGGGCGGCGCTGCTTTTGCAATGCTCCGCCCCCTCCAAAATGGCATACTCTCGGAGTACACCGCACGCCGTATGGACGGCCTCAGGATGTTACTTGAGGCCCTCCCCCCCGATGCTCCACTCCCGACCGGCCGGTTCCCGACAGTGTGGGTCACTCATGCTATTTTTTTCAGGGAACACGACGTGGCAGCTGGGGACTGAGTCCAGCACCGCCACAGTTGGGGGAGAGCTGATCTGTGGGCAGGGGGGGGTGCTTTTTTGGCAGGGGCTGGGGGCACTGGTGGAGGGGGTTCTGGGGATGGCGTGCCTGGCCAAAGGGGGGGGTCACTATTTGGCAGGCCGTGTCTGCGCGCGGCCGACGCCATGTTGCACGGCGCGACCGCTGCAGGCCTCCGCAGTCTGCATACGCAGCCATGGATCCGGCAATTCTCCAGCCGTGTCGGCAGCTAGAGCCAGGTTCTCTATGCTGCGTGCCTGCTAGTCCCCCACCAGATCAGTGGTCATTGTGCGCCGATTGTTTGGTTGTAAAAATGCCACTGTTCCCATGCCGGTGTCAGGACGTAGTCTCCACATCAGAGAATCCAGTGCCTTGTTTTTATAGCGCAGAACCCTCAGAAAGTTCATGGTTAGCAACCCAGCTGGTCCCACTCACTTCTCCTTTCCCCAAACTCTAATATTTTGTCCCTTATGGTGCTTATCCCTTCTGAAATCCACAAATGAATCTGCCTCCACCACTTTCAGGCAATGCTTTCCAGACCATAACCACTCACAGCATATTAAAAAAAAAATTCTTATGTCGCCTTTAGTTCCTTTGCCAGTCACCTTAAATATGTGAGCTTTAGTGCCTAACCCTTCCATCAATAGAAACAGTTTCTCTCTATCTAGACTCCTCATGATCTTGAATATGTCTACAAAATTTCCTCTCAAACCTCTCTAAGAAGAACAACACAAGCTTCTCCAATATATTCAGATAATTGATATTCCTCATCCCTGGAGTCATTATTGTAAATCTTTTCTGCACCCTCTCTAAAGCATCCACATCATTCCAAAAGCACAGTGCCCAAATTGCATTCAATACTCCAGTTGAACTGACAGTGTTTTGTAAATATTCAGCATAGCTTTCTTGCTCTTTCACTCTTTACCTTTATCTATAAAGCCCAGGGTCTCATTAGTTGGCAGACAGTGATCAGGGGAAGAGCGCTGGGCTGGGACAGGAGCAGTGATCATGACCGATAGGAGGGATGGGAGGGGTGGTAGGAGACACCCAGTCCATATGGTAACATGGAAAGTGCGAGAGTTGGATGGGCTGGTGAAGCGAGTGCAAGTCTTCTCGCATTTGAAGAGCTTGAGAGCTAATGTAGTGCAGGAGACCCACCTGAGGGTGAAGGAACAGATGAAGGTTTGAAAGAACTGGGTGAGTCAGGTGTTCCACTTGGGCTTTGACAGCAGGGGCCAGGATAGTGGTACTGGTGGGTAAGAGAGTGAGGTTCCAGATGGAGAAGGTGGTGACAGACCAAAGGGCAGGTATGTTTTAGTAAAGGGTGTTTTGGAGGGGAAGCTGATGGTGGCTAACCTGTACGCCCAAATTGGGACGATGTGGGGTTCATGAAGAGGATGGTGGCTGCCATACCGAATTTGGATACACACCAGTTAATTCTGAGGATGGGACTTGAATACAGTGCTGAATCTGAAGATGGATAGATCTAAGCCATGCACGCTGACCACCTTGGGAGGTGGGGGGCAAAGGTGTTGGCTGCGTTTGTAAAGGAGATGGGAGAACGGATCCGTGGAGGGTTTTTGCATCCACGGGGTAGGGAGTATTCCTTCTTTTCGCCGGTGCATAATGTGTATTCAAAGATGGACTTCTTCATTGTGGGCAAGTAATTTGCCAATCCTGCTCAGATAAATCACATGGTTCTATTCACCGTGATTCAAGAGTGCACTGTAACAAGAGGTTTGGATTAAAACACCTTGTTCATAGAATCTCTACAGTGCAGAAGGAGGCCATTAGGTCCATCGAGTCTGCACCGACCCACTGAATAAGCACCCTCGCAAGCCCACTCCCCACTCTAACCCTGTAACCCCATAACCCCAACTAACGTTTTGGACACTATGGGCAATTTAGCATGACCAATCCACCTAACCTGCACACCTTTGGACGATGGGAGGAAACCGGAGCAGCTGGAGGAAACCCACGCAGACACGAGGGCGGGGGGGGGGGGGGGGGGGGGGGGGGGGGGGGGGGGCGGGGGGGACACATTCAAACTCTACACAGACAGTCACCCGAGGCTGGAATTGAACCCGGGTCCCTGACGCTGTGAGGCGCAGTGCTAACCACTGTGCCACCCCATAAATCTTTTTTTGATTTTTATTGATGATGGACAGATGGTGCACAGAGATTTATGTGCAAAAAGGGGATGGTTGAGTGTCTTATGCAGCAGTTGAAATGAATGAAATGAAATGAAAATCGCTTATTGTCACAAGTAGGCTTCAATGAAGTTACTGTGAAAGCCCCTAGTCGCCACATTCCGGCGCCTGTTCGGGGAGGCTGGTACGGGAATTGAACCGTGCTGCTGGCCTGCCTTGGTCTGCTTTAAAAGCCAAAGATTTAGCCCAGTGTGCTAAACCAGCCCAGTTGATGGGGAATTAGTATAGTGGGGGAGAAGAGAGGAAGTCAAAACATACAAAGGGAAGGAAAAAGTAAAAACACGCAAACACTATCCCTAGTCTATATGGGACTGAGCCCATATAGACCAGGAGTCTGCCAGGATCAATGCCTAGAGCTGGCTGTGTAGTGATAGGAATGCAATACTTGCCATTATGCCCCGTGCTCCTGATAGAGAAGAAAAATCCTGATTGGCTCCAGTGACCCCTTCAGAGATAGTGTGGATTTAAAGGCATGGACAGAGTTCAAGTCAGTCATCCAAGCCAATGATCCCATGGTTAAACAGCTTCTTAATGTTCTTTGGTTCAGTTCACACATGAAGAATGGACACCTGGTCAAGGGACCAGAGGCCATAGCCAGTGATTCAAGAGAGAATGGGGTAAAGATGCTTTTTTTTTTAAACAATAACTTGGAGATTAAATGAATTTACATGTAACTGTGAATTTACAGAAAGCTTTTTTCATTCTCCACTTCTGGAAAACTGGTAAATTTCTTCAGCATATCTGCATCAACCCAACGCAATAATCAAATTATTTCTGCTTCATATGCTCCCATATCAGCAAAGGTACATCAGGAGGCTTTTACCCTCAAGAATATATCTTGTCCGTTTGTCATTCCCACAGAACCTTTTACTGGATTATTTAATGTGCACACAAATTATCAAGCTGTAAGTGCTAAACCAAGGAAACAGTCCGTGGCCCTGCTTTAATGAATTACCATTCACAGCACGCCTGTTATCCAAGCAAAGCCCCCCCCCTTTCCCCAAATACTTTTTAATCATACATCAAAAGTCAGACCCAAGTGTCTTAACCTTCTAGTTAATCACTGCTGAGAAACCTTTCCCAATAATGGAGGCTCCACAATATTAACGTGGGAGGTCTTGTGACACAGTTTGTAGTATCCCTGTCTCTGAGCCAGAAGCTTCGGGTTCAAGTCCCACCTCAGGACTTGATGGCTAAGGAAGGTGAGTATATAATGCAACCAAAGAGGTTGAGTGTCAACTTGCAAATCCTTCTAATGCGTCAATGGCTGGCGGTAAGAGCGGGAGAGACTCCTGGTCAGCCATGCTTGATGTGGAGTTGGTCCCCTCACGCTATAAGCCTCTGGCAACAGATTTAGCGACCTGTTCCAGGAATAACTAGCAATGGAAACAGACAAAAGTTTGCCTTAGTAGTAGCACTAGGTACAGGAAGGGAATTGGAATTGGAGCAGTATTAATGTAATTTACAATTATAAATAATGAACATGTGATTTATAGAATAGATTTTAATGCATCATTTAGATTTGTGGGCAGCACGGTTGCATAGTGGTTAGCACTGTGATTTCACAGCACCAGGGTCCCAGGTTCGATTCCCTGCTGGGTCACTGTCTGTTAGGAGTCTGCACGTTCTCCCCGTGTCTGCGTGGGTTTCTTCCGGGTGCTCCGGTTTCCTCCCACTGTCCAAAGACGTGCAGGTTAGGTGGACTGGCCATGCTAAAATTGCCCTTAGTGTCCAAAAAAGGTTAGATGGGGTTATTGGGTTAGGGTGAAAGTGAGGGCTTAAGTGGGTCAGTAATGACTCGATGGGTCGAATGGCCTCCTTCTGCACTGTATGTTCTATGTTCTAAAAGATTTGAGAAAAAACCTAACCCAGTTTAAACTGTTTCCAGTAAGATCACAAAGGGTAGATGGCGTCTGCTATTAGTTACCTCCAACTGGGGGATCAGTGAATATCTTGGAGCAAACCTGCATAGGGCCTATTTCATATGCTCTAATGTAGGGTTTTTCAAAGTGCAGGTGTCGGGAGCGTCGTGGAGCGATTAGTTGCACTGTTCCTGCAGTGTTTTTCATCTCGGGATTAAAGAACTAACAGCTCTATCGGCTTTTACATTGAGAATGGAGGCCGATACCTCATTTTAAATGGAAATAAATTAGGCTGTATGGAGTCTCCCAGCTAGGAGTGGCAGGAAAGAACAGGTCACGTGCCCGCCTGTATAGAGTATGTGCATTTGGCGCCAAATCACGGAGAGCAGCTGCTTCCATTTTCCAGCTGCTTGCAAGAGGACTTTGAAGATGAATGGGGCCTCACGGTAGCATGGTGGTTAGCATCAATGCTTCACAGCTCCAGGGTCCCAGGTTCGATTCCCGGCTGGGTCACTGTCTGTGTGGAGTCTGCACGTCCTCCCCGTGTGTGCGTGGGTTTCCTCCGGGTGCTCCGGTTTCCTCCCACAGTCCAAAGATGTGCGGGTTAGGTGGATTGGCCATGCTAAATTGCCCGTAGTGTAAGGTTAATGGGGGGATGGTTGGGTTATGGGTATACGGGTTATGTGGGTTTAAGTAGGGTGATCATTGTTCGGCACAACATCGAGGGCCGAAGGGCCTGTTCTGTGCTGTACTGTTCTATGTTCTATGAATCATTTTTTTTGAAAGTAAGAGACACTTATACTTTAAACACTTTCGTCTGAGGTAGCAGATGTTAGGGAAGGGTAAGTGAGAATCCAGAGATCTTTCACTATATAGCTCTTCAACGTTCTGGCAGGTGTGACTAATGGAGCAGGTCTCTGAGTAGGGGTCTCTGATGGGGGCGAGCTCTGACTGGGGGGTCTCTGATTGGGGGGGGTCTCTGATTGGGAGGGGTCTCTGATTGGGGGGGTCTCTGATTGGGGGGGTCTCTGATTGGGGGGGTCTCTGATTGGGGGGGTCTCTGATTGGGGGGGTCTCTGATTGGGGGGGTCTCTGATTGGGGGGGTCTCTGATTGGGGGGGTCTCTGATTGGGGGGGTCTCTGATTGGGGGGGTCTCTGATTGGGGGGGTCTCTGATTGGGGGGGTCTCTGATTGGGGGGGGTCTCTGATTGGGGGGGTCTCTGATTGGGGGGGTCTCTGATTGGGGGGGGTCTCTGATTGGGGGGTCTCTGATTGGGGGGGTCTCTGATTGGGGGGGTCTCTGATTGGGGGGGTCTCTGATTGGGGGGGTCTCTGATTGGGGGGGTCTCTGATTGGGGGGGTCTCTGATTGGGGGGTCTCTGATTGGGGGGTCTCCGATTGGGGGGGTCTCCGATTGGGGGGGTCTCCGATTGGGGGGGTCTCCGATTGGGGGGGTCTCCGATTGGGGGGGCCTCCGATTGGGGGGGTCTCCGATTGGGGGGGGCTCCGATGGGGGGGTCTCCGATTGGGGGGGTCTCCGATTGGGGGGGTCTCCGATTGGGGGGGTCTCCGATTGGGGGGGTCTCCGATTGGGGGGGTCTCCGATTGGGGGGGTCTCCGATTGGGGGGTCTCCGATTGGGGGGTCTCCGATTGGGGGGGGTCTCCGATTGGGGGGGGTCTCCGATTGGGGGGGTCTCCGATTGGGGGGGGTCTCCGAATGGGGGGGGTCTCCGATTGGGGGGGTCTCCGATTGGGGGGGGTCTCCGATTGGGGGGGATCTCCGATTGGGGGGGATCTCCGATTGGGGGGGATCTCCGATTGTGGGGGTCTCTGTTCCCAGCATTGAACATAGGAAAACGTGGCCCATCACTGATGGAGGAAGGTGACAATTGCATCGTGCTTTCATCCTAACATAAAACACAATTTCCACTTCTCACGCTATTTTCCACTCC
Organism: Scyliorhinus canicula; assembly: GCF_902713615.1. Taxonomy (NCBI): domain Eukaryota; kingdom Metazoa; phylum Chordata; class Chondrichthyes; order Carcharhiniformes; family Scyliorhinidae; genus Scyliorhinus; species Scyliorhinus canicula. The sequence continues at coordinate 57,804,315 of NC_052165.1, read as the reverse complement.
GGTCGCCAAACCAACCCGACACAAACGGCCTTAGCTTCTGGACATTACTGAAGTTGTCCCTCAGAAATGAAAAACTAAATCCAGCATGGTCTACTGAAACACTGTTGGCCTCTTTGCAGACTTCTACAAAATAAATTGTAACTCTCATGGTTTCTCTTTATTAATTCCACCAGGGAACCAAAATAATAAAATAAACAGTCTCTTCCAAAACATGTTTCTAACTCTCTCTCTCTCTCTCTGATGGATATTTTACATCAATGCTCTGACTGCAACATGTAAAACAAAATTACAATTTGGAAAATAAATCTGGAAAACACTTGAGAATTAATTCCATGCCACTCCAAATTTTCCGTGCTGTGATTTTCATTTGCACAGGGCAATTTCTGGTACAGTCACAGCAGTACTATTATGAAATGAAATGAAAATTGCTTATTGTCACGAGTAGGCTTCAATGAAGTTACTGTGAAAACCCCCTAGTCGCCACATTACGGCGCCTGTCCGGGGAGGCTGGTACGGGAATCGAACCGTGCTGCTGGCCTGCCTTGGTCTGCTTTAAAAGCCAGCGATTTAGCTGAGTGAGCGAAACCAGCCCCTCAGCCTCAGCTTTGAAAAAAAAACAACTTAACCCAGGGGTGGGCAGACTTTTCCGTGCAAGGGCCACATTCAGAAATTCACAATTTTAAAGGGCCGCATAGTATATTAATTAATAGTCCCGGTTGTAACCAATTAGCGTGTGGCATATACCTCAGCGCTTCCCCCGGCGGCATCCTGCCTTTAGCCCTCTTTTTCTCTACTTTTCAAAAATGGCGCTTCACCCGGTTATGATTCTGGGCGCCTCATATAGAACATAGAACATAGAACAGTACAGCACAGAACAGGCCCTTCGGCCCTCGATGTTGTGCCAAGCAATGATCACCCTACTCAAGTCAACGTATCCACCCTATACCAGTAACCCAACAGCCCCCCCCCCCCGTTAACCTTATTTAAAAAAAATAATAATAAATAAAAAAAATTTAAAAAACAATTTTTTTTTTATGACTTGATCTTGGTGGGCCGCATAAAGACCTTTGGCGGGCCGCATGTGGCCTGCGGGCCGTAGTTTGCCCACCCCTGACTTAACCTGTACTCAAGTCTATGAAATTTATATCTTACATCTTTCATCATGGTACCTCATAAGTTAAACATCACTTTCAGGTAGGTAAACTGTGGAACGGATGGCCATGATTTGTTCAACTTTAACAAATAGACCATTTCACATCAAATAAAGTGCAAACCACAACAAATTTGTCTTACTTACCATATGTACACTTCTTTTTTGTCATCTTCAGCTTGGAACAATAACATACTCTGAACATCTTGAGATTCATTCATGCTTAAAATACTGAAATCAGGCTGGGCACAGGCCATGGCCACCCAAGTCTTATTTTTTGCTGCCCACGCAGGTACTGAGTGGAGTCAGGTGGCACCTTGCTGGGCATACTTCCTCTAAACCTGCTCAACTTTAAAAAAGGAAAGAAAAACAAATGGCCTGCTGGCTCTCCTGTGAATACTGTTGGGGCAGGACAGCTGCTTTTAAGTGTGAGTACAGCTAGGTGGTTCCCACCACAGAACTAAATTACAAAATAAAAGCAGAACAGGGATCCTTGCATACAAAGTAAAAGCCTACTGCAGCAGGGGATGGATGCTGCTGGACGTGTATTTAGGAAGTTCCTTGAACAACAATAAATTCAGTTCTAAAGAAGGACCTATATCCAAAAATGTAACCTGTTTGTTGTCTCCACAGATTCTGACTGACATCTTGTAAAATAAATCCCCACTTGTTTCCACTCCAAGAGCATGACAAATAGTGATACCAATATTCATGATTCTAAAGGGAGTTACAACACCGCATCCAAGAAGGAATATGTAGGCAATGTTGAAGCAGCGTGGAGAGGATTCTTTTGACTCAGCATTGTCACTGGATATTGTGTTAGGATTTTTTTTTAAATTGCTGTGTAAGTGAGATCTGAAGGGTTGCCAGTCCTCCAGGATGGCCCTGGAGTCTCCAGGAATTAAAGATTGATCTTTTAGGCACTCCTGTAGAGAAAACAAATCACAGTGGTCTTTAAATACAATCTGTTTATTCGTTATAAACCTGTTGGAAATGGGGAAGACCGTTTGACTGGGTGCGGGTGATGGAGATGGCAGGCCAGACCCAGAATAACACTACGCCTCCAAGTTCTGATATACCCTTCCAGACTTTTGCACCACTCCAGCGTCACAAAATCGTAATCGTCTCCATCTCTAGTGATGACAAAATACAGCTACTGCATCAAATTCTAGGCGATAGTGTAAGAATAACCTGTCACTTCCTGACAACCACTCTTAAGCCCAATGCCCTGAAATTACCCACATTCCATCCCACTACTACCCTATCCTAGAACCAACTCCCCTAGTGTTACCAAAACCCAGCAATCATCCCCAAATAACTGACGCTAAACTCTATACCTGTGCCTCCCATCCCTCCCTTTACCTGCGACTGAAAAGGCCCGCATATTCTTGTAACAACAGTAACCACTTATATACCATCTTTAATATAATGAAACTTTCACCGAGCCATATGAAGAGACATTAGGACAAATAAGCAAAATCTTGGTTAAAGGGGCAGGTTTTAAGGAGCGTCTTAAAGGAGGAGAGATTTAGGGAGGGAATCCCAGAGCATTAGGCCTCGGAAGCTGCAGGCAAGGTCGCCAAAGGTGGAATATTTAAAGATGGGGATGTACAAGATAACAGAATTAGGCAAGCACAGATATCTTAGATAAAAGCAAAATACAGCAGATGCTGGATATCTAAAAAACCCCAGAAAACCCCTGGAACAACTCAGCAAGTCTGGCAGCATCTATGGAGAAAGAAATAGAGTTAACATTGCAAGACCAGATGACTCTGAAGAAGAGTCACGCTGGTATCTGGGAGACTGTAAGATTTTTAATTACGACCATTAGATGTAGGAGCAGAAGTAGGCCATTTGGCCCATCGGGTCTGCTTCGCCATTCAATGAGACCATGATTGATCTGAAATGATAATCCTCAACTCCACTTTCCCGTCTTGACCCCATAACCCTTGATTCTTTTGGTGACTAAAAATCTGTCTATCTCAGTATTGAACATATATACCAGCCTCGACAGCCCTCTTGCGGTAAAGAATTCACTACCCTCTAAGAGAAGAAAATCGTCATCTCAGTCTTAAATGGCCTACCCCTTACTCTGAGATTATGTCCTCTGGCCCTAGACTCCCCCACAAGGGGAAACAACCTCTCAGTATCTACCCTGTCAAGCCCCCAGAGAATCCTCCATTTCTCAATAAAGTTGCCTCATTTTTCAAAACTCCAATGAGTACAGGCCCAACCTACTCAACCTCTCCTCATAAGTAAATCCCTCCATACCTGACATCAACCTAGTGAACCCTCTCTGGACTGGTTGCAATGCCAGTATATCTTTCCTTAGATAAGGGGATCAAAACTGTTCACAGTATTCCAGGTATGGTCTAACTAGTCCCTTGTATTGTTTTAGCGATATTTCCCTATTTTTATACTCCATTTCCTTTGTAATGGACGCCAACATTCCATATGTTTTCCCAATTACCTGCTGAACTTGCATGCTAGCGTTTTGTGATTATGTACAAGGACCCCCCTCTGATGTGCAGCTTTCTGTAGTCTTTCTCCATTTAAATAATATTCAGTTGTCTGATGTAGTCCTCTTAATGATGTGAGCAATGTCACAGGAGAAAAATGGTAGCCATGATGTGGAGATGCCGGCGTTGGACTGGGGTGAGCACAGTAAGAAGTCTTACAACACCAGGTTAAAGTCCAACAGGTTTGTTTCAAACACGAGCTTTCGGAGCACGGCTCCTTCTTCAGGTGAATGTTTCACCTGAAGATTCACCTGAAGAAGGAGCCGTGCTCCGAAAGCTCGTGTTTGAAACAAACCTGTTGGACTTTAACCTGGTGTTGTAAGACTTCTTACAGGAGAAAAAGGCAACATCATAATAGTGGCTAAGGAATTTTATACTACGTTCACTTGAATTGTGAAAAATACCAGCAGCACACTTAAATAATTTACTCTTCTAAACAGCTGTTAAACACAAGCTGATTAACATGTTTCTGGCCAATTGAGTGGTAGTGGTGGGAGGAATGAAAGACTCGCTCTGCGTATGACCGATCATTAAAAAAGCATGACTTAATTGTGATTTCAATAATGTATTGATGCCAATGCACTCAACAATATTGTCGGAAGACATTCTGCATAAAAGAGTCCCACATTAGTTCTGATCATCAGTTTAAAGATGCTCTTGTCTTTACTACTTTTATATTGTGCTAGTGCCTTGACTAGTGGTATTCAATAACAATCTACGAGTGTTGTGCAGGGGGTTTCAGCCTGAAAGTAAAGCTGCTGGGATGCACCATGGCTGGCAGCCAGGATGGGCCCGCCAGTACCATTACTCAATCCCTGGTTGCAGCTGCATGAGATCCGTGTGTCATAAACTGGCACCATTAGCATGAGTCTCTTACAATATAAAGGCAGCTTTTGTTACTGAATGGATGTTACATCGAATCAGTGTAATGACGTTTTAGCATCGGAGTGACCAAGTTTTGGCATGCTCTGCTGTGCTTGGAAAAGATTCGTCAAACACTTTTCATTTCATACAGTTCCTCTGCCTGTTTGAATCAGCTCCAAATCATGTAGCAGACCCTTAGTAAGGTTTCGCCACCATTTAGAGGTTCACGCTGAAATGTTTTGCTGGTCTAAATTACAAGACAATTCAATTCCTGACAGCCATTGTTGCAAAGATCGCACTGGAGGTAGCCTGGGAGCTCAACTGAAAGGATAGGTTAGGTGGATTGGCCATGATAAATTGCCCTTAGTGTCCAAAATTGCCCTTAGTGTTGGGTGGGGTTACTGGATTATGGGGATAAGGTGGCGGTGTTGACCTTGGGTAGGGTGCTCTTTCCAAGAGCCGGTGCAGACTCGATGGGCCGAATGGCCTCCTTCTGCACTGTAAATTCTATGATATCTATGATTACATGGCCAGAAGATTGTGCATGTCCACTCTTAACCACATTGCTGTTTAAAAATGTTTTGCAGAAAAGTGATATTAATTCTGAGGTGTATTGGTCAGAAAAAACAGATTGGTTCACCCACTGTTTCATCACTCCCAGAATAAAAAAATAGTTCAGATCTATTTATTTTCTCCTTCAAATGGTTCTAAATTTATCTTTCAAATTTTATTCCCTTCATTTAGTTCATCTTTACTCAAGATATTTCCCTATTAAGATAGTCCGCAACAATGTAATTTTACAAATGCCATTCCGAACTAGTTATCAAAGACCCCGTTTAGCAGAAGCACTTAGTGAAGGAGCTGGTGGCATCAGTTGAGAGAAAATGTTGATTTTGGGGGGAGGGGCATTGAATGGAAAGCAGTCACTTCACCCACAGTGAAAGAAAGCAAGGAAATAAAAGGAGCGAGCATTACCCCACTGGCACTCCGCCAATTCGTGCCCTTTGGGAGCTGAGAGAAGTCCTGTTTGGTCTGAGAAAATATTATTTTTTCAAAAGAAAAGTATAGCCTTACAGAGAGGAGAGAGGTTCCCAGTGTTTCATTGAATGAGGAGAATATATTTTATGCAATAAAATGTTATGATCTTGAAAGGATGGGAGAAACAGATTAAATAGTAACTTTCAAAAAGTGAACTGGATGTACATTTGAAATGGAGAAATTTGCCGGGCTCTTGTGAAAGTGGACAGGAGTGGATTAATTAGGTAGCTCTATCAAAGAACTAAACAATGGACCAACACTTCTGTGCTGTCTGAATCTATGGTTCTAAGAATGCGTCCATATACAAAAACAGGGTTAAAAAAAAGTATAATTTGCAGCTAAACTTGCGAACTCTGCATCTCTTATTGCCTGCAAATACATCCTCAGATTTCAGGCTCCAAAATAAACCATGCGGCCACTTGGCATTCGCCAAACAAATCTGAGCTTTGGAGCTTCTATGTATGTTTGGGGGAAGAAAAAAGAGCCAGTAAAGAGTGCATAATATCTGTGATTATGAAGGCACATGATGCCAGGATATGTTGGGACAGGATATGCATCAAAATGTGTTTGCTTATAAACAAAGAAAACTTGTTAAATTACCTTCTGTCAGTACAGAAGCATCCCAAAATACCTCATGGAGTTCCCCCTGTCGTTCCCTTGATGGGTCCAGTGGTATAATGTTGGCGAACTGCACTGGAGCGCCATGCCTGCACAGTTAACAAGGGCCCGGGAAAGGAGGGTTCAAACGGTTCCAAGCATCAGGGCCCGCAGGCTATGAACAACAAAGATCAAAGAAAAGTACAGCACAGGAACAGGCCCTTCGGACCTCCAAGCCTGCGCCGACCATGTGCCCGTCTAAACTAAAATCTTCTACACTTCCGGGGTCCGTATCCCTCTATTCCCAATCTATTCATGTATTTGTCAAGATGCCCCTTAAACATCACTATCATCCCTGCTTCCACCACCTCCTCCGGCAGCGAGTTCCAGGCACCCACTACCCTCTCTTGCCTCTCACATCTCCTCTAAACTTTGCCCATCGCACCTTAAACCTATGCCCCCTAGTAATTGACCCCTCTACCCTGGGAAAAAGCCTCTGACTATCCACTCTGTCTATGCCCCTCATAATTTTGTAGACCTCCATCAGGTCGCCCCTCAACCTTCAGGAAGGCCTGGGCTCAGTGTTTTAAAGATTTCTCATCATCCACATTGAGCAGCCAGAGCTTAGAACCTGACAGACCAGCTTTTTAAAAAATCAGAACTTAATTGAAGCCAGTCTGTTAGGTCAATTTCACTTGGTGCTGCACTGCAGCTGGGGGGTTGGTGGAGGTGTGTTGCTGGGGATTGGGGAGAAGGTTGGAGGGGTTGAGGTACCAAAACAGGACGTGTAATGTGACGAAACACTTTGGACGGGAGTCTCCGGTCGCCGACACTGAAATCGCGGTCGGTGATCACCCGGAGAATCCCCTTTTGTGCCAAAATTAGGGCCGGCACCTCTTTTGCAATGCTCCGCCCCTCAAAATGGCATACTCAGTGTGCCGCACGTCGCCGGGGCGGCCTCAGAACGTCATCCGAGGCCCTCCCCCCATGCTCCGACCCTAATGGGCCGAGTTCCCAACGGCATGGAACACTTGGCCTTTTTATTTTTGTTAACCTGGCGTGGTGGCTGTGGACCAAGTCCAAAGTTGCCACAGTTGCGGGGGGAGCCATTCCTTGGGCGGGGGGCTTTGGCAGGGACTGGGAGCACTGGTGGGTGGGCGATATGGGGATGGTGAGGCTGATTAGGGGGCAGTTTTTGGCAGGCCGAGTCTGTGCGCAGCCGGAGCCATGTTGCACAGCGCGGCCACTGCGTGCGCATAGTGGCCACGGACCCAGCAATTCTCCGGCCATATCCATAGGTAAAGCTGGGGCTTTAGGTGTGTGCCAGCTAGCCCCCTACCAGACTGAGGATCGGTGCAGCTTTTGCGCTGTGTTTCCTGGCGTAAAATGCCACTGTTCCCACGCCGGCGTCAGCACTTAGTCTCAAAATTGGAGAATCCAGCCCTTGTCTTTAAATTCTGTTTTCGTCTTATTTCATAACAAATTAAACAATTGAACTGTTGTATAATGAAATTCTAGCTATGCTAAGGACTAACGATTCGAAATACCACGTGCTTTGAAATAAAACCCCTACTGGAACTAATATTATTCAGTTAAAAAACATAGTTTCACTGACATTTGGGGACATAGGAAAACAACATAATAGTAAATTTAGAAATTATATGGCTAACATATTTTCTTAGAGCTCCTACACCTCAAAATCTCCCATTAGACCACTGGATGAGAACTTGTTGGAATTCCTTAGAAAATAATGGACACCTGATTACACTGAATGCCTGCTGTTTTTTGGAATGTCTTGGTTGCCCTACAAGATGCAACTATTATAAGTTACATGGTATCCTGAAAATGAAAATCGCTTATTGTCACGAGTAGGCTTCAATGAAGTTACTGTGAAAAGCCCCTAGTCGCCACATTCTGGCGCCTGTTCGGGGAGGCTGGTATGGGAATTGAACTGTGCTGCTGGCTTGCCTTGGTCTGCTTTAAAATCCAGCGATTTAGCCCAGTGTGCTATACCAGCCCTTTGTATTTATCCTTGTATTTATTTTAATTAAGACAAGGCTTCTTTAAAATCTATAACCTATTAATCTGTGTTGAAGTCCTTCCATCTACGAGAATTGATGGACATGCAGCAGGGGGGTCATCATTTGGTTCATGATGGCCGTAAAGAAGCAGGTTCTGCCACAAGCACCACATGTGAAGGTTCCAAGTGACATTGTAGTTTGTTTTCAGTGTTGGGGCCTGCTGCCAAGCTACTGTAGCCCCTGGTCATTGTGGTAGTGCGCGCCAGCTCACAGGGGGTGTCGCCATTTCCCTCTTTCTCCAGCTAGTGTCTCCCAGGTGCAACAGTCAATGCTTAAGGCCTTCATGCCATGTTTGCAAATAACCTTGAAGCAGAGCCTTAGGCTTCCCCCTGGTCGTCTAGCTCTGGCTACCCCATACAGGAGATTAGATGTGCAACCATCTTCCATCCTGTGGATGTGCCTGATCTACTGAAGCCGCCTCTGTTCAATTAGTGGCAACACACTTGGGAGCTGTTATATCTTTTGAGTTTTCCACAAAGAGAAAAGGTATGGAGGTGTCCACACTCTAGATTCTTAAAAACCACGATTTAAGAATATTGCTCATAAAAGATGGAGAGCTGAAACCCGCGCAAACTCTAGCCAACACCACTGTAGACCACGTGACACTTCATCAGCAGGGATATATTTATTCTCTGATAGGCTTCTGCCTTCGATAGGCCTGCTACATTCTTGATTTTATCCTGCCAGGGTATAGCCATAATATGGCGCAAAGAAAATGGAAATTATTGAACTTCTTTTTCTGGTGGCTGTAAGTTACTCATGTTTCACAGCCATAACAGCAAGGACAGTTTCAGAGTGAAGAACAGACTGAAACAGAACTGTGTCCTAGCCCCCACTCTATTATCTTCTTCCATATGCCTGACCTTTGCCTTCCCTGCAGAAGTGGAAGGCATTTACTTGCAAGTTCTACAATCTATCTAAGACTGAAAGCGACGCAAAAACACATTGCATCCTGATCAGGGAACTCCCTTGAGCTGATGATGCTGCACTCATCGCCCACATGGAAACTCGGCTGCAAAGACCCATGCTCTGTCTCTCCCATGCCTGTAACTTATAACCAAGAAACTACTGATGACAATATTCCTTATTTATTTTAAATTAATTAATTCTTTATTAAAGTAAGTGAATTCCTCCAGTAATAAGTTAACATTTTGAGCACTAATAACGGCGAGTTAACTAAGTGCCACCCTTCACCCCTCAAAATCAAAGGTTGTGTGTTCAAGCCCTGTTTATGGAATCTTGCTGGTTCCAGAAGATGACTATATTACAACAGTGACTACATTTCAAATACACTTTATTGAACGTGAAGCATTTTAGGACATTCTGAGATTGTAAATGACGCTATATAAACGCAAGTTACAACATAATAAATAGGAGTAGAAGAAGGTCATTCGGTTCTCGAGCCTGCTCGACTATTCAATAAGATAGTGACTGATTTGATTGGGGCCTAAATTCCACTTTCCTACCTGCTCACCGTAACCCTCGATTCTCTTGTCAATCAAAAATCTGTCTAACTCAGCCTTGAATATATTCAATGAGCCAAACTCCACTGATCCCTGTTAAATAGAATTCTAAACAGGAACAACCCGCTGAGCGAAGAAGTTCCACTTCATTGCAATCTTAAATGCGGGGATCCTTATTTTGAAACTGCGCTCCCAGTTCTTTCTTCTTACTGTGATTGGATCTAGGAGGTAAATGAGATGAGCTTCCAATCTCATATTCATGCCATCTTGGAGACTGCCTATATTCACCTCTGTAACACCGCTCTCAACTTGTCCTCATCTGAAGTTGAAACCCTCTTCTATGCTTCTGTTTCCTGTAGTCTCAACTACTCTACTGCACTCCTAACTTGTCTCCCGCATTCGACTCTCCATTAACTTGAGGTCATCCAAATCTCAGCTGTCTACGTCTTAAACTGCAACAAATATCATTCCCCTTTCACCCCTGTCCTCACTGACTACATTGGTTCCCAGTCCAGCAACATCTTGATAACAAAATTCTCATCCAGTTTTCAAATCCCTCCATGGCCTTGTCCTTCCCTATCTCCGCAAACTCCTCCAACCCCACAACCCTCCAAGTTATCCCTGTGCCTGTGTGGGTCTCACCCCCATGACAGAAATATGTGAACAGTAGGTGCATTGGCCACACTAAATTGCCCTTTAATTGGAAAAAATTTTAAAAAGAGATTTCTTAAAACCTACCTATTTAACCAAGCTTTTGGTCATCTGACCTAATGTCGCCTTATTTGACTTGGTGCCATACTTTGCTTTATAATGCTCCTATGAAGTGCCCTGGGACTAACAGAACTAACAGAACTAACAAACTAACAGAAAAATCACCAGAAACATATATACCCATTGCCTCTACTTAGAACCCCGTGGCACATTTGATGTTTGCAAAACAAAAGCTAGTAGGTGACAGATAGGGTTGATGTAAATGCCAGAGGACTGCAGGACATCGTTGCCATTTACTATCAATCCATCATGCACATAAACAAAATAAGGAAGTTGGAGATTGTAACAGTTTACAAAAACAGTTTGCACATTACTTCAGAGATGGGTCGAAGAATGCATATGGAGAACAGTGGAAGAGTGTTACTCATTAATATGTGCACTGGGTGAAATGTCAGTGGGGGGGAGGCAATGTAGGGAGGCGTTCTTTTGTTATTAAGGTGGAAAATGGGGCAGCGCGTCAGATGCAGGGGTTTGTGTGTTTGGAGAGTGGTTTGTATGGGTTGATTTCTGATGTAATGTCTCTTTTTGTTTTCTGTATAAAACTGAAAATGCCTCGAATAAAAATATATATATTTTTTAATTAATATTCGCACCAAAGGACATAATTTCAAACAAGGAAGCAACGGTTTAATGGTCATTAACGATGAGAAATCTAAAATAGGCTCTGGTATCGCATGATAGAATCTAGAATGATGAGTCAAAACAAAAGAGCCAATTTTCAAAAAGGAAGGGATGATTGAGATACAAAGACCTGTACTGATTATTGCCTGTGGCAAGAAGTATCATCAGACCACAAATTGGGTCAAGTGTCCTTTGACTCGGGACCGAAAGAATGAAGTGGCAAATATTCAAATCATATTCAAAAAATTGAAGTCAGTGAGAGTTGTGTGTGCAGGTAATGAGAAATAAAAGTGTATGCTTGTTCACAAATATTCAAATCTGCTGCAGATAATTAGTTGGCAGGTCCCCAAATATTCTCTGATAACCAGTTGTAAACGAATTAAAATGCTTCCTTTTAAACAAACTGCTTCAGAGTATGTCAATAAAACAGAGAATCTGTTAAAATAAAAAATACATTTATCTCAAGGTTTATCCACCCCCATTTCCACAATGTATTTGCTTTATCAGCCACAGTCAACTTGTTAAAGCCCTCTCCTCTGGGAAATCAAAAAAGTCTTTACAACATATTGTTGGTCATGCTGAAGAGTTCAAATATCAGGTATAAAAGGCTGAACTTACTCATATAAAGAGTAATTGACAAGATACAATCTATCCCACAATTGGCCACAGCCAGACGCAGGGGGTTGTGGGCTTTGGTATAATGGTGCCAGTCGTGGCATCAGTGGTAGCACTCTTGTTTCTGAATCAGGTTTGAATTTTAGTCCCATTGCAAGGCTTATGCACAAAATCTAGGCTGCCACTCCACTGCAGTACTGAGGGACTGCTGCACTTTCAGAAGTGCTGTGTTTCCAACGAGATGTTAAACTGAGGCCCTGTCTACTCTCTCAGATGGGTGTAAAGGTACTTTGGCACAGGGAATTATTCCGATGTTCTTGCAATATTTATCTCTTAATCATCAGCATAAAAACAAATCATCTGGCAATTATCACATTGCTGTTTATGGGAGTTTGCTATGTGCAAATTGGCATTTCAAGCTGAACATGACTACACATCAAAAGTGCGCCATTAACTGTAAAGACGTTGACAAGAGGTTCTACATGCATGCAAGTTTTTAATTTTTAAAAAAATGTGTATTGAGATAATCCTTAGCTTTTCTTTTGTTTCACAATGAGGGAAAGAAAGAACCAACAGGAGAGATGAGCATATTCCAATATTCAAAGTAAAATTCAAAGTGCTCCACTAAAGCGAGAGACCATATAGTTTCAACAGAGGACACTCACTGATGGTATGGATCCTGGGACACAGGGCATGCCACTGTCTCTCGATGACTCCAACTCCAAGTGTCTAAGAAAAAAAACATATTATTATACTTTTTACAAATTCCACAGCTAGATGGTAGTGAAATGAAGAGAATAATAATTAGCAAATGATTGAAATAAAAGGTAGAAAATAGAGAAGACGTAGTGAAGAATTAATTCCATTTGTCTACCCCTGCTACATTTGTGACAAATGCAGCTGTTTACAACCATATTTGTTTCAAGCATGAAAACACTCACAGGTGTACACACACCTGGGATTTCTCCAAAATTGATAGTTCTGCCAACAAAATTGTAAAGTAGGTTGCAAGGATAGTTATCAAAGTGGAGAATATAAATTGGTTCAAGAAGCAATAGGAAATATATCTGGAGAGAAATATGATTGAGAGAGATAAAACAAGAAGGCAAGCTATTGATCTCCATCAAATTAATAAACATGCTGAGCCTGGTGGCCTTTATCTTCCCCAATTAAGCTCTTGTGTACAACCTGACAGCTATACCATGATATTGAGAGCAGTTTACTAACTTAAGTTACTCATGGCTGGAAAGCATAGTTGGGGCAGGATTTTTCGTATGGCAGGGTTTCACACCTCGTCACCCGGAGAGTTGGAAGAGAATTCATCCTTGCCGATCACAGCAGCTATGCAGTCAATGAATGCTCCGAGGAGCACCATTCCTCACTTGCCTCCCACAGAATTCCAGACAGGTCAGGGGCGGACAGGAAGATAACACAGGTGATTTTACGGGCCACCCCCCGTCTGCAAACCTACCAGTGGGCACTGTAAAATTATGCCTTTGTAGACTGAGAGAGAGAAGGGAAGGAAACCAAGAAATTGCATAACAAAAACAAAACAAAGTAAGATAGAATAACACAGTACAAGGCACAGCAAAGTATCTAATACTTCAGGGCATCATGGGGTGCATCAGAGATAGGTATAATGAGCCTGTGGTTAGCTCCCCAAAGGCCAGCCAACAAAGGCCATCAATAAATTCCTGAAGATCTATCCTTTTAACCATCTATCCATGAGCTTAGAATTCAAAAAAATCTTGACAAATCACTCCATAACCCAACTGTTACACTTCTGCATCTTTGTTCGATTAATCCAGAAATGTATGAATTTTTCCGTATGTTCTGGCTGGTCGTGTGCAGAACCTGCAGATTCAGACACCCCTGTGGACTCTTCCAATTTATCTAGTCCCTTGAACAAATGTATAATTATAGACAATACCGGCAAACGCGGAGACCTCCGATACTATTCCCTGATCCCAAAAGTTAAGAGGTTGGAAACTCAAGGACATCCAACCTTAAAATGCACACCATTCAGCCTGAACGGCTGCATTCCACAGAAGACAGCACTAACTACATTTGATAATCCATACTGAATAACCCATATCCTACTGCAATGAGCTACAGTCTGCACTTGTGCTAAATGCTTTGCTACCAATTTGAAGGCGAAATATTTCACAGCACTTGGCAACTATCACTGTTTAAATACATGCCTTAAAATACAGGAATCCAACACCAATCAGCAATTTATTGACATGCTGTGAACCAAAGGAGGTTGCCAAAGGAGCATTAATTCCCAGTAAACTGCAAGCATGCACAGTGTCCTAAAATGTGTTAAAAAAAAACCATGAATGAACTCCCAATTGCTGCTGTGTCTTCTACATGCAATCATCCAGGATGTCATCAGATCTCTATCTCTTACTCCAGCTTGATTTGACATTACATCTGCATCACAAAGCTGTCCAAGACAATGGCAATGTCTTTAGTATTCTGTCAATGTTTTAGCCAGGTACACAAAATTCTCATATTGCAACTTCCAACAATGGTGCCATTGCACGCTAGTGACATTATAACATGGTGCCCAGCACAATAAAGACATTGCACCTTTTTTCTGGTACTGCGTATGGGTCTGATGCATGCTGTGGTGATGGCGTATGAGTCTGATGCATGCTGTGGCGATGACGTATGGATCTGATGCATGCTGTGGTGATGACGTATGGATCTGATGCATGCTGTGGTGATGGCTGTTGTTGATGCTCCTCACACCCTCGCTCAGTCGTAATGTTTTACACACACACACTGAAAAATTGCCTTCTCTTAAACGTGTGATACCGAAGCACACAGGTCAAAAGAAGTTCAATGTCGAAGCTTCACTGATCAGAACCAAGTGCTGAGGAACACACTAAAGCAGACACTGCAAAAAAGCAATGGAAAAAGTTCACTATCCAAGGACTTTCGGCCACAATACATGGAGAAGCTGGAAATTGGGGCAAAGCCCTGGGCGCCATGTTTGAAATGTAATTAACCTTGTAAATATTAACTGTAAATACAAGTGTAATGAGTAGCATACAATATTGAAAGAAATAAATTTGGTTTGCACCTTGTCTAATGTCAACATTGAATGGTCATGTAATATACTTCTATAAATTATACAAATAAAGTATATTTTGGGGGGAAAGATTTTCTCATTTGTTTAGCTTGAGAAAGGCCCTTCCCATCAGATCCTTCCTGCATAAACGGAGTTTCATCCCCTCCACATGTTGCCCTCAAGGTATCTATGGTGAGGAACAGACCATTGTCCATCTCTTTCTGGAAAGTGCTTTCGAAAGAAGGTCTGGAAACCAGTGATTTTTGTTGAGGTTCATTCCAAGCAGCTCCATGAGGCAGATTTTATGCTCTGCGGGTTGTTCCCAGAGATGCAACTGAGATAAACACCAATTATGGCTGGAGGACCATCAACTCAATGAAGGGCACCCTTTGATCTGCTCAAAACCTGCTGATCTTCCAATGAAACGAGTTGTTTATGACCTGGCGTTGCAGACTGGCACGTTCCAAGGTACAAGATTATGTGCTGCGGGACCAACAAAAGTACAATGGGGAAAGGCCATCATTTAAGGTTTTCAGCCATAGTGCATCAAGGAGTAGAAACTGTGTTTTAAAAAAAAACTCTGGGTACATGTCTGACATGTGATCATTTTTTTTTTTACATAGAATTTACAGTGCAGAAGGAGGCCATTCGGCCCATCGAGTCTGCAACGGCTCCTGGAAAGAGCACCCTACCCAAGGTTAACACCTCCACCCTATCCCCATAACCCAATAACCCCACCCAACACTAAGGGCAATTTTGGACACTATGGGCAATTTAGCATGGCCAATCCACCTAACCTGCACATCTTTGGACTGTGGGAGGAAACCGGAGCACCCGGAGGAAACCCACGCACACACAGGGAGGATGTGCAGACTCTGCAAAGACAGTGACCCAAGCCGGGAATCGAACCTGGGACCCTGGAGCTGTGAAGCGATTGTGCTATCCACAATGCTACCGTGCTGCCCCATCTGGCCATAACCCCAAAGGATCATAGACATCTCTCTCCATTAGTGAAACAATTTTGGAAACTTGTAACCCAAGCGCGGGGTAAGGCAAGGAGGCAGAGCCTCCATGAATCTTATAAATATTACCTGTAATTGAAAATGTGGTGAGTAAAATACAATATTTGACGAGACTGATTTGGTTTGCACCTTACGTGATGCAAACTTTGAACTATCATAGAATGGACTTTTATAAATTCTACAAATAAAGTATATTTTTGGAAACAAAACAGATGAGGTGGCATAACTGATATTAGTGTTCCCATATCTAGGAAAACAGTCAGCTGGAGGCATCAATCCAATAACACCCACTGAAATATGCCACCTATAAATACTAAGTTATATCAACGTCAGCTCTCGTGATCACCCCATTGTTTTCACCATACGTAAAACATAATTTTTAGTCTCTCCTATCACTTAACTTTCACTACTTGGGAATAGAGAAGATATGGAAGGACAAAGATCAATAAATATCCATTAAATTTTCAACCTATGTAGTTTGTTGTTGAACACATGATGAACAATGCTGGTCGCAAATGAAGATAATGCTACATTTCTAGCTTTTTTGCCTCTTTTCCCTCCCAAAATAAGAACATTGTTTGCCATTTCACTTTTCTTGCATATATTATCTCATAGAATTTCATAGAATTTACAGTACAGAAGGAGGCCATTCGGCCCATCGATTCTGCACCGGCTCTTGGAAAGAGCACCCTACCCAAGGTCAACACCTCCACCCTATCCCCATAACCCAGTAACCCCACCCAACACTAAGGGCAATTTTGGACACTAAGGGCAATTTATCATGGCCAATCCACCTAACCTGCACATCTTTGGACTGTGGGAGGAAACCGGAGCACCCGGAGGAAACCCACGCACACACGGGGAGGATGTGCAGACTCCACACAGACAGTGATCCAAGCCAGAATCGAACCTGGGACCCTGGAGCTGTGAAGCAATTGTGCTATCCACAAGGCTACCGTGCTGCCAAACAAAGGACAGATATCTCAGAGGGATCGAGAAAATCATTTTTGAACTTAAAGGTTCTTTTGAGTCAGGTTAATTTTGATAATGGGCAGGATCCATCAGCCTCACCACACCTAGCTCAGGTCTCGACGAGTCCAGTAAATCTTGCGAGAGGCCTCTTGCGAGATTTACCAGACGTGTCATACTTTGCAAGATCTCATGCGATCTCGCGAGGCGTTGTGATCTGGATCCCGCCCATTGAGGTCAGGATTGAGATTTGCATCATATTCAAGTGAGCAGTTAGTCTCACTTGAATTTGTCTAACCCGGATCTACCCAGCGCCAGGGACCCTAACAGCGTCACCTCAGAGACCTTCGGGCACCGTTTCGCACTTGGTTTCCAGAAACGTAAATATGGCGTATGGGCATTTGGGGAGATTCTCCCAGGCGATCGGGGGTGCCTGGTGGTTGGGCTCTGGGAAGGGTGGTGCCCAGGTACCCCGATGCCTCCTGGCCACCTGGCATCCTGGCGGTGCCAGAAGGACACCCCGGCAGTGCTACCCGGGCACTTCCAGGCTAGCAAGTGCACTGCCATGGTGCCAGGCTGGCAGTGTCAAAGTGGCATCATGCCAATGCCAGGGACCAGGCCTTATGAGGTGGAGTGCGGGGGGAGGCTCAATGGCCCACTTATTGGTGAGGTGGGGCATTGATGGGTCTAGAGGGATCTAGAAATTGGGGGTGTAACCGATCTCTTCCTGCACTGGTGAACAGAGCTTGTTAGTGCAGGAAATGGGACTAAGTGTGGCCTCAGCGGGGCGTTCTTTGCTGAGGCCCAGAAATGAAGCAGAGTCCTGTTTAATTGCGAGGTCGTTCACGGCGCTGAGTAACACCTAGCTAAATGCGCTCGACCCGGGAATCTGTTTCAGTCCCGTTAAATCGTGCCCATTGTATATTTGAAGGCTATCAATTTAATAATAATGTAAGACATTTCTTTACTACAGAATGCTTTGTATTTAAAGACACCTTTGTTCCAAAATTTGAAGATGATCTCATCAGCAGTCGCTGCCACATAGAAGGTTCTTGTTGCTTCTATAGCAGCTTGTTTGCAGCCAGTGAACAAACCATCTGACTGATGGAGCATGAATATGCAGCCATCTCATTCGGAATGCTGGCACCAATCCAAAATAGAAAGCTTTGTCAAAAGAACAAGAAAAGTGCATTTTTAATGTTTTTGGGAATCAGGATAAAATAGAACATGAGTGGGAGAGCAGTGATAAAAAAGCTTATATGCAACTCTGACTGAATCTCAACAGAGTTCCCACTGGGTGTGAGCTCACAGCACAAAAGCACTCAAAATTCAGCACAAATGTTCATTATTATTCAAAGATGCCACAAGCATTTCTGATGTGGGAAACTCAAAGCTGAAGATTTGACATTTGCAGTGTTAGGTCAGGTATTGCATCATGGGCCTACCTACAGGGTAAGCTAACCTCTCAGCCTTCAGGTACTAGTCAATAATGCACTTTCTACTCACAACATGTGGAGGACTTAGCTAGATTATGAAAGGCATGTCTCCCTGTCAGCTATGCCAAATTTACCCAAGGATAAACGGCGTACATTCAGCAACAATGTTTTTTTTAAATTTAGAGTACCCAGCTAATTTTTTTCCAATTAAGGGGCAATTTAGTGTGGTCAATCCACCTACCCTGCACACCTTTGGGTTATGGGAGTGAGACCCAAGCAACACAGGAAGAATGTACAAACTCCACACAGACAGTGATGCAGGGCAGTGATTGAACCCAGGTCCTTGGCGCCGTGAGGCAGCAGTGCTAACTACTGCGCCGCTGTGCCACCAATTCAGCAACAATTTCAGTGGGTTATATTAGTGCATAAAGAGCTTATTTGGCAAGACGGCTGGTTCATGATGCAGAGTGACGCCAGCAGCGTGGGTTCAATTCTCCTACCGGCTGAGGTTATCATAACTTCTCAACCTTGTCCCTCACCTGACGTATGGTGACTCAGCTTAAATCCCCACCGAATTCATTACTTTCTGAAAGGAAAGAGCAGCCAATGGTCCTCTGCAATTATGGTGACTTTTATTATACGAATAACATATGTGAGTTATTTGTTTGCAACCTATTATGCTGGGAGAACAGTGGTAAAATGTTCCATTCCGGAGAATAAATAACTTTCACCTTAATAAACACAAAGCTCATAATAAAGAATGGCAGAGAAATGGGTTTCACTTAGATGGTTCGAGACAAAAATAATATCAGTACAGTTGCAATCAGCCATCATCTCACTTTGTGCTATAATTTTAATTATTACATGAAGATCGATCTTGGAACAAAGGTCTCAAAATAAACTAAGCCTCATAGGTGGTTGCCATTAATTTTATGGTGCTCAGAAATGCAAGTGTTAAGATCTGAAAGATACTAACAGGTAGTTTATATTTATGGAGAGGTCCTGCTAAATTGAAAACAAAAGTGCATTGATAGTTGCTTTCAAAAAAATGTCAAGAGCTGAAATTAACCTTATATGAATATTTGAGAAAAATATTCAAATTGATTGGCAGCAATGTTTCCCAAGGGTCAATGCAGACCCCACTGCTCTTCAGATTTTTTTTAAAAAGCTTACAGTTATGTGTAGAGGGCAGCATTATAAAGTTTGCAGATGATACTGTCACGACACCCTGGGCTAGTGCGCAGTCAATTCCAGCATAACTTGACCCGGAGTCTCAACAAAATTGAACTTAGCTTTTAATTCTTAGAAAATATCTGAAGTCTTTGACCCTTGGCTGCCCCAATCACGACAGTCACTAGGTTTGTAAATTTAAACACAATTTTTATTAATAACAATAACTATAATTAAATATGCGGCAAATACAACTGGTTAACTATTATCTAATTCCTAACCCCGCCCCTTTAACTCACCCCACCCCCTACACACACACAAGACAGACAAACACAGGGGGGAAAGAGGGGTGTAAAGGAAAATAATACGAAAATTAAAAAGGATAGAAGTCTCTGTTTCAGATAGACAAACTTCACTGAAGCCTACTTGTGACAATGAGTGATTATTATTATTATCTTCCAGTTGGGTGAGGAATTTCCTTTCAGTCTGTAATGGTTTTCACTGTAGATTTATCAGGATCTCAAGACTTATCTGCAGATTCAGAAACCATCAGGTAGGGGCTGGTTTAGCTCACTGGGCTAAATCACTGGCAGGCCAGCAGCACGGTTCGATTCCCATACCAGCCTCCCCGGACAGGCGCCGGAATGTGGCGACTAGTGGCTTTTCACAGTAACTTCATTGAAGCCTACTCGTGATGATAAGCAATTTAAATTTTTTCATTTCATTTTTGGAGAAAGAGAGAGAAAGTAACTCACAATTTCTTCTCTTGGCGTCCGGGAGAGTTCTATTTCCTTCTTGGGTCCTCTGAAAAACCCCCACCTGACTGAAGTCAATCACTGTCTGCTGCTGGGCAGAATAGGTGTTTGGCCAATCCATTGGCCAGCAGCCAATCAATGGAACTGAATCTCTTTGATCTCTCAGGTGCCAGAAAGTCTGAGTTCTTCTGTTAAAAATTAAAATCTTCATAGCACAGTGTACTATTTTGTAACTTCTGAGTTCTTCACTGCCTCTGCTTCGAAAAAGGATAATGACAAAGTAAAAGAAACGGGAAATAAGGAAGAATCCTCACAATACAAAACTTGGCAAAGTAGTAAGTCAGGATAAGGAAACTTGAGGATGACAGACAAGATTGAGAACTGGACAGAAGCATTGCAGAAGGATTTCAATGAGAAGAAATGTGAAGTGATGCACTTTGGAAGTATTTATATGGAAAGACAGTACACAATAAACGGCACAATTTTAGGTGTAGATAAAACATTGGTATCCAGATTCACAAATGCTTAAAGGTCGCAGGGGAAGTAAATAAGGGGGAAATATAACACGTGGGTTACTTGAGTTTATAATTAGGATAAGACCAAAGTAAGACCTGATGCCAGAACTTTATAAATTACTGGTTGGACCCCAGCTGGAGTATTGCCAACTGTTAATGGTATGTTAATTGTATCAAGATTAAGGATACACAGGTGAAGGGCATTGATTGATAAGTGCCTTGAACACATATAAAGAATGCTCTTCCTTTTTGAGGTTTTATTTTAATTATAGTGCCCCAACAGGGGCTGTAAAACTTTGTTATTGATTATTTTTATCTTAAAAGATAAAAACTGCTCTACCCCTTTAAAAGTCTACCACTTTAATTAATGTGTTTATCTTTTGCTTGATTGGTTTCCCATAAAAGTATAAAGACTGCTCTACACCCAACTGTCTGTTCCTATTCTGCGGCTGTACCCAGGTGTCCCAAGAGAGGGCGCATGTGGTGTCCACTGGTATGCTTCAGGTCTTCTGCAACTGGTGGGTACTGCAGGAGCCAGAGTGCATCTTCAGCCCCAAAAACATTATTTGACTTTAATTTGCAAAATTTCCTTTAAAGTTTTGTCTTTTGTTTGTGTGCCTCTTTAAAGGGCAGTTAATTTTATTTGTTAATTAGTTTATTTGGTACTCAAAATAGTATCGAGATTGCTCTTGGTGGAGATGGTGGCAATGTCATTGGACTTGTAACCCAGAGGCTCAGGCTAATTCTCTGAGGATACAAGTTCAAATCCCACTATTGATGGAATTTAAATTCAATTATTAAACTCAATTAATTAATAAAGGATATCTGGAACTGAAAGCTCATCTCAGTAATGGTGACCATCGATTGCTGGGTTTATAGTCTTTATATTTATGAATTTGTTTTAAAAAGAACATGTAAAGACTGTTTGGACACGGTGTTGGTTGGGGAGGAGGCAGACATATAGAACATAGAACAGTACAGCACAGAACAGGCCCTTCGGCCCTCGATGTTGTGCCGAGCAATGATCACCCTACTTAAACCCACGTAACCCGTATACCCGTAACCCAACAATCCCCCATTAACCTTACACTACGGGCAATTTAGCATGGCCAATCCACCTAACCCGCACATCTTTGGACTGTGGGAGGAAACCGGAGCACCCGGAGGAAACCCACGCACACACAGGGAGGACGTGCAGACTCCACACAGACAGTGACCCAGCCGGGAATCGAACCTGGGACCCTGGAGCTGTGAAGCATTGATGCTAACCACCATGCTACCGTGAGGCCATATGTAATGTTGCATTCTGTAAATACATCTAGTATTAAGTAAAACAATTGGCATCTGGTTTCTTACTTCTGGCTTTGGAATGATTTAATATCAACAATGCAGGGCATCACTGGAAAGAAGTAAAGGTCTTAGAAAGTGTGCAGATAAGATTTACCAGAATGTTACCAGGGCAGATGGACATCAATAATGAAAGGGAGTTTGGAAAGTTAGACCTGTCATCCATGGCTGGTTTGTGGCCTGCGGGGCTGGTTCAGGGTTTGGGTTGAGGGAGGTGATGGATGGTATGGGGACGATGCAAGTGGGTATGGTCTTGGGACCGGACGGGTTCCCGGTAGAGTTTTCTAAGAAGTTAGGGGAGGCTCTGGGGCCATTGCAGGCGAGGGAATATAATGAAGCGAGGGAATGGGGGGAACTCCCCTCTACATTGTCGAAGGCTTCCATCTCCCTGATTTTAAACAAGGATAAGGATTGGAGCAGTGTGTGTCGCACTGCCCGATGTCATGAATGTAGATGCCAAGTTATTGGCGAAGGTGCTGGTATATTGAAGACTGTGTGCTGAGGGTGATAGGTGAGGATCTGACAGGGTTTGCGAAGGGAAGTCAAAAAATGGCGAATGTGTGAAGGTTATTCAATGTAATTATTATGCCGTCAGATGGGCAGGAGGTAGAGGTAATGGTGGCGCCGGATGCGGGGAAGGTTTTCGATTGGGTGAAGTGCGTATATTTGTTTGAGATGCTGGGGTGGTTCAAGTTTGGATATGGGTTTGTGGATTGGGGCCGACTACTACATAAGGCGGTGGTTGTGAGTGTGGGGATGAACCGAGTGAGTTTGGGGTACTTTCGGCTACACTGGGGTGTGAGAAGGGGGTGCCCACTCTCCCCGTTGCTTTTCGCCTTGGCGATAGAGCCGTTGGCAATGGCGCTTAGAGTGTTGAGGGTTTGGAGCCAAATTGAGCATTGGGTCTCTTTGTACTCCGAAGACCTGTTACTGTATATTTCGGACCCAGTGGGAAACATTGGAGGATTATGGAGATTTGAGGGGAATTCAGCTGGTTTTGAGATATAAAGTGAACATGGGAAAGAGTGAGGTGTTCCAGATTAAGCCAGAGGGCAGGAAAAGAGACTCTACCGTTTACTTGTTAAGCCACGTTGGCTGACTACTTGAGTTTCAGCTCCTTTGTCCATGTTTGAAGCGAGGCTGCAATGAGTGACCCTGGTGGAACCCAAACTGAGCTTCCATGAGCAGGTAAGTCCCACTTGATAGCACTGTTGATGACCCCTGCCATCACTTTACTGATGATCAAAGTAGACTAATGGGGCAGAAATTGGCTGGATTGGATTTGCCTGTTCCACAATGCCAGGTAGATGCCAGTGTTGTAGCTGTACCAGAACAGCTGGGCTAGAGGCACAGCTATTCTGGAGCACAAGTCTTCAGTACTATTACTGGAATATTGTCAGGGCCCATAGCCTTTTCAGTATCCAGTGCGTTTCTTGACATCATGTGGAGTGAATTAAATTGGCTGAAGACTGACATTTGTGATGCTGGGGATCTCTGGAGGAGGTATTTAAAATGTATTCATAACAAGATAGATGAACTCGTGGCACAAAATGAACTCGTGGCACAAAAAGAAAAAAATGGGTTTGATCTAATTGCCATTACAGAGTTGTGGGTGTAAGGTGACTGAAGTTGGAAATTAAATATTCAAATACTTGAAATTTTGAAAAATCACACAGAATGGAAAAGGAGGGGGATAACGCTGATGATAAAGAAAGGTGGTAGTACAAAAGAGTCTTGGCACAGAAGATCAGTGGAAATACGGAATAATAAGGCATGGAAAACATTGTGGGAGTAGTTTACAGCCCCCTAACAGTAGCTATACTGTTCTTTTGGAGGATTGGTGTAGAGCCGATGGGCCAAATGGCATCCTTCTGCACTGTAGTGGTACTAAGATTCTATGAAATAATAGGAGCTGGTAACAAAGATAATACCAACATCATTGGGCACTTTAATCTTCCTACAGATTAGACAAATCAAATTGGCACAAGTAGTCTGGAGGGCAGGATAATGGAATGCATTCAAGCCAGTTCCCTGGAACAATACATGTGGAACCAGCCAGGAGTAAGGGCTATTTTAGATCATGCAATGAGACATGTGATGAATGTAGGAATTTCAGATACACTGTATTCTAAGTATTTGATTAAGTAAGTGTTAAATGTCTGGGTTAGTGTGTGTTTGACTAATGAAATCTTGTTTTAAAAGATTCTTAGGTCGAAAGGTAGCAAAGCTTTTGGGAGCCAGAGGTACAATTAACCATCATAAAAAGCTTAGGCTGATGCAATTTTGTTTTGATTAAGGGGATTCCATGGGGAGTTCATTAGTTTTCAGCTCGGTGAGATTATGTCACTGCTGGGTGGAGCTAAGGCATCGGGCTTTTTGAGAAAGCATTTTTAGTTCAGTGCTGTTCTGAATGAAGTTAGGACCACATGTCAGGTTTTGCTCTCTGCAGTTTAGCTAAAAAGAGATTAACAGTATTTAACATAGTGAAGACTGGTTGGAGGGCAAGGGGAGCTGAAACAAGCAAATTGAAACAACTTTTGAAGACGTACAGCCAGAATTCCTTTTGGAAATTTTTTTTTAAAAATTGAATTTCGATTGTAACAACATTGCAAAAAAGCAAAAAATAAAAAATACAAACTTTCGACCTAAGAATCGTTTAAAATAAGATTTCAGCAGTAAAACGACGAAAGAGAAAACAAAGTAGTCAACATATATACAGCTATGAGGCGTGCGAACATCGGGCCTCCAGTGGTCGGTTACCACAACTGTACTGTTTGATTATTGACATGTGGCCCCATTGTATTAAAACATATGAGGGGCATGTTTGCAGCCACCAAGGCTGGACTGGCCAATGCTAAATTGCCCCTAGTGTCCAAAAGGTGGGGTTACTGAGTTATGGGGATAGGGTGGGGGATCTTTCAGAGGTGCAGACTTGATGGGCCAAATGGCCTCCTTCTGCACTGTAGGTATTCTAGTATTCTAAGAGTCATAAACGTAAATAAAGCCGGTTGGATTGATATGAGGGGTGAGGTTACCAAGGTTAATTCGGAAAGTAGATTAAAAGGAATGGAGGAGGGTGAGCAAACAATTCAAAATTTTCAACAATAAAAACATGTCTGAGTAAACAAGTTAAGGATAGTATTAAAAGGGCTTAAAGTGTTGCAAAGAATAGTAATAAGCCTGAGGATTAGGAGGGATTTAGAAAGCAACTAAGGCCAACCCAAAAAATTGATAGAAAGTGAAAAATTAGCTTGAGAGTAAACTAATAAAATTAACAGATTGTAAGAGCATCTACAAATATGCAAACAGAGGGCAGCAAAAGTAAACATTGGTCTCTTGAGGCTGGAACAAGACAAATTTTAAAATGGCAGATACTCCAATCAAATATTTTGTGTTTGTCTGCACAGCAGAAGACACACAAAGCACACAAAAAAGCGGGGAACCAAGGAGCTTTAACGAATAACATTGGTAGAGAAAATTTACTGGAAAAATCAATGGGATTCAAAACCAACATATCCCGAGGACCTCACAGCCAATGTCCTAGTAGAGGAGGCTGTAGAAATAGTGGATGCATCGGTTGTGATTTTCTAAAATTCCCTTGATTGTAGAATGACTCCACTGGAGGGGAATGCAGCAAATATCACACCAGGAACTGCAAGCCAGTTAGCTTGGCATCAGTCATTGGGAAAATGCTGTCATCTATGAATAAGGATGCCTTAACAAGGCACTTAGAAAATCAAAATATGATTAGGCAAAGTCAGCATAGTTTTATGAAAGAGAAATCATCTTTGAGAAGCCTATATAGTTTTTGGAGGATATAAGTAGCAGGGTAGTTGGAAGAGGGCCAGTGGATGTAGTCTATTTGAATTTCAAAAAGGCATTCAACAAAGTGCTACATAACAGGTGCCACAAAGTGTAACACAACATACATGATAAGGATCTTTGGAGCTAGAGTTGACATATTAGCATGGCAAAAAGATTGGTTAATGGTCAGAAAGCTCAGAGTAGGGACGAATGGAGTATTTTCAAGTTAGCAGGCTATAACTAGTGAGGTACCGCAAGGTTCAGTGCTGGAGTCTCAGCCATTTACAATCCATATCCAACTTAGATGAAAGAACAGAGAGTAAAATACCCAAGTTAGCTGACAATGCAAAATTAAGTGGGACATTAAGTTGTGAGGAGGCTGCAAAAGGATATAGAATCATAGAATTTACAATGCAGAAGGAGGCCATTCGGCCCATCGAGTCTGCACCGGCCCATGGAAAAAGCACCCCACTCAAGCACACACCTCCTCACCCCCATCACCTACACCCAGTAACCCCAATTAACCTTTTTGGACACGAAGGGCAATTTAGCATGGCCAATCCACCTAACCTACACAACTTTGGACTGTGGGAGGAAACCGGAGCACCCGGGGGAACCCACGCACACAGAGGAAGAACGTGTAGACTCCGCACAGACAGTGACCCAAGCCGGGAATCGAACCTGGGACCCTGGAGCTGTGAAGCAACTATGCTAACCACTGTGCTACCGTGTTGCCCCATAGATAAAGAGAGAACGACAAGGTGACAGAAGAGAATAATAAACTTTGGTGGAAAGGACAGAAAATCAGAATACTTTTTAAATGGTGAGAGAGAGAGATTTGGGCGCCTTGTGCAAGAAAAATAGAAAATCAGCATGCAGTTAGAGCAAGCAATTAGGAAGGTAAATCATAGAATTTACAGTGCATGAGGCAATTCAACCCATCGAGTCTGCACCAGCCCTTGGAAAGAGCACCCTATTAAAGCCCACCCTATCCCCCATAACCCAGTAACCCCTACCTAACCTTTTGGACACTAGGGACACTTTAGCATGGCCAATCCACCTAACTTGCACATCTTTGGAATGTGGGGGGAAACCGGAGCATCCGGAGGAAACCCACGCAGGCACGGGGAGAAAATGCAAACTCCACACAGTCACCCGAGGCAGGAATTGAACCCGGGTCCCTGGAGTGGTGAGACAGCACTGCGAACCACTGTGCTACCGTGCCGCTACCAATACTAATAAAGTGTTGGTCCTTGTTGAAAGGGGATTGGAGTACAAGAGTATGGAAGTCTTGTTGTAATCTTGCAGTGTTTTGGTAAGAACTGTTCATGATTTTGGTCTCTTTGTCTCAGGGAGGATATCCCTGCCTCCGAGATAGTATAGCAAAAGTTCATTAGATTGATTCCTGGAAAGAAGTGGTTGTATGATGGGAAGTTGAGTAGAATAAATCTACTCTTACTTATATTCCTCTTATTTATAAGAGGGAATACATGTTCCATAGAGGAGAGATGTGGACAAGCAATGGAAGAGGAGGGTACAGCCAATAACGTTGAACTTCAAATTGAAACGGGAATGTTACATGAATAGGATTATGTTTCAGCCCTCCAAATGGAGATCGGTATTGTGAAAAGCAAGGTGGGATCCATGTGAAAAGAGGACTGCCAATCTGAATATGATGATGAAAAAATAGCAGCGGTACTTCAGGATTTTGTGCCAGTCTTTACTAAAGCAGATATTGGAGCGAGCCGTTTGAGAGTGTCATGAGTGATCAGGTGATTTTATAATCTAAAGTGCTAGGGCCTGATAGAATACATCTTGGGATCCTAAGGGAGGATGAAATTGCTTAAGTCCGAGAAACTCTATTGACAGTGTGCTATTAGACTGAGAGTGGTCACAAAAGTACCCTTTTTTTGAGGAAAGAGCTATTTTGGGTGACTGCAGAGCAATTAATTCAACATCCACAGTAGGGGAAAATTTAGTCCTTACCCAAGTGCACGGCAATAAGTGGCCAGAAGTTTTCAAAAGTGACAATTGTGCTCAACAAACTTCATAGAATTCACTGAGGAAGAAACAGACATGGTAGACGAAGGAAGTACAGTAGATGTACTTTCAGAAAGCCTTTCAAAATTATTAAAGAAATTTGAGGAGTGTGCAGTTAGGTAAAAATACTAAACTGGATAAAAAGTTGGTTAGAGAGGCGAAAACAGTGAATATGTGTTAAGAGTACTTTTTCAATAGTATCGGCGGTTTACGGGGCTATTTTGGACAAGGAGAAGGCGCCACTAGAAGGGATCAAGGCAAAGAGTTGGGAGAGGGTATGGAGGAGGGGTTCTGGTGTGAGGTGCTCCAGAGGGTGAATGCCTCCACCTTATAAGCGAGGTTGGGGCTGATACAGCCGAAGGTGGTGTATAGAGCGCACCTTACAAGGGCGAGGATGAGCGAGCTCTTTGAGGGGATGGAAGACGTGTGTGAACGTTGCGGGGGAGGCCCCGCAAACCACGTTCATATGTTTTGGTCCTGTCCAAAGCTGGAGGATTACTGGAAGGTGGTGTTTAGGGTAAACTCTAAAGTGGTGCACGTGAAACTGGGCCCGGGTCCTCGGGAGGCCATATTTGGGGTGTCGGACCAGCCGGGGTTGCAAACGGGCGCGGAGCAGATGTTGTAGCCTTCGCCTCGTTGATCGGCCAAAGGCGGATCCTGTTAGGGGAGATCAACCTCGCCACCCTGTGCCCTGGCATGGCGGGGGGGGGGGGGGGGGGGGGGGGGGGGGGGGGGGGGGGACATGTTGGAATTCTTAATGCTTGAAAAGGTCAAATTTGAACTGAGGGGAAGGATGGAGGGGTTCTACAATTCATGGGCATTATTCATTATGCAGTTTCGAGAATTGGATCACATCGAACATTAGGGGGTTGGGGGCTGGGAGGGTTGGGGGGAGGGGGACTGTATGTGTTAATGGTGACTATGGGTGATTCCTGATCCCTTTTTGTCATTTGTTTACGTTAACATGCGGGCCAATGTCTGGGGTTTGGTGGGGGGGATGGGATCATTGTTATTGATATGGGGATTGACACTATATTTGTTATTAATTATTGTTTACTGTTGGGTGTATATTTGGGAGAAAATATGAAAAAGGAGAATAAAAAATATTTAATTAAAAAAAGAGTTCTTTTTCAGTGTGGGTAGTGGTGCCCCAGTTCTGAAGCCATTTCTGTTCACTGTAATATATTGCTTGAGAGGGCAGTGTGTGGTGATATGATTTGCATAGCTGTCTGCCATTGGTGCAGAACACCGGCTTACCATTGGCCCTGGTCGGTCATGTGCCTCTCGACCGATTGGTTGAGACCAGTCATGTGACAGCTCATTGGTCGAGAGGCTGAGTTAACCACGCCTCCATACCGAGGTATAAATAGTCGGAACGCCCGGCGGTCGTCCATTTTATTGTAGTCAACCGCAGGGCTAAGTTCTAGCTTATTAAAGCCTAACTTTTGTACAGCAACTCGTCTCTAGTGCAATTGATGGCTCATCACAGTGAAAACAAGTTCTACAATAATTTTCAAAAGGCTGTGTACTTGAAGAGAGAAAATCTGCAGAACCACAGGAAAGAACCAATGCTTTGCATCAAAAGAAATTTGAATATCTTGATATAAGGAAGGCTGACTAGTGGGTTGATGAAGCACCTTTCTACATTTCAGAGTTTTCACATGTATGGCGTTTGAAACTAATTGGGGAATCTGTTTGGTTTGTTTCAGTGAATAGCAGATGTGGGTTTTGAACAGGAGTGATGATTGCGTGTCAGATGCTCTGGTACCACCTGAACAAATCTCCAAAGGTGAAAACTATTCCTTGCTCTTTCGATGATGAACAGGGCATTCGGCTTCTTAAAATGTGTTTCAAATATTCCAACTACTCGAGTGGTGTGCACCAGAAATACCCACATAATTGCTTTAATCTGCAGTATGAAAGTTGGTTGAGATCTGTGACAGAACACCATTAGATATTACATGGTTATGTAATTAAATCTGCTACCTTCAACCCTATGAGTAATTGGATAAAGAACTTGTGATTTAATGCTTTGAATTATGAAGATTAAGATTTAAGAAGATAAAATCTACTCTGTTTTAAGAAGATTGAGAGGAGTTGTGATCCGGATAATAAATAATGTCGCAGAAAACACGTTTAACTTGAGTTAACAGCTCCATTGTTGGCTTAGTGGGCAAATGTACCAAATAGATAGTACAGTTATACAAATCAGAGAATTGTTAAACTCAACCAGTGGTCTATGATAAATTAATTGATCTTAGTTGGAGCAGCACTAGAGGTGTTACAACTGACCTCCGTTTGGGAAGTTGCAGGTATTCAGTAGGATTCCCATTCCTTTTCAATCATTACCTGTGATCTAGCTAAGTATGGGTGCTTGAGTATCCACTGAAGATGGGGTCTGGCTTGGCTGTGATACCTCTCAGCATTTCTAGCCTGTGGTTCTGCAGATCATTAGCCTGAAAATCCCATGGAAAATAAATGTGAACACTGGACAGAACTTGATAGTGACAAACGCATAGTTAATTAGATTGTCAAGATGTTGTCTCTATACACAAGAAACCCAAAGTACATCAGAGAAGGGGATGGTTGGGAAGGGAAAAGAAGATTTGGACTCACTGCTTAACATTTAATTAGGGGATATGTATGCTTCCATTGTTCTACCACAGACTCTAGTATTTCCTGCTGGAGTTAGGTCTCGGACATGGAAAGTGCTATTTTTTCTTTAAAATAATTAGACTTTAAAAGTGAATTAGATACTGGAGGTATGGTTAGATTCCTGAGTTCTACTTTAGAAAACTTCAGATTCTGCATTTCAGACTATTCTTGTAGATATTGGAATGCATATTATGGATTCAATGAGCAGGCTAACAATCCCATTCACTTTTGCAGACATGAATTCATCTATTGTTATCCTTGGTCTCCTTATAGTGAAGAGGATAGAGTGAGTGCTCTGCTTTTAATTGTATGCCAATGCTGCTCTTGAGTTTCCTGTCGGAGGTCAAAAGTGTCCACCTTCATCACACCATTTTTCATTTTAATTTTTCAATATTGTTGATGAACTTTCAAAAGAATATAGACTCTTCTAGATACCTGATTTTACATCATTAGTATATTACACCCTTATGTGTTCTCAAATAGCATAGTTTCATTATTAAGTAGTTAACAAAGTACTACCAATTATTTCATTGTGCAAACCACTTTCTCGTTGCCCAAAACTCTAATACTCATCCTTATTGTGGATGCAGTTAAAAAAAGATCCTGGACTTGACATGGACAGGTTAAGTAGGGCTTTTATTCACTGTTCAACATACGCAACGTTATATGCATGTCCATGGAGTGTTTGAGAAGGTGTGCAACTAGCAAGATTTTGTGTATGTGTAAACTGCCCAAGGTGTGTTAACTGGCATGTTAGCTGGTGTCGCTTTATTTTGCTTCCTGTAATACATTAGTAAAGTTTGAAAGATGGTAAAGTTGTGTCAAGGACCCCGCTACTCCCAAAGAGGAAGAGGCAAGTCATTACTTTGGAACAGAAGATAGAAGTGCGATAATATAATGATGCTGGTGAGAAGGAAACAGCCATAGTGAGCTCATTTGGGCTTTCATCAATGACTATGCAACATCAAGAAGAACAAAAATAAGATAACGGTTAGCTGCCCAAGTGCTGCTCCTCTAAGTGCTACAAAGATCACCCCCACTGGATGGTGTGATTACTGAGTGTATGGATTGAGGACCAGAACCAGAGAAACATATTTGTTGATATGCTGACTATCCAAGGAAACCTGAGAAAGGAGCAGTGCTCCGAAAGCTAGTGATTCAAAACAAACCTGATGGACTTTAACCTGGTGTTGTAAGACTTCTTACTGTGCTCACCCCAGTCCAACGCCGGCATTGCCACATCATATCCAAGGAAATGTTAAGAGTTTGTTTAACAACCTGAAACAGAAAGAAGGTGAGCATTCTACTACCATGTAAACTTTTATCTCCAGTTGTGGCTGGTTTGATAGATTTAAGAGATGCTGCTGCTTACCACCATCAGTGTAAGTGATGAAACTGAGAGTGGGGACAACGAAGCAGTCAGCAATTACCCCACCAAACTGAAGCCCATTATTGTTGAGGGAGACTACACACTGCAGCAAATCTTCAACCTGGCTAAGCCAGGGCGTTTATGCAAGAGAATACCCAGCAGGGCATAAATTTTAACCAAAGAGAAAACTGCATCAAGATTAAAGCCAGCTAAGGGTCAGTTGACTTTGTAACTGGGTGGCAATGCAGAAGATGACTTCAAGATTAAGCCTCTGCTTTGTGCCACTCAGAAAATGCACGAGCAATGGAAGGCTACAGAAAGAGAAATCTTCCAGGAATTTGGAGAAGAAAGCTTGGGTGACAATGAGGTTGTTTTTCAGTGCACTTTTGCCCAGCTGTAAAGGAATATTGAGCTGGAAAAAAGAGAACTCATAAAGCTTTGCTAACTTTGGACAATGTGTCAGGATGCCCTTCAAACTTGAATGATCTCTCCAAAGAAGTGAATGTAGAATATCTCCCTAAAAACACCACATCATTGATCCAGGCTAAATCCACCACATCATTGATCAAGGTGCTATCGCCACATTCAAGGCATTACAATCTTCTTGGGACTTCCGTATAGCTCACCAAGGAGACCAACAATGAAGGAAAGCCAACAAAACAGGAGTTCTGGGGTGATTATAACATTGTTCAGGTAATTAACAACATTGCAAATGCTTGGAAGGAGGTAAAACAGTTAAATCATGGAACCCTGTATGGCACAAGATCTTCCGGATGACCGCTCACAACTTCCACAGCTTCGATGAACCAATTGAATCTCTTCAAAAAGGTTCTTCAACTATGGCCAACAAGGCAGGATTTTCTGGTGGACCAAGAGAACATTGAGAAGGTTCTGCAGTGCCATGGTGAGGCACTGACAAATGAGGAGCAGATATAGTTTGAGAAAGAGAGTGTTCTATCAGAGGAAACTGAAGAATAAGGGGAAGATCACAAAGCAAGCAACTAACATTGCAACACATGTTGGAAGCTGTTATGCTCATTGAAGGAGCACTGAAAATTTTCAATGATCTTTCTTTGGAAAGAAATTTAAAGGTCATCAGAGAGATTGAAAGTGTCATCAAGCTGCAACAGGGAGAGTTGTACCAAGGAAAGCAAAAGCATAAGGTGAAACAATACATTTGAACATTCTTCAAGCCTGCAATTCATCAAGCTGCTCAAGATGTACACGTATTAAAATGGGAGACAGAAGAAAACCCTCTATATGCCAGTAAATGCTTCCACCTCATTGACGGTGAATGTTAATTGTTTTTTTTTTATTGTGAAGTGTTTTGTCTACTTTTGGCTGATAAAGATATATTTCATACTTTTGTTATTTAATGGGGCTGAAAACCTTTGGTTGGGAACACATCTCTTGATCTTACCAAGGCCCAAGCTCATCCCCCTTCGCGAGGCCCAACTGGACATTCCCCCTTTGTCCCTCACACTGGCCCAAGACCCAACACATCTTCACCACCTCCCCCACCCAAATCCTACACACTTACCTCCTCCCTGGCCTGTAAAGCCCATTAAACTTGGCTGGACCTTTAACTTACCGGGTTTAAGACAGCTAGCACTGTAAAACATGGCATGGCCTCCTTATGTCCAACTCTACAGCCCTCTTTGCTATAGGTCCTGCACTGTTAGGATCCTGCCGAGCCTGGGTTGGAAGGTCGGGCAAGTCGGGATCAAAAACAGGTTTTGGGTAGGAAAGTAGGAGCGCAGTGGCAATGCAACTCTGATTGCCACTCTGAGGAAGTCCGATCTTAGTGGTCGAATCATCATAGCTAGTTGACTCCCCTCAGTATATTTTACTGTAGTTCAAGAAAACAAACGGCAGCACTCAAGCCTAATTTCTTACAGTATGTTTCTATTGCATTGCCATCTGCTGGAAGCACAATTTCATTACAAATATTTTATATTTCACCTCCCACAGGGAACCTGATTTCCTATCTTCTGAAGCAATGTCATGCCTTTGTACTTCCAGGTCATATGCTTTGAGGAGCCCATAGTGAACATGTAGAGTAATCTCAGTTTTGCTGCAGTTAAATCAATTTTAATTTAAACTAAACTCTTACTTTAATGCTAAAAGCTCAACAGTATTTTTGAAGAGACAAGTTTCTAATAAAAGGAAATATATGGCAAATCAAATATGGATTCAAAAAAATGATCAATTAAAAGATTATGCCATTACAGTTAACTTGCATGAAGAAAGAGAGATACAAGGTTTCTAAGTAAAATTAAGCCTCACACTTGATCTAGCCAAAGACCTCTAAAATCTCAGGACCATTGCACAGACATTGAAAGCCACCAATGATTTTTTTAAAAAGGCCGCTGCGGATTGAGCCAATTATTCACAAGATGGGGGAGCCATGCTCATGCATTTCAGTATTTTCCCTTCTGTCTGTTCCTCCTTGAGAAAAGCAATTCACTTCCTTTCTTTTTGCTCACATCACAGACATCATAATCATTCTCCAACCAATATGCAAATTAAATAATCCAAGAGAATTAACTTTTATAACTTATAGGCAAAACGGAAAAGGAGGCGAGGTAGAGCTGATAAGACGGTAGAAAGAAAGGATCTTAGCTTGGCAAATCAAGAAGTAGAATCAATTTGGGTGGAACTTAAAACACAGCAAGGGACAGAAAAAATGGTGAGACTTGTCTAAACATACTTATAGATAGAGTATAAATGAGGAAATTAAAAATGCATGTAACCAGGGTAATACAGTAATTAGGAATTATTTTAAACTTAATATGGATGGGACAAACCAAATTTACAGTAATAGTGTGGAGGTAGAGTTCACAAATGTGCACAAGATTGCTTTCTAGTATGTCAAGGAGCCAACTATGAAATAAACTATTTTGAATCAATATTGTGCAATCAGAAAGGGTTCATTAAAAACCTTGTAGGAAAGAGGCTTCTGGGAAAGAGCGACCATAATATGAAGAATTTTACATTGAGTCTGAAAGTGATTTACTTAAGTCCAAAACTAGGGTCTTGGGTCTATACAAGAAAACTGTAATTATGAAAAGCGAGTTGGCTAAGCTAACTGGAAAACAACATTGAAAGATATGACGGCTTAATTTAAAGAATCATGGATCTTTTTAATTCTCTACCCCAGCAAGCAATGGCTGCCCAGTCATAGAGTCTATACAAAACAGAGGGTAATAGATTTTGGGGAATAAAGGGATTTGGGTGCAAGAAGGTGGGGTTGAGGTAGGAGATCAGCAATGATCTTGTTGAAGGGTGGAGCAGGCTTGAAGAGCCAAAAAGCCTACTCCAGGTCTTATTTTTTATGTTAATATGACCATGTTGATTGCTTGCCCTCAGGTCTCATAAGATCATAACAAATAGGAGCAGGAGTACTCTCAGGTTGCACTCATTCTTAAAACGTTTCCACTTTGTCACCTGTAACTAAATATTTGAGGATTTTTTTTTAAAGTGTAAAACTCAGACTCTGCTCGACTTCATGTCTTCTTTTCATATATTTTTCTCCCTCTCTATTTCCAGCCCATTTTTTCATTATTTTCATCTTTGTTTTCACACTATTTTAAACTCAATGTCTCTATTCATTTATCTCTGGAATGATTTCTCCCAGAGCCAGTAGGAAGCAGAGTTGGAGGGGAAAAAATGGAGAGAGATAAAGAGGAAAAGGAATGGAGGGGAAACTAGATGGGATATGAACCCAGGAGACTTAAGAAGAGAGATAGAGAAGGAGACAGCCATGCCCTGGGATTTTGACTATGCTTCCATGGGGAGTGGGGAACCATGGTATGATGTGTGTTAAAAATATTATAACTGTAATATTATACTATCACAGGGTTAAAACCATGAAATTGTCAGGCTAGAAGAAGCTTAGATTTCAGCCAAGATATTTACTGGGTGGGATTTCAATGCAATGGAGGGGAATTGTCCTCAGAAAGCCCAGAAGTCTGCACTTCCCCGATTGCAGTGGGATTTTTCATTTCATGACACTTTTTTTTCCTAACAAATGCAGCAGGGTAGCATGGTGGTTAGCATAAATGCTTCACAGCTCCAGGGTCCCAGGTTCGATTCCCGGCTGGG
This sequence comes from Scyliorhinus canicula, assembly GCF_902713615.1. Classification (NCBI taxonomy): domain Eukaryota; kingdom Metazoa; phylum Chordata; class Chondrichthyes; order Carcharhiniformes; family Scyliorhinidae; genus Scyliorhinus; species Scyliorhinus canicula. The sequence continues at coordinate 57,768,334 of NC_052165.1, read as the reverse complement.
TCACTGTCTGTGTGGAGTCTGCACGTCCTCCCCCTGTGTGCGTGGGTTTCCTCCGGGTGCTCCGGTTTCCTCCCACAGTCCAAAGATGTGCGGGTTATTTAGATTGGCCATGCTAAATTGCCCGTAGTGTCCTAATAAAAGTAAGGTTAGGGGGGAGGGGGGGGGGGGGGGGGGGGGGGGGGGGGGGTTGTTGGGTTATGGGTGTAGGGTGGATACGTGGGTTTGAGTAGGGTGATCATGGCTCGGCATAACATTGAGGGCCGAAGGGCCTGTTCTGTGCTGTACTGTTCTATGTTCTATGTTCTACTAAGAGCAGAATAGGGAAGCTGAAAAGAGCTAACGTTTCGAGTCCGATTAGTTTGTGATTGTGGTTCGGAGAGGGGGACGGGAAGTTAGTGATTATGGTAGGAAGATGGGGGTTGGGGAAGTTAGTGATCGCAATTGGGAGAAATGATCAGGGGTGGGGGATTGGATTACAGGAAGATATAGACGGGATGGTCAAATGGGCAGAAAAGTGACAGCTGGAATTTAATCCTGAAAAGTGTTTGGTATTACACTTTGGATGGAGCAATTTGAGAAGAAAATATTCAATGAATGCATCACACTTGGAAGTCCAGAGGGACAAAGAGACCCTGGCGTATTTGTAAATAGATCTCTGAAGGTAGAAGGGCAGATTAATAGCGTGATGTAAAAGGCACATGGTACACTTGCCTTTATCAATCGAGGCACAGATTACAAAAGCAAGGAAGTCATGTTGGAGTTATATAGAACATTGGTGAGGCCACAGATGGTGTACTGTGTGCAGCTCTGGTCGCTGCATTATAGGAAGGATGTGATTGCAGTGGAGCGGGTGCAGAGGCAGAGAATGTCGCCTGGGAAGGAACATTTTAGTTGTAAAGAGAGGTTTGATAGGTCTGGGTTGTTTTCGCTGGAGCAGAGAACACTGAGGGGCGACCTAATCAAGGTGTACAAGATTATGAGGGTCATGGACAGGGTGGATAGGGAACAGCTATTCCCTTTAGTTAAATGGGACACAAGTTCAAGGTGTTACGAGGGGACACAAGTTCAAGGTGAGGGGCGGGAGGTTCAGGGGGGATTTGTGAAATCTTTTTTACCCAGAGAGTGGTGATGATCTGCAATGTACTGCCTCAGAGGATGGTCAAGGTGGGTTGCCTCACATCCTTTAAAAAATGCCTGCATGAGCACTTTGCACGTCTTAACATTAAAGGCTATGGGGCAAGTGCTGGCAAATGGGATTAGGATTGACAGATCAGGTGCCTTTCATGTGACGATGCAGACTCGATGGGCCGAAGGGCCTTTTCTGCACTGTATTTTACTGTGATTCTGTGTGGCATCAGACAGAGATTGGAGAGTAGATGGAGGGGTCAGAGAAAAATCGAAGGCAGGATCAAAATTGGAGATGGGGTCAGGGAAGTTGGTGATCGTAACGAAAGGGAAATTGCTGGAAAATCTCAGCAAGTCTGGCAGCATCTGTAGGGAGAGAAAAGAGCTAACGTTTTGACTCCGATTAGTTGGTGATTGTGGTTGGGAGAGGGGGTTGGGAAGTTAGTGATCGTGGTAGGAAGATGGGGGTTCGGGAAGTTAGTGATCGCAATTGGGACAAATGATCAGGGGTGGGGGATTGGTGCTCAGTGGTCACGAGAGCAAGGGGTTTTATAGATGTGATTGATGGGCTTTGTGGGAGCACTCTATCCTTCTAGTGGCAATGTCAAAAAAGCAACAACTTATTCCATGCAGCTCCCCTTGTCTCCTTTTAATTGCTGGGTTCCCAAAGCCCAGGAGACCTGGCCTGCCAGCATTAAACCAGCACAAGTCAGAGCTGAGGCATACCGTCTCATTAAACATTTAAATGTGCAACTAATTTCCTGAGAATTGGTCGGTTGCCAGCCCCCACCCTCTCAGAAATGGGTAGGTTTAGGTTGGGTTGGGTTCTGTTTTGAATTGTTTTAGCACACCTAAACCTACTCATTTTGGGGATTGAATTTACACCAAACTGCTTAGACAGGCATGTTTCACACAATGAAAGTTAGTTTGTACATTTCCATCTGTTCTTTTTCTATACCTTTTCTCGAGGAGATGATTCAATTCATTTGAGTCAGCATGCAGTCTGGTGAGATTCTACTTTCTTTGGTCAGAATCAACACTAAGATGTTCACGGCAGTCAGGTCTGGCAAGGACTGTGAAGGCTGGAATTGAGGCTTTTCTTCAAATCAAGCAAGCTGATTCATTGCTGTGGGAGAGCATTGAATGTTCGTTATTTTGTACTTACTCAAAGACACGTTGTACTGATTGGATTAAGTGAGCCTGTCCAGAAATGTTATTCAGTGTAATGGAATACTCTCCACTTGGATGAGTGCAGCTTGAACAACACACCATCCAGGACAAAACAGCCTGCTTGATTGCTCCTCCTTCCACAAACATTCAAACCCTCAACCACCGAAAAACAGTGGCAGCCTTGTATACTATCTACAAAATGCACTGCAGTAACTCACCAAGGTTCCTTAGACATCACCTTCCAAACCCTCGGCCACTACCATCTAGAAGGACAAGAGCAACAGATCCCTGGGAACCCCACCACCTGGAAGTTCCCCTCCAAGTCACTCACCACCCTGACTTGAAAATATATGGCCGTTTCTTCGCTATTGCTGGGACAAAATCCTGGAACTCCCTCCCTAACAGCACAGTGGATGTACCTACACCTGAAGGACTGCGGCGGTTCAAGACGGTAACTCACCACCACCTTCTGAAGGGCAACAAAGAATGGGCAATAAATTCTGGCCTAACCAGCGACACCCACATCCCGTAAATGAATTTTTAAAAGAACATTATTTTTTTACTGGGTTAACATTAATTAACCATATCAATTGAAGGATGGCCACTTCTGTCCACAAAAAATATTAAAACAGTTAAAGGAGTGACTGAAGGATGTGACTGAAACCAATCAGATGTTATTTTTTTCTTCCCATTAGTTTCAAATGAAAGGTTTCAAGGCAAATTGATAGTTTAGGAGAGTCACCGAGGCAATTTTAACCATACCTGCTGGTGTAACCCATACAGATGGGTAATTCAAATTGTCAGAAATTAAAACTGCTTTTGAGGATTTAATCTTGCCCTCACAACTCAAAGAGACAGTACTTGAAATGAAAAAAAAAATGAAAATCGCTTATTGTCACAAGTAGGCTTCAATGAAGTTACTGTGAAAAGCCCCTAGTCGCCACATTCCGGCGCCTGTCCGGGGAGGCTGGTACGGGAACTGTACCACAAAGAATTACTGTAATTGGAGGGGGAACAGGTTAACAGTAACTCTGTGGTTTGGTGCAATGAAAAGTAAGAGTGTGATTTTCCACCTAAGAAATTCTGTTACTGGTCATGTGTCTTCAGGGACCTTGCGTGGCTGATGAGCCCGATCATAGAGCCGCATCTCCGACCGCACACTTGGGAGGTGTTTCTGAGACGTGGGATCGGGCCTTGGACTCTGCATCACTGGTATTCCTGTCTCAGATTTCTTTTCTGAGCCTCCTCTTGCTGTCAGGTGTCCTCAAGGAATTATGTCCCTTCAATCATGAGGTTCCTCCAAGTAGGTCTCTTGAATTGAAAATGAAATGAAAATCGCTTATTGTCACAAGTAGGCTTCAAATGAAGTTACTGTGAAAAGCCCCTAGTCGCCACATTCCGGCGCCTGTTTGGGGAGGCTAGTACGGGAATTGAACCGTGCTGCTGGCCTGCCTTGGTCTGCTTTAAAAGCCAGCGATTTAGCCCTGTGCTAAACCAGCCCCTTCTGACCAAGTGTCTCCCAGATGTTGACGTCGGTGTTGCATTTATTGAAGTGAGACTTCAGGGTGTATTTGAAGTGTTTCCTTTGACCTCCTCTTGTTTGAGAGCCTTCCTTGAGCTGTGTGAACAATATTTGCTTTGACAATCAGGACTCTATCATCCTCAGCGCGTGGCCAGTCCAGCGGAGTTGGTTTTGGATTGTCATGGCCTCGATGCTGGTGCTCTTAGCTGCTTCAAGGGCGCTGATGTTAGTACACCTATCCTCCTAGGGGAATGTGTCTCAGGCAGCATTGATGGTACCTCTACATGGCCTTAAGGTGGTGTCTGTACGTAGTCCAAGTTGCTTCTATACATAGCCCAAGTTTCTGAGCTGAATAGAAGAGTTGGGTGGACAACTGCCTTGTCTATGTGGATCTTGGTATCAGCACAAATGTCACGGTTATCAAAGATTCTCATCCTTAGGCGTCCGAAGGAGGTGCTCACAGATTGGTTATGATGTTGAATCTCCCCATCACTGTCAGCCATAGATGAGAGGTGGCTCCACAGGTTGGTGAAATGTTTGGTGGGGTTTCTCTATTTGATCTTGATGGAGGGAGAGATGGGATCTTGCCCTGGGGCGGGTAGGTAATGGACTTAAATCTTCTTGAGGTTGAGGCCGAGACTGAATCTTTGGTATGCATCTACAAAGGTGTAAAGCATGACTTAGAGATTCTCTTCTGAGAGAGTGGAGATGGTGATGTCATTGCATACTGAAGTTCCACAAGCAATGTCAGTGTCATTTTCTTCTTGGATTTCAACCTTTTTGAGATTGATAGGTGTTCTGTCCATTCTGTAAACAATAAGCTTCCCACTCCACTGGGAAGCTTATTCTTTACAGGGTGAAGGATCGTGAAATAAAGATGGAGAAAAGAGTGGGTCGATGACACATGCCTGCTTGACTCCAGTCTTGACCTTAAAGGTTTCTGTCTTATTTCGTCAGTCAGGACTGTCGCCATCATCTTGTCATGGAGGAGTGTGAGGACGTTGATGAATTTCTTTGGACAGCTAGCCTTTGACTGGGTCTTCCATCGCACTTCCTGACTGACTAAGTCAAAAACCTTGGTCAGATTGATGAAGACCATGCAGAGTGATTGATGTTGCTTCTGGCATTTCTCTTGAAGTTGCCGAGCAGTGAAAATCGTGTCCGCTGTTCCCTGGTTTGGTCTGAAGTCACACTGGCTTTCCAGAAGGATTTCTTCAGAAACTAAGAGAAAGCAGCTGGTAATGATTTTCCCAGCGATGGAGTAGGGAGATTCCCTGTCCACTTTGTCTCCTTTCTTGAAGATGGTGACGATAATGGAATCACCGAGGTTGGCAGGAGTTTCCTCTCTATCCCGGAAACTCCATCCCATTTTTTTCAGGAACAGCTGAAGGAGATGACGGGAGATCTCTTCTTCAAGTTTGAAAATCTCCACTGGAATCCCATCTACTCCCGAGGCTTTTCCATTCTTCATGTGTTTAATGGCGGCTTCGACTTCGTCCACGCTTGGTGGGAGTCCAGGAGCACCTTTGATGGGGGGTTGAGGGATTTTCTCAAATACGTCCTCAATGAAAAGTAAGAAAAAGTAATAAGATTTAAATAATAATAAGAATCACTGCCAGAAAAATATTGTGGCACTCACTGGCAAATCTGTAGTAATGGATCAAGACACTCAGTTATTCAAAACAAAATGGCAATACATGTTGATATGGAAACTAGAAAAAGCAGGCCACTAACGCCTTCAAGAAAGCTAATGCAGCCCCAAGATATCTGACACCATAAGACCAATCTTGGCCTTAACAATCAATTGCTTTTCTGCCAACTCCTACACCATTAACTCTGATATGTCTGTAAGGGTTTCTTCTTGGCCCCTCCTATTTATCAGGTATATGCTGCCCGTCAATGACATCATCTAAAAGCACAGCATTAATTTACACATGTATGCTGACAGCACCCAGCTCTACTTCACTACCAGCTCTTTCAACTGCACACGGTCACTAAATTATCAAACTGCTTGTCTGCCACCCAGTACTGGAAGAGCAGAAAATTTCTCCACTTCAGGCAGGGGGAGGTAGTGGCGATAGTAAAGCTTGTATTGTCACTGCACTAGTAATTCAGAGGCCCAGTTTAATGCTTTACGGACATGGGTTCAAATTCCAACATGACAGCTGATGGAATTTAAATTCGATTAATAAATCTGGAACAGCAGTCTACAGTTGGGAGGAAGTTGCACTGGGAGTCCTCGACATTGAGCCAAAACCCCATGAAGTTTCAAGGCATTAAGTCAAACATGGACAAGGAAGCCTCCTGATGATTAGCAATAAGAGGGGAAAATCTACCTGACTTTTTCCTCACCAGTATACCTGCCACAGATGCTTCTGTCCATGATAGTACAGTTGGGAGTGACCACAGCACAGTTCTTGTGGAGACAAAAATCCCCCTTCACAATGAGGATACAACACATGAAGGAATGTTTGCATGCAAAACAGCAGAAGCAGCAAGCGATAGTGGTTAGCATAGTTTCTTCACAGCTCCAAGGTCCCAGGTTCGATACCCAGCTTGGATCACTGTCTGTACGGCATCTGCATATTCTCCCCATGTCTGCGTGGGTTTCCTCCCACAGTCCAAAGATGTGCAGGTTAGGTGGATTGACCATGTCCCTTGGTGTTCAAAGGTTAGGTGGGTTACTGGGTAGGGTGGAGGTGTGGGCTTCAGTGGGGTGCTCTTTCCAAGAGCTGGTGCAGACATGATGGGCCAAATGGCCTCCTTCTGCACTGTAAATTATATGTTCTATGTTCTCTTGTGCATCCCTGATTTTAATTATTCATTATGGTGCCATGGCCTAAATCAATGGAATTAATCCCTAAATCTCTCCACCGTCTCTGAGGCATGCCTTAAAACCTATGATCCTGAGCAATATTTTGGCCATTTGCCTTAATATCACCTTATTAAGCTCAGTGTTATTTTCTTTTTCTTACTGTCGTTATGTGGCATGAACATTATCCTATTTATCCCCTTCCAATGAATCTGAAGGCTGAGGCAGACTTTGTGTTGTCAGCAGCTGAAATCTGATGAACACTCAAACCAAAGTAAGTATATAAATTGAATCAAGGTGGAGACACATAAAGTGTAGACATCATCATAACCTGTGTTATCTATTGAGCTTCCCTTTTTGAAGCCCTTACTGCAGTGGGATTCATTATTTTCTGTGTGGAAGATTCATGCAAACATCAGCAAATTCCAGGGTCCTCGTTTTAGCTTCCAAAGACAACATCAACTACCCAAAGAAAACAGAGCAATTGTCGCGGAAACGTTTCTCATGTGGGTACAGTAACAAACATAAGGCGCTGAGAGGTTAATAGACAGAGAATAATGAAATCATTTGATGACCTCAGCGAACTCTTTTGTTATGACACCAAGGGTTAGTACGTGGTCCATTCCAGCCCCACAGACTCTGGAGTCCCAGCACAAGTGAATTAACCAATAATTTGTATAAAGATTGCAGAATCTTTGGCCCCTGAACTGTTCAATAAGTTATAGACACCACGTATGAAAGTTGAACATAATGACTTTATTTATAACAGGAACAAAGTTGAAATATGCAATAATTAAAATGGAATACAGCCAGCTAATCTACTACCCTCTCTCCTTTTACTTTCCCATCCTCTACACACGAGACAGGCACACACAGAGGGAGGGCAAAAATAATAGGAATTAAAATACGAAATGAAAGATGAGTGTCCTTCCTTCCATTGTCAAGGTTGTTGTAGCGGGTTGTCCTCCCAGGATCCTTAGGGATCAAAGCCACCGGCTGGATGGCTAATGAGGATCTTCTGGCGGCTACATTCAGTGCAAACTCCTAGGCTGTAAGATTCCTTCTGGGGAGTCAGTTTAACTTTTATTAACCGGAGTCTTCACTCAAACGATCCGCCTATGGCCTGTTTAATTCTTACTTGTTCCCAACTCCACCAGAATGGGATAAGAACAGATTCCTCATACGAGATTTTTAAAAAAGGGGTTTAAACAACTGACCCTGCCTGCAGCTGGTGGCTGAACTTAATTTCACTGCAGTTCAATCTAGCTGTGGAGAAAGGTATTTACTTTGGATCTTCAGAAAAAATACATTAGATGAAAGAGAGATGGAGATCAGGGCTGTAACCCTCCAGCTTCTGACCAAAATGAAAGTAAGAGCAAAAGCAGTCACACAGAGGAGGGAACATTCCCGAGAAAACCCCTACCAATCGGCTGGGGCCCTTAATAAGATCTGGCAATTTGAAATAGTCCATTGGCCAACAGCCAAGTCCATCAAAATGTGTCATCACTGATCACCCTTGAATCTGCTCGACAAAAGGATAACTAAAAAAATGTGTTTGAATGAGTAATTTGAAAAATAAAAGTAAAAATGCAATTGAAGTTAATGATCTTCAAGCTCTTTAAACTTTTAAAAGAAAAGGAAATTTGTTGAAGTGTTTGTAAAGTGTTGAATGCCAGTTTGCCAACATATATTGTGTGGAAACATATCACTGTTTAATTTGCTTGTGTCAAACACCGTAGCAATCAATGAAGAATGGTTCTTCTGCTTTTATTGTCCCCTCAACTGAAAAACTGATTTTCTTAACATCTATTTATAGTGACCATGATGCCTTTGCTCTTTTGCTTCATTAAGGCAAGTTAAATATAAAATTAAAACATAAACATGCTTCTAACTGTATATATCTTTTCTTTAAGTTTTTGCACAAATAATTAACTGTTTAAATTTGAAGACATTTATTGTAAAATGAATACTGGGTAATTTATTTAATTGGTAACAACACTCTCAGTGACATGTCCCTCCAATTATTCAACTTTACTCAAAACAAATGACAGAGTTGAAGTAATTGTTTCAGCATATAATGCTGGGCAGCATAATGGTGAAGGGAGCACTTCTATGACTCAAAGACACAACAATACTCGTATGATTAATGTTTCATCAGTAATTATTCCTCATCTGGGAGGACAAAAAAAGGGCAGCATCTTCTCCCCATTCTGGAAGCATGGTCCTTCCAACATTATATTATGAATGATATTCGGAATGAATGAGATTTGTTAATGCAGCTCATGTGAGTGTGCACTGCTCCTTCAACTAAATAAAGTAAAGTCGCCTTGGTCCCTCCAAGGAGAAAGCTGACTGGTGGTGATTTAACTTGAAGATCACCACACCTCAGGTAATAGGCAACGTTGCTAAGGCAGGGTCTTGATGAATAACCTCAGCTGGTGCGGGAATTGAACCCACACTGTTGGCCTTGCTCTGCACCATAAGCTAGCTGACTATCCAACTGAGCTAAACCGGCTCCTTTCAAATAAGCATGCCTAAGTATTTGGATGTCTATGCTGATATTATGGGTCATTATAGCTGACAGGGTACCTTTCCACCTGAAAATCACTGTGCAGGTATATATATTTGGTACTGTGTTTACCACTCTTCTTCAGCTAATTTGACTGGAATGAAGCAAACAGCACAACATCGAGGGCCGAAGGGCCTGTTCTGTGCTGTACTGTTCTTAAAAAAAAAAGCAAAGTTGTATTATATTTCAACCCAACACTCATTCACGAGGAATCATGGTCACTACAAATAAATGGTTAGCAAATCTGAGGGTGGAAAAATAAAACAGAAAAAACATTCTTCACTGGCAAGAGAAACAGAATGTTGACGACTGATGATCATCGGTCTGAAACATGGGTTTCTCCCTCCACAGATGCTGAATATTTCCAGGATTTTCTGTGTTTTATGTGTCGAATTCCTGATGGGATTTAAATTGTGCTGTTCTCATACTCGTGTTATTGTAAATGTCCACTGAGCCTCAAGTCAGGAGGAACAATTATTACTGGCAGCTCTGTAACAATCTCTAATCCATTAATTGCCAATCTCATCAGTAATGATAGCTTGGGAGACTGCCGTTATCTTCTTTGGAACAGAGGAGGATGAGGGGAGGTTAAATTGTGGTGTATAAAATCATGAGGGACGTAGTTCAAGTGGATAAGTAGACCTATTTCTGCTAGTAGAGAAGTCAATAACTAGGAGGCATAGATGTAAAGAAAGTTTTGAAGGTAATTAAGGATAAATCTTTTCACAGATAGTTTTCTTAATTTGTTCAAAGAACCCCTTCAGTGTAGGAGGCCATTCGACCCATCGAGCCTGCACCGACCCTCTGAAAGAGCACCCTACAGAGGCCCATTTCCCAGCCCAATCCCCAATGTACACTTAACCTGTACATCTTTGGACACTTAAGGGGAAATTTTAGCATGGCCAATCCACTTAACCTGTACATCTTTGGACTGTGGGAGGAAACAGGAGCATCCAGAGGAAACCCATGCAGATACAGGGAGAAGATGCAAACTCCACACAGTCAACCAAGGCCAGGATTGAACCTTGGTCCCTGGCGCTGTAAGGCAGCAGTGCTACCCACTGTGTCAATGTGCTGTCCTTATTGTACCCTGTTCTAACAGTATCTTCAATAAACTCCTTGCACTTTGCTATGTGAACTCAACGTGGAGCACCTCTGATTCTCTCTACTGGAGAAAAACAACTTTCAACAATGATTTTGTGGCCAGAGAAGGAATCATTAAAGGAGATCGGGCCCATATACCACTGGGAGTGAAGCCGGGAGAAATATCGTTGACTTCCAAGGCAAAATCGTCATTGTGGCAAGTAAATACTTGGACAACGTACAGTTTTTAGCAAGGCATCGCTGAAGCACCCAGTCAATCATGACAGTTGCTAGTGCAAGTAAAAGGATTTTCAGAAAAGGAAAAAAAAAAGCTATTGGACAAATTAACAAGCAATGATTTTAGGTGTATCAAAAATTTAATGGGCATACAATTTCAGATAGAAGTACATACGAGTGCTGCAGTATCACTTATGCCTGAACCGATATGCCATCTGAAATGAAGGTATCTGCCATTGCAACTATCTGATGTGGTCTTGTGAACACATACCAAGGAGATCATGCCACTGAAGGTGAAGTCTCCAAGGTGACTGTGGAAGTTAAAGAGCAAAAAGTGGAGTTGGCTTTTCACATTGTTCAAGGATACTTTCCAGCATTGCTTGGGAGATCTTGGTAAAAGAAGATTAAGCTAAACTGGGCCATCGTGAACTATCTTGTTGATTCTACGAAAGATCTTCAACCATTTCGGAGAAAGTATCCCCCCCCCCCCCCCCCCCCCCACTGACACCTCACACCCTCCCAATCTTCAAGCTTGTTCCTCAGAGTCCCCTGGCATCAGCATAACCCCTTCATGTCCAGGTGCAGTACCCATACATGCCACCTGCTGTAGACACCCCTGACCAATCAAGCGTTCGTCTCACAATGTCTTCTCTTTATACCCACAGCAGATAGCCCATAATCAGAGGAAAAGGGCAAAGACAGGGGGAGGGGAGAGATCTGCCAGAGATCTGATTCCTCACCCCACATGAGGAACTGGCTCTGGGAGATCACATGGTTGCCCGAGGAGAGAGTAGTGACTGTCAGCGAGGTTGCCCTGCAGCAGAGAAGTGAGAATCAATGTCCTTTCATCCAGATGACCAGTATCAAGTAAGTTTTTGATGTCCCACAAAATTATTAATCCCTTTCACTGACTATATGTTCATTGTCTTGTAGGGTCAATATCTGATGGGGCCTCAACACCATGTCCCAGTCGATGAGGGACATGTTCCCGACACAGTTGGACATTACCCAGGCACTCCAGGCATCGACATCATGATGCAGACTATGGGGAACCTCCAGAACAGGCAGCGCCAGATGACACAGAGGCTGCTGGAGCTCACTCCTGGTGTCACCCAGGGACCTACGGACACCCTCAGGAATGAGGAGGCCCAACCCGGAGCCTTCCACCAAGGAGGCTACGGCAGTCTCCAGTTCTTCTAAATCCTCCCCCCCCCCCCATCCCCCTCCCTCCCGACACCAGCCTTTCTCAAGGGCAACGGGCAGAACAGGGTGGCACGGCAACCGGTAAGTCGATCAGGGCCCTCCGGCTCCGGGTCCTCCAGAGGACATCCGCCAAGGGCATCAAAGGCCACAAGATGCTGAAAGCAGCAGGCTGCCTCCACCTCTGATGTGCATCCTGAATTTTGTCTTGTATTTCCTTGTCTATTCTATGTTTTGCTCAATAACCCAAGGAGTGCAATCTTCTCTGTACTTGTGGCTCAGAACTCCATGAAGTAAATGAAAAAAGGAGTAAATTGCACTTACTCCTATCATAACATTTATGCATTTAAATACTTATTCAGAACAGCACTTAATTTTATTTGTGTTTTGTATTTCTAAATAATGTTCTCTGTGGCTGAAGAGTATTATAGTGCACTGTTGTAACTCCTACAGTTTTATAAACATTGATGAAATGTAAAAACGAGTTGCATATTTCATTCACTTCTGTCAATGACTGAAAGACTTCAGTCAGCACAACAATGTCTCACTGAGGGAGCAATTGAGAAACATTCTGTGCAAGAGTCTCAACCCACGCCTCCCATGAGAGAGAGACCAAGAGCAATATTTTTCACGCATTGTACTATGTACTTCTAAACATAAAGGTTTAAAGAACACAATAAAACAACACCTATTAGATAGGTATGCACTGGAAAGTCAAAATGCATAATCTCCCATGTGGTCTGAGCATCTAACCCCCGGCTGCCTATAAAGCCCCCCCCCCCCCCCCACGGTGTCCGATTCCCCCCACCCCCAGCCAGGGCGGCCGCGGACTGAGTCCGCAGTCAACACGTGAGCATCCCGAACGGCAATAGGTGGTTAGTTCCACGCCATCGGGTACTCAGCCAGTCAGGAGCGGAGGATCGCTGAGCAGGCCTCTGTCAATGGGCCCCCAGCTGCACGGCATACTCCACGATCACGCCGATTCTCGGGTCGCGGAGAATCGCCGGACCAACGCTGGGCCCGATTTCGGCGCGAAAGTGGATTCTACGGAGAATCCAGCCCCTGGAATATGCACTCCCAACAAAATGTGGATGCTAGGTCAATTGAAAGTTTAAGACTGGGATCAGAATAATTGTGTTGAGTGGGCATCAAGGGGTTACTGATGTGACAATTGTGAGGTTTATAAGATTACAATGCTTTGGGAATGAATCAAATTTAGATTAATGAAGGGGTTTATATGCCCTGTCCTGAAGTACGGCTGACAATAAGGTCACCTCATTTTAGGAAGGATGTGGAAGCTTTGGAAAAAGTGCAAAGGAGATTTACCAGGATGTTGCCTGGAATGGAGAGTAGGTCTCACGAGGAAAGGTCGAGGGTGCTAGGCCTTTTCTCATTAGAACGGAGAAGGATAAGGGGCGGCTTGATAGAGGTTTATAAGATGATCAGGGGAATAGATAGAGTAGACAGTCAGAGACTTTTTCCCTGGGTGGAACAAACCATTACAAGGGGACATAAATTTAAGGTGAATGGTGGAAGATATAGGGGGGGGGATGTCAGAGGTAGGTTCTTTACCCAGAGAGTAGTGGGGGCATGGAATGTACTGCTTGCGGAGGTAGTTGAGTCGGGAACGTTAGGAACCTTCAAGCGGCTATTGGATAGGTACATGGATTGGGGTAGAATAATGGAGTGTAGATTAATTTCTTCTTAAGGGCAGCACGGTAGCATTGTGGATAGCACAATTGCTTCACAGCTCCAGGGTCCCAAGTTCGATTTCGACTTGGGTCACTGTCTGTGTGGAGTCTGCACATCCTCCCCGTGTGTGCGTGGGTTTCCTCCGGGTGCTCCGGTTTCCTCCCACAGTCCAAAGATGGGCAGGTTGGGTGGATTGGCCATGATAAATTGCCCTTAGTATCCTAAATTCTATGATTAACCTAGGACAAAAGTTCGGCACAACATCGTGGGCCGAAGGGCCTGTTCTGTGCTATATTTTATTTCTCTATTTCTATTTCTATAAGCCTGGGTGGTCGGATTGTTAGAGATCAAAGTAAGGCTTTGATCGTTTTTTTTTGGGGTCCAAAGTCCACCTTTCAGCCTCGCTGCAGAATCTGAGCAATGAGTAAGAAAGGGTCAATGAACAGGGTGAAATAAAATGGGACTCCTTATGTGCTTGACCGTTAAGTCCTTAAAATATACTCACAGGTGGACTCTGGTAAACAAGTCCTCAACAGAAAAGATTATACCATCTGAAATATTTCAACAGCTGTTCCGACAGACAAAGGCTGCAGCAGAATAAAACCTCCAATCGTTGTGTTTCCTTGCCATTGGATCATGATTTTGTTCTGTCAAGACACATGTGAAAGCTGGTATGCAACAGTTCCCCCGCACTAAAAGATGTGTGGTGCAAAACTTTGATTTATGAATTTAGATTTATCTTAGAGCGTCAGGCAGGACCAGCAGCTAAGGTGCTGAAATATGAACAGACAACCACAGTGTAATTTAGCAAGTTACTTTCGAAAAATGATGTCATCTAAGATAACGAACAACAAGCAAAACATGTTGACCCCCTTGAATCAAACAGAACTGTTTGATTCCTGTTTTAAAAGATATTATGAAAATATTTTAAAGTTCTGTAACATTTTTTAGGGCTTTGAATTGGAGTATGGTATCTGTTAAATTGAAGAAGAAGAAGTGAATTAAGGGCAGAAGATAGAGACAGGGAAACACAGCATACTTGTCAAAGTGAAAATGCACATGTAGCACTCAAACGTGCTGGGTACGCCCTCAGGTGAACCGTACAAGGCCATTAGGACAAGTAATATGTGTCTACATGAGGGGCAAGGGGATCAATTTAAAAGGTTTAATGCTCACAAAACAAGTGATACTGACTCCGCAGGTATGCTACAGAGGGCCGACAGAACAAGGGCTGATTTCTGGGGCTAAGCCAGTGTCCTAATAATTGCAGTAGAAATACTAACCCCTGGTGACCACTAGGCGTGTGCTTTAATTTACACAATGACCAGAATTAAAATGACACCTATTGAGATCACTCTACCCCGGACCATTAATGACAAATAGCCATGGAGATAAATTCAATAAAAGTGAGTCTATCTCACCTTCTATAATGTGGGATGGGATGCCTTTAAGGTGGTCATTAGGGGGGAGATAATCTCTTACAAGGCCCACATGGAAAGGACTGCGAGGGTAGAGCAGCAGAGGCTTGTGGACCTGTCCTTGAGGTGGGCCACCAGAACTCGCTTGCCCCTACCCCGGGGTTACTTGCGAGTAGGAAAAAGTTACAGAGCAGTTTAATTTGCTATCAAAAGGTACGGCAGTGAAAAAGTTGCGACGCTTGATGGGGGAATTATATGAACATGGGAGAAGGCCATTTTAGCTCATCAGCTAAGGTATCAGACTGCTTCCTGGGACATTATGCAGATAAAGGACTCGGCAGCGGCGTGGCTAAAGTCAACACAGCTTTCCAAACATATAATACGGATCTTTATAGATCAGAGACCCCGGAGGAGAGTTCGGCCGTGGCAGTGTTTTTGGATGAGTTGTCCTTTTCATTGGTGGAGAGAGAGAGAGGCAGGAGTTGGAATCCCCATTGGGTCCTGAGGAAATTATGAAATGTATTGGATTAATGCAGACAGGTAAGGCTCCCTGGGCCTGATGGATTCCCTGGTTTGCGGGTCAGTTGATCTTGTTAATATTGGACATGTTCAATGACCCAGGGTTCCGGGGTTCATTGCCCATTCCACTGGCGCAGGCCTCAATTGCCCTGATCTTGAAGAAAGACAAGGACTCTATGGAATGTGAGTCGTATCGTCCCATTTCGCTTTTAAATATAGATAGTAAACTGCTCGCTGTGGTTGGAGCCCTGTCTTCAAGAGGTGATCGAGGAAAACCAGACAGGCTTCGCTAAGGTTGTCAGCCAATATACGCGGTCGTTGAATATCGTTCTTTTTCCCTCGCTTGTCGCGATGGTTGAATAGTTCCTTCCCCCACACTTGTCCCCAAACCATTGTGATTGTGTCCATGGATGCCTAAAAAGCATTTGATAGGGTGGAGTAGGGTATCTCTGTGAGATTCTTGGGAGGCTTAAGTTTGGGTAATAGTTCATTTCTTGGATTTGTTTGCTGCATCGGGCCCCCACTGCTAATTTCTGCACTAAGGCATTGGGGTTGGGGTATTTTCCGTTGAATAGGGGTACGAGGATGTCCATGAACTGTGCTTCTGTTTGCTTTGGCAATTAAATCAGTGGCCATAGCATTAAGATCATCCACTGAGTGGAAGGGGATAAGTCAGGTAGGGAGGTTGCATAGAGTGTCCTTGGACGTAGATTATCTGCTTCTTTGTATTACGGACTCAATTTTCACTATGGATGAGATAATGAAGCTGCTGAGAAGTTTTTGCTCCTTCTCTGGGGCATAAGTTGAATTTTGAGAAGAGCGAATACGCTTCCAGTGGTAAAAATGGGTCCCAGGCAAAAACGTTAGAAATACATTGGTGGGGCAGCACGGTGGCACAGTGGTTAGCATTGCTGCCTACGGCGCTGAGGACCCGGGTTCAAATCCCGGCCCTGGGTCACTGTCCGTGTGGAGTTTGCACATTCTCCCCGTGTCTGCGTGGGTTTCGCCCCCACAACCCAAAAGAGGTGCAGGATAGGTGGATTGGCCACACTAAATTGCCCCTTAATTGGAAAAAATAATTGGGGTACTCTAAATTTATTTTAAAAAAGAAAAACATTGGTGTACCATATGGCCGTGATCCCTTCCTTACTGTATGGGGTTGAAATATGGCTAACATGTAGGAGGCACCTCAAAGCGCTGGAGTCATACCATCAATGCTGCCTGCGGAGATCTTAAGGGGGAAGGCAGACACACCAACATCAGTGTTCTGTCGCAAGCAGACACCCCAAGCAATGAAGCTATGATCATCAACAATCATCTTTGTTGGGTTAGTTAAATGGTTTGGATGTCAGATACAAGGCTCCCAAAATAGGTCTTCTTATCCCAACTCAGTCAAGGCCTTCCATCAGAGGAGGGTAAAAGAAATGCTTCAAGAATGTGCTGGAAACCAACATGAAGAAATGAAACATTGACATCAATTCTTGGGAGAATATTGCCTTGGACCAAACCAGATGGCGCAGAGCCTATGGGAAGGACCCTGGAATTTTGAGATCCAGTGATGACAAAAGGAAAAGCGAAATTGATGAAAAGCGATGATTGCAACTAATACATGAACAGACATCCCACATGACAAAAATGTCATTTATGCCATAAAGTCTGCAGATCCAGAATTGGCCTCATCAGCCACCTTCAGACTCATGGAATACAATCATCCTTACGAGTGAGGGATTGGCAATAATAATAATAGTTTTACTGAGAATGCGGGCAATTTATTTACGCTTGGTAACAATGGCAACAATCCCTGAGTTTATAATGAGTAGATTTTGATTCTCCCCAAGTCCCAGAAAGGTGCTGTAGGTACAGGTATCAAGTTGAGACCAGTTGAGCAGTTGTGCGGAATCAGGAATCGCCTATGGTCACCACGGACCTATAGAGCCCACCCCCCCAAACTTTCAATTCCATCCAATCCCCGAATGAGTACCGTAAATGACTTCACTTCACTCCATTTCCTCTGATAAACCTCCTCCCCCAACCTCTGTTCCTTCCCCCCAACTTTCCATTCTGGCTGACTCATCGGAACCTGTTCTACCAGGCTCCGATGGCCACAGCCCCTCCCCCCACCTCACTCCTGTTCACTGGCTGGCTTAAACCGGCCAGCGTGGAGGCCCCCGCCCGGGTCTCTTTCTCCCTTGCCTGGCCCCAGGAAAACCAAGAAATCCCCTTTAGCACACAAACCCCGCACACACACCCAAACCCCAAAGAACCATCATTGCAAGTGAAAGTCTCTCTTTCCTTGTCCAAATATATATGTCAGCTCATTTAGCACACACCCAACACGCAGTGAAAAAATACAGCTACATGAGGCTACATCGGTACATGACCATTTCTCAATTCAGCCACAATCCTTCTGCCTTCGCAAACTCCTCCGCTGCTTCCGCCGTCCCAAAATAAAATTCCTTGGATTTGTAGGTCACCCTCAACTTAGCTGGGTATACTATGCCACACTGCACCTTACTGTTGTACAGCGCCTTCTTCACCCAGCTGAAGGCAGCCCGCCACCTCGCCAGCTCCACCGTAAAGTCCTGATATATGCGTATACCAGCTCCAGCTCACTGCACCACCCGCTTCTGCTTTGCCCAGCACAGGACCTTCTCCTTCACACTGTACCTATGAAAACACAGAGTCACTAATCTTGGCAGCTCACTCTCCTTTGGTACAGGCCTCCACGACTGATAAGCCCGATCCAGTTCATATCGGGAGGGATCATCCCCCTCCCCCAACAGCTTTGCCAACATCGTGGCGAAATACTCAGATGGCCTCGGGCCTTCCACTCCTTCGGGAAGACCCACAATCCTCAGGTTCTGTCGCCTGGATCTGTTTTCCAAGTCGTCCATTTTGGCTCGCAGACACTTGTTGATCTCTGTCACCTTCGGCATTTCCTTCCCCATCGAGGTAGGTTGCTCACTGTGCTGCGATAATGTCTCTTCCACTTCCTTCAGTGCCTCACCTTGCTCCCGCATCTCCGCCACTGCGCTCAATACCGCGCCCTCACCGGGGCAATTGCCTCCTCCACCAGCACTTTCAATACCGCCCCCATCTCCTTCCTCATCACCTCCCTGTGTTTTGTGAACCACCTTTGGAGTTCCATGGCCATCACCTTTGTCATTTTTTCAGCCGTGGGCAATGTGGCCTCCCCTGGTGCCGTCCCCGCGATTGCCTTTCCACTCCCTGACAGACTTTCAGCCGCTTTTTTCACGGCCCTTTTTTAAAACTTATTTTCGACATTTTCCTTCACTGTGCTTTCTCTCTGCTTTTGCCGCCTTCGTTGCCCCTAGGACCGGGCGTTAAACTCCGAAAATGCTGTTCCCGAACGGGAGCCCTACACTGTGCTCTGCCTCCCGCCCGCCGTCACCGGAAGTCCTACTTCCATACACTTACACGGCATAGAGTAGGAATTCCTATAGAAAGTCAAAAACATTTGAGTAGATTAGTTTGATGTGGCTAATGGTTGCCTCATTACTGCCATGTTCGAGGGGTCATTGTTCACAATGTATTGCATCAAAAGGATATGCCTTTGTGCAGCCATGACTGGATTAGGTATATAATAGCCATAACTTTTACCTTGGGAATTTCAAGTATATTATCAGCTTGTTTACAGGGACATGCTATTGTATTGCAGGCAGGCAGAGGACCCGTGGATGCAGCTACAGCAACCAACCAACTTGCTTTACAATGGTTTACGGGACTTTGGCAGCAGCCAACAAATCTCCCTCCAACTCTTCCTTCTTCTTAATAGAGGGGAGTTGGGGAGAACCTGGAAACAGTAGGGATTTGATCAGACCACTGTGATGCTAAGTCATAAATCAGAGGTTACCGTCTGAGATGCATGGCTCCTCCTGAAGTTGTGCAATATTGGTGTCACTCTAAGATACCACTGAAATTTATGTGACGTTGCTCTGTACTTGCCGATATATACACACAATAAATGTGGGAGGAAAGGACAGGGGATGTCCATTCCAAGGCTGTTTTAAAGGCATGCTATATTTTACGACTGACAATTCACCTCTCTGGCACTGGAAATTAACTTTAGAAGTGCAGACTATCATTCCTTCAAATTTTAATTATTGTGGGCAGAATTTGTATGTTTCCTTTTTATTGCCGAAGATCAATATGTTTGTGTGCTTTCTTACCCTCAAAGTGATTGTTCCAATGTAAATAATCCCAGCAGCAAGTTTTTTGAGTTCAAAAAATAATACTTATTGTTATACCCTTATCCTGGATGCATAAAACATAACATCTCACTCACACAAATGTCGGTACAGATGAAGGTAAAACAACATTGCAATTTATTACTGTCTCAATCTCTCTTGCAGGCATGTAGTTTCAGAGATGAGTTGATGTTTTAGTTCATGTGAAAGTCTTGTAAAGCACAGGACCTTCAGTAGGCTGTGACGCTTCTTGTAATCATATTTCCAGGAGGTTGGTTTTCAGGTGAATTAAAAGTTGGAACTGGTTAGGGGTACCTCTCTTACTTTCAAGGTATTGCTGTTTATCACCATGGCTGTTTACATGATTCAATTGATGAGAGCCATTGGTTCAATGATGGAACTCTGGCATGTTCTATGATTCTATGAGTGGGATAGCTTGATCTTGGTTTCGGACAAGGCTCGGCACAACATCAAGGGCCGAAGGGCATGTTCTGTGCTGTATACTATTTATGATTCTAGAACATCTTCATGTGGTTATTTTAAAAGGAGATGACAAAATCCTTCACCATGTGATTTGTATAAGTTCAAATTCCTTTTTCCAAAAAAAGGGGTTATTGTTGATTACAAATCCTGCACTATCATTTAACACACTAAAATTCATCCAGTTTAGTTTGGATGATGGATTAGCATAATACTATGGATGTTTGAGAGATTTTATTCATATTTATCCAACACCCAATGAGCTTTAGTGTTTCTCTTGTCCATGGTGAAACAGAAAGCTGAACCAGATGGAATGCTACAGTTATTTTGTTGATGGTCCATCCTTAAATAAAGAGAAGAGTGAATTCCCTGGATGGTTGTGAATATCCATATTTAATTAGGTATTTGCGCAAGACGCGAGACTGGTTGGAGCTCAAAATGCCAACGATCACATGATTTGCAACGTCTGTATTCAATTTCAAGTATTGACTGAAAGTTCTTAACATACTGGAACATGATAATCAATGTTGGAGTTTTTAAAATATTAAAAAGCATAAATACAAACTTACTTTATTTTTTCTATCTATTTATTTTATCTCTCTTGATCCAATCAACCTAACTTCTATTGCACTTTCTCTCCCGAATTTGATCAAAGTTAGCAAGACCAGGGAACATAAACAGCAGCAAGGGAGGGCAGGACTTCCCAGAGCAACAAGAGCAGAGCAAAGGTATAGTGGAGAGAGAGCAGGACATCTGAGTCAGCAAGGCCAGAGCAAAGGTATAAACAGCGGAGAGGGAACAGGACATCTGAGTCAGCAAGGCCAGAGTGAAGGTATAAACAGCGGAGAGAGAGCAGGACATCTGAGTCAGCAAGGCCAGAGTGAAGGTATAAACAGCCGAGAGGGAACAGGACATCTGAGTCAGCAAGGCCAGAGTGAAGATATAAACAGCGGAGAGGGAACAGAATGGCCCATAGTCAGCAAGACGAGAGTGAAGATAAAAACTATAGGGAGATAGGGCAGGGCGGCTGAGTCAGCAAGACCAGAGCTAAGGTACAAACAGCGGGTGAGTCAGCAGAATGTTCCATAAGTCAGCAAGACCAGAGCAAAGATAAAAACTATAGGGAGATAGGGCAGGGCGGCTGAGTCAGCAAGACCAGAGTAGGGGGGTGGGGGGGAGGGGGTGGAGAGAGACCAGAGTGATGATATAAATGACGGAAATAAGTCTTACAACACCAGGTTAAAGTCAACATGTTTGTTTCAAACACTAGCTTTCGGAGCACTGCTCCTTCCTCAGGTGAATGAAGAGGTATGTTCCAGAAACATGTATAGACAAATTCAAAGAACCAGACAATGCTTAGAATGCGAGCATTTGCAGGTAATTGAATCTTTACAGATCCAGAGATAGGGGTAACCCCAGGTTAAAGAGGTGTGAATTGTCTCAACCCAGGACAGTTGGTAGGATTTCGCAAGCCCAGGCCAGATGGTGGGGGATGAATGTAATGCGACATGAATCCAAGGTCCCGGACCTTGATTGATGAAGCAGCTTGATGCACTATCAATGACGACGAGATGAGAGTAGAATGTTATCGAGGCTTTATTACAGAGATGAGTGGCCTCCTACAGCAGCTGATGAAACGGCTGCTGTACGGAGAGCACACACATTTATGCTCCTCCTACTGGGCAGAGCCAGCAGGCAGGGATCTACCCCCATACCTGTAGTACAGGGGCCTTACCGTAAAAACCATATATACAATATAATACATCAGTGGTGACGACCATATTCATCCCTTGTTAAAAATGAGTCCAGCAGGGGTGGTGGAGAACTATATACATATAGATTGCTTTTAAAAATTACAGAGAAGGTTACAAATCTAGACGGTCCGGTGCCTTGATCTGTCGTCGAGAGCGCCGCAGTAATGGTAGCGACTCCGGCGTCGGCTTGGTCTTCGGTGACTCCGGGAGCGTGTCAAAATCCTCTTCATCCCTGGGTGGGAGCAAGGGGAGGACGGATTGTCCTGGAGCAGGGTCTGCGGTAGGGTGCACTGGGGAGGGAGGGTGGCGCCGTGGCAGGGGGGGGGGGGGGCTGTGTGGGGACCCAGCTAGTGCCAGCTCCCTGAGGGAGACTGTGTCTTGGCGGCTGTCGGGGTACGCTACCCAAGTGTACTGCGGGTTTGCGTGGAGTAGCTGTACCCTCTCAACCAATGGGTCCACCTTGTGGAGGCACACGTGTTTACGGAGGAGAATGGGTCCTGGAGCTGCCAGCCACGTTGGGAGCAAAACCCTGAAGGTGGACTTCCTGGGGAAGGCAAAGGGGGGTTTTGTTAGTCACGGTGCACAGGAGCGACCGAATGGAGTGAAGGGTGTCAGGGAGGACATCCTGCCAGCAGGAGGCCGGGAGAGTTCTGGACCGTAGGGCCAGCTGGACGGCCCTCCAGACCGTCCCATTCTCCTACTCCACCTGCCCGTTGCCCCTGGGGTTGTAGCTGGACGTCCTGCTCGAGGCAATGCCCCTGTTGAGCAGGAACTGGCGCAGCTCATCGAAACCGAGCAGAGCGAAGATGCTGCTGGGGGCTTTGATGACGGTAGCAGACGTCATATCGGGGGGGGGGGGGGGGGGGGGGTGTGCTCGTTGAGCTTACAGGGACGATACAAAATCTCGTAATTGTAGGTGGAGAGCTCGATCCACCTCAAGATTTTATCGTTTTTGATCTTGCCCCGCTGTGTGTTGTTGAACATGAAGGCAACCGACCGTTGGTCAGTGAGGAGAGTGAATCTCCTGCCGGCCAGGTAATGCCTCCAATGTCGCACAGCTTCAATGATCGCTTGGGCCTCCTTTTCGACAGAGGAGTGCCGAATTTCGGAGGCATGGACGGTGTGGGAAAAGAATGCCACAAGCCTGTCTGCCTGGGTGAGAGTGGCGACCAGAGCTCTCAGCTTGAAAGGGGAGGGTCATGTCGACCGCGTGCATCGTGGCCTTGGCGATGTCGGCCTTGATACGGTCGAAGGCCTGATGAGCCTCAGCCGTCAGTGGGAAGACGATGGATTGAATGAGTGGGCGGGCCTTGTCCGCATAGTTTGGGACCCACTGGGCGTAGTCCGAAAAGAACCCCAGGCATCGTTTGAGGGCCGCGGGGCAGTGTGGGAGGGGAAGTTCCATGACGGGCGCATGCGATCGGTGTCGGGCCCTAGATCTCCATTCTGAACCACATAGCCGAGGATGGGTAATCAGTTCGTGCTGAACACACACTTCTCCTTGTTGTAAGTTAGGTTGAGGAGAGTGGCGGTGTGGAGAAATTTGGAAAGGTTAGCGTCGTGGTCCTGCTGGTCGTGGCTGCAGATGATGACGTTGTCCAGGTACGGGAAAGTGGCCCGCAGTCCATACTGGTCAACCATTCAGTCCATCTCCAGTTGGAAGACCGAGACCCCGTTGGTGACGCCAAAGGGAACCCTGAAGAAATGGTAAAGGCGGCCGTCTGCTTTGAACGCAGTTTATGGGCGGTCCGCCTTACGGATGGAGAGCTGGTGGTAGGCAGATTTCAGGTCCACTGTCGAGAAGACCCGGTATTGTGCAATCTGATTGCCCATATCAGATATGAGTGGGAGTGGGTACACGTTGAGCTGCGTGTACCGGTTGATGATCTGACTGTAGTCAACGACCATCCTGTTTTTCTCCCCTGTTTTCACCACTACCACTTGGGCTCTCCAGGGGCAGTTGCTGGCCTCAATAATACCTTCCCGCAATGGTCGCTGGACCTCAGACCTGATGAAGGTCCTGTCCTGGGCGCTGTACCATCTGCTCCTGGTGGCAACGGGTTTGCAATCCGGGGTCAGGTTTGCAAAGAGGGAAGGTGGGTCGACCTTAAGGGTTGCGAGGCCGCAAACAGTAAGGGGTGGTAAGGGCCCGCCAAATTTCAGGGTTAGGCTCTGAAGGTTGCACTGGAAATCCAGGCCGAGTAGCAAGGCAGCGCAGAGGTTGGGGAGGACGTAGAGGCAGAAGCCGCTGAACTCTACGCCCTGGACAGTGAGGGTGGCGATGCAGTACCCCCAGATCGCCACGGAGTGGGATCCGGAGGCCAAGGAGATTCTCTGGTTAGCGGGGTGTACCGCCTTACCGTATTGGGGTGGATAAAGCTCTCAGTGCTCCTCGAGTCCAGAAGGCAGGCTATCTCGTGCCCATTGACCTTCACCTTTCTCCAAGCGGTCGTGAGGTTGTGCGGTCGAGACTGTTCAATCGTGACCAAGGCGAGACACGGTTCGTTGTCGGCGGTTGCAGGCAATGAGCGGCCCGGTGAGGTGCTTGATGGGCAAGGATCCTGAGGCGGGTAAGATGGTGGCACCCACGGGCCGCACATGGCCTGGGTCAGGCAAGATGGCGGCGCCCTCGGGCCGCACGTGTCCTGGGGCAGGCAAGATGGCGGCACCCATTGGTTCTGAGGCAGGTAAGATGGCGGCGCCCACGTGCCGCACGTGTTGTGAGTAAAGCAAGATGGCGGAGCCCACGTGCCGCACGTGGTCCGAGGAGGGGAAGATGGCGGCGCCGACAGGCTGCACATGGGGGGTGCCGGGACAATAGCGGTGATTGAGCGGGCCTGGCACACTGCAGCGAAATGTTCTTTCCTGCCACACGCCTTGCAGAGTGTGCTCCGCGCCGGGCAGCACTGCCGGGGGTGCTTTGTCTGTCCGCAGAAGTAGCATTTGGGTCCCCCAGGGTTGGTTGGTTGCCACGCAGCGCAGGCATGGGGTTGGCTGGGGCGGTCACTGATGGGATCCAAGTGGGGTGGCAGTCGGCGGCGTCCACGATGTACGGTGTGGGGGTGGGCCATGCGGTCGGGGGCATAAGCCTGTGTGTTGCGTGAGGCGACAGTAAGTGAGAGCGCTAGTTTCCTGGTCACCGTGAGGTCAAGCATGGGCTCTTCTAAGAGGCGTGGGCGGATGTAGTCAGACCCTATGCTTGTAACAAACGCGTCTCCCATCAGTTCGAATGTTCAGTGGCCGAAACGGCCTGGCAGTCACAGTCTCTCACTTGGGCAAGCAGGGCACGCCAGAAATCTTCCACAGACTCACCGGGAAGTTGGTGCCGCTTGGATAGGAGATGCCAGGCGTAGATTTTGTTGGTCCGCTGAGTGTAATTCTCCTTCAGTAGTGCCATGGCTCCTGTGTTTGTCGGCGCGTCCTGGACGAGGGGAAAAACGTTGGAACTCAGCCGCGTGTACAGAATCTGGAGTTTCTGTGGTTCTGGGATTGGGTCTGGCGCAGACCCAATGTATGCTTCAAAACAGACTAGCCAATGTTCGACGTCATTTTTGGCGTTGTCTGCTGCAGGCGATCTGACTTTAATGCGAGGTCCATCTCTGAAAAATCTCTGTGTAATAAATTGATGCACTATCAATTATGACGAGACGAGAGTAGAATGTAATCGCGGCTTTATTACACAGAGATGTGTGGCCTCTTACAGCAGCTGACAAAATGGCTGCTGCACGGAGAGCACACACATTTATACTCCGCCTACTGGGCGGAGCCAGCAGTCAGGGATCTACCGCCGTACCTGTAGTACAGGGGCCTTACCATAAAACCCATATATACAGTATAATTATCAGTGGTGACTACCACACAGCTGAAGAGAGTTGGGTGTCAGACGTTAATCTAAGGAACTCCAACAGCAACGTCCTGGGCTTGAGATAGCTGGCCTCCAATATCAACAACCACATTCCTTTGTGTTATATGACTCCAAATCAGTGGAGACTCCCCCCTCCCCACCAAGACTTCTTCATATCACACTCTTCTTGAATTCAGTTGCTTTGACTATTACTGACCAAAGTTCGAATGAGGTCTGGAGCGAGTGACATGACAGAAACCAAACAGAGCATCGCTGAGGTTATTGCTGAAATTATGTCACCACCACCTTCAATCACCTTGTTGATAATCGAGAGTACACTGATGGAGCGGTAATTGGTCAGATTGCATTTGTCCTGCTTTTTGTGGATAGGACATGGTAGAGAAACCTTTCACCTTGTTGTGTAGATGCCAGTGTTGTAGCTGCATTGGAACAGCTACTTGTACTTCCCCAATGTCCTCTCGTAATGATTGTCAGTGCCTTACACATCTCATCCCTGCTCTCTCTCTCTCTTAGGAGTCTGGGATAAATGCCATTTACCCTTGGGGATTCAACTGTTTTGAGGCCTGGGACTTACAGCTCTTGTGTATGTCATTAATTGATCTTTAATTATCTCTGGTTGGGAAGGGCACATTATTAATGCTTGAACCTTGTGAATGCCTGCAGGAAGTCGTCATCTGATGTCACCAGTGCTTCATTGAGAGTCAGAAGATGCTGGGTTTAAACCCCTGCCCAGAGGCTCACAGTTCAATGTGGTGCTGAGATGGTGTTAACTTTGGCCATTCTCATTTCTCAGGTTGATGTAAAAGATTCCGTACCAATTCAATGTTGTCCTGACCAATGTTCATCTCTTAAACAACATCATGAGAACTGATTCTCTGATCATTTAACTCATTGCTAGTTGTGGGACCTGCTGTGTTTCCCTATACTTTACAACAGTGACTTATGTCAAAAAAGTGTTGCATTGACGTGAAACAATTTCGAGACATTCCAAGGGCTTTCTGGTCAGGAGTGCGCTGTGGAGTGAACGGTGGGCTGGAGGCACAGCTGGGGACCATTATTGTTCAGAACATTAGTTAGATTTGACTGAAAAAGAAAATGACACATAGCATGCAACCACTTGCTAGTATAACAAATTTCCTGCAGCTCTTATGAGGTTCAAAATGGCAGGGAATTTATTTTTAAAATGCCAATGAGTTTCAGTGAAGAGAGATATTTGATTGGACTGCAGCCAATCAGAATGAATTAAGACAGTCTCAGTCCCCCCAGCCTCGCTCAGCAGCTTTTGTTTTAAAGGGTGCTCAGCAACCATGTCACACATTTTAAAACTACAAATTTGCAACAAAAAAAATCAATGTGGATTTGTGACAGGCTCTCCACTGTCCTGCATGGCATAATTAAGATGCAGACTCACTATCAATGCAATTCAAATGCAGTCACCCATGGCCCAATACTATTTCGAGCACACTTAAAAACTAATGCTGGAGCGAGCGATCCTTACTGAACAATGACAGAATCCACTGTTCCAAAGTGCACACGATTCATTCTGCAAAAGGTTGTTCTAGTAACTATGGCAGCAGACAGGTGATGTCTGGGTCACAGGGAAAATTTAGGAGTGCAGACAAACTACATAGTATGCTATCAACTTAATAGCCCATGAGCCAGCACCTGCATGAACCAACTAAATAAACACAGGCTGGCTACAGCATAATCTTATTACTGTATGCAGGTCAGGATTGAAGATATGCTGGATCAAATGCATTTAATTTTCAAATTAACATCGGACTGAGTGGGTTAAATGGACACAAAGCTTAAGCAAAAAATGTTCTGAAGCAAGAAAGAGAATCTTTATTCCAACATAGATATAACTGTTTTAAGATATGATGTATCTCCAAAAAAAAAAAGATGTGATGTATCTCTAAGGTGCCTTCCTGTTCCAGCTGAGGTAGACTTGGGACCTACCACCTCACCCTACCCATGAGAGTGGAAGGCAATGGCAAACCATCACTGACAAAAGACTGCCAAGAAATCGGTTTAGGACTTAGGAAGAAAGGGCGGAACCAATGAGGGCAGACGAGACCACTCAGAATAGATAGGAACAAGGGGGGGGGGGGGGGGGGGGGGTGACAAGGAAGGAACCCAAGGAAGTATCAGGAAGGGAAATGGCGAAAGAGCGAGGGGGGGAGGCAGAGCCCCCTCCAGTGAAGCCATAGGGGTAACAGCAACAACCACAAATTGAAAGAAAGAATATACAAATACAACACCCATGGTGAAAGAAGGGGCCAGGATGGAGCCCGACTATCAACAGGGGGGGGGGTGGGGGATGGCCGATGAAAGGGTTACATGTAATGTGTGCAAAAGAAATGTCTTACTCTGTAAAGTTTGTGTGTTTTTTATATGTCTAATTGTTAAATTGTTAAAATTGGAACATTCTAATAAAAATATTTATTAAAAAAAGAAGTCAGCTCAGGATGAAGCATCAGCAGACAATGAGCCAAGAACCT
The DNA here is from genome assembly GCF_902713615.1 of Scyliorhinus canicula. Classification (NCBI taxonomy): domain Eukaryota; kingdom Metazoa; phylum Chordata; class Chondrichthyes; order Carcharhiniformes; family Scyliorhinidae; genus Scyliorhinus; species Scyliorhinus canicula. The sequence goes on along the minus strand of NC_052165.1, from coordinate 57,740,179 downwards.
GCCTTCAGCCACACCACACATAAATGAATGGATTTTCTTACAGAGAATATTTTGGCATTTCCTTTTTTTTTTAAATAATTTTTATTGGAATTTTTTACAGAAAATATAAAAATATAACAAGTATAGCAACAAGCAGTAATATGCAACTAACAGCCCCATAACACCCACAATTCCCCCCATACCGTAACATCACATGTATCACACTCCCCCCGCCCCCCCCCCCCAACAAGAGAACTTAACCATAAATTAAAATTAAATAAATCAAATTTAAATAAAATAAACAAACATAATCAACGTTCCCCCCCCAGGTTGCTGCTGCTACTGTCCCAGTACCCTATCGTTGAGCCAGAAAGTCGAGGAAAGGTTGCCACCGTTTAAAGAACCCTTGCACCGATCCTCTCAGGGCGAATTTAACCTTCTCAAGCTTAATGAAGCCCGCCATGTCATTGATCCAGGTCTCCACGCTTGGGGGCCTCGCGTCATTCCACTGTAGCAAAATCCTTCGCCGGGCTACTAGGGACGCAAAGGCCAGCACACCGGCCTCTTTCGCCTCCTGCACTCCCGGCTCTACCCCAACCATCGCGAGTCCCCATCCTGGCTTGACCCTGGATCCCACCACCCTTGACACCGTCCTCACCACCCCCTTCCAGAACTCCTCCAATGCCGGGCATGCCCAGAACATATGGGCATGGTTCGCTGGACTCCCCGAGCACCTGACACACCTATCTTCACCCCCAAAGAACCTACTCATCCTCGTCCCAGTCATGTGGGCCCTATGCAGCACCTTGAATTGGATGAGGCTAAGCCGCGCACACGAGGAGGAAGAATTTACCCTCTCCAGGGCATCAGCCCATGTCCCGTCTTCGATCTGTTCCCCCAGTTCCCCCTCCCACTTCGTTTTCAGCTCCTCTACTGACGCCTCTTCCACCTCCTGCATAAGCTTGTAGATATCGGATATCTTCCCCTCCCCGACCCAGACCCCCCGAGAGCACCCTGTCACTCACCCCCCTCGCGGGGAGCGCAGAGAATCCCTCCACCTGCCATCTAGCAAATGCCTTTACCTGCAGATATCTAAACATGTTTCCCGGCGGGAGCCCAAATTTCTCCTCCAACTCCTCCAGGCTCGCAAACCTTCCGTCGATAAACAGGCCCCTCTTATATTTTGGCATTTCCAATAGAAGGTTTCTGTTATTAATATAGTATATTACTGCAGTAGGGTTGTGTTGGTCTATCGCATTTACTCAGGTGACAGCTGGTGTAACTGGATTAAATGGCTTTATGTTTTCAGTTTTTAACTATTTTCACTAAAAGATTGCCATTTTTCTCCTTTTATTGATGTCCAGATTTTCTTTTTATCATTCCATTATCTTCCGACATGCACCCAGGTTTATTATGTTTAAATTTAAACTGCAAATCCAACAGGATTTCCAAAAATCTGCAATTTCTCCTCTTGTTTTACAGTTGGTTAATGAGAGTAATCCTGTGCTTCCATTAAGCAGCCACATTCAATGAAAACTTGGGTCAGAGAATCTGGGCTACTGTGATATCCTGTAGCAATTTGGGATAGTTTTGATCATAGCCACCCGCACGAGCATTGCAAGATCAGTTGTTTACCCTCTAGTATATCACTTCTGTACTACATTCTGAGAGTCAATATTAATATGTCTTTTTATAACCATGCAAGGTTTCTTCACATCAAAACTTTGATTTTTTTTTTATAGACCAAAAATCCATGATATTCTTGCAGTTTTGGGGCAAAAACAGGATTGTAATATCTTGTGACAGATTTCTGCCCGAATTTTATCCATTGGATCTTGGGGCACCTGTGCAAAGGTGAGAGTTCAAAGGAGGTAGTGCTGCTGGAGTATGAAATGCACAATAACAAGGGGATATCATTTTTACATTGTTTCATTTCGGAAGACTGACTTCAAAATGTTCATGTGTAAGCTGCTAAGAGGTTGATTTTTTTAACCTTCGCTTCCTGAAACTCTAGACTTCTGGCACGACACCTTTCTAAATGCAGCATTGATTTCTCTTTACTAGAACCAATCTAAAAGGTCTGTTGGACATATCCATTTTCTTTTCTGGCATTTGAAGGCTCAATTTTGGTTGTACTATTTTATTCTCTTTACCCAGAATGCATTTTCATTTTGAACAGTCTCTCTTTAGGAGAAAGGACAGCACACGGCAATGTTCACAACGGCTTTCCCTATGCTAATGGGAAGAGGGAATGGAAGACAAGTTTATGTTAATTGTTCATTTTTACAGGATGTGGGCTTCGGTGGCTAGGCCAGTATTTGTTGCCTAACCTTAATTGTCCATTTGAAGATGGTGGTGAGGCCTTCTTGAACCTCTGCAGTCCATGTGGTGCAGGTTCACCCACTGTGTTATTAGGGAGAGAGTTCCAGGACTTTGACCCAGCGACACTGGAGCAATGGCGGTCAGGATGGTGAGGGGCTTGGAGGGGAACTCCATGTGTTCCCATGTATCTGCTGCGCTAGTCCTTCACGATGGTTGTGGTCGTGGATTTGGAAGGTGTTGCCTAAGGCGCCTTGGTGAGTTCCTACAGTGCACCTTGTAGATGGTACATACGGCTCCTACTGTACATTGGTGGTGGAGGGATTTTTGTGGAAGGGGTCGCAATCAAGTAGGCTGCTTTGTCCTGGATGGTGTTAAGCTTGAGTGTTGTTGGAGCTGCACTCATCCAGGCTAAGTGGGGAGTATTCCATCACACTCCTGACTTGACACTTGTAGGTGAAGGACAGGCTTTGGGGAGTCAGGAGGTGAGTTACTTGCCACAGGATTCCTAGCATTCTACCTGCTCTGGTGACCACAGTTCAGTTTCTGGTCATTGGTAAGTCCCAGGATGTTGATGGGGGGGGGGGGGGGGGGGGGGGGGGGGGGGGATAGCGTGATGGCAATTCCATTGAATGTCAAAGGATGATGGTCTGATTCTCCCTTATTGGAGATGGTCACTGCCTAGCACTTGTGGGCAGTACAGTAGCTTGGTGGTTAGCACAGCTCCAGCGTCCCAGGTTTGATTCCCGGCTTGGGTGACTGTCTGTGTGGAGTCTGCACATTCTCCACGTTCTATGTGGGTTTCCTCCGGGTGTTCCGGTTTCCTCCCACAGTCCAAAGATGTGTGGGTTAGGGGTATTGGCCATGCTAAATTGCCCCAAAGTGTCCAGAAAAGGCTAATTGGGGTTACGGGTTAAGTGGGTGGAGGAGGTGCGTGCTTGAGTGGGGTTTTCTTTCCGAGGGTCGGTGCAGGCTCAATGGGCCGAATGGCCTCCTTCTGCACTGTAAATTCTATGAAATCTATGAAATGTTACTTGCCACTTGTCCCAAGCCTGTATATTGTCTAGCTCTTGCTGCATTTGCATGTGAACTGCTTCAGTGTGTGAATCATGAATGATGCCAAACACTAACAAACATCCCCACATCTGACCTTCTGTTGGAAGGAAGGTCATTGATGAAGCAGCTGAAGTACTGCAGTGATGTCCCGGGACTGAGATGACTGACTTCCAAAAACCACAGCCATCTCCCTTGTGCTAGGTTTGACTCCAACCAGTGGAGGGTTTTTCCCTCGATTCCAATTAACTTCAGTTTTTCTACGGTTCATTGATGCCACACTCAATCAAATACTGCCTTGATGTCAAGGGCAATCACTCTAACCTCACCTCTGGAATTCAGTTATTTGGTCCATGTTTGAGCCAAGGCTGTAATGACGTCAGGAGCTGAGTGAGCCTGGCGGAACCCAAACTGCACGTTCAATGAGCAGGTTATTGTTGAGTAAGTGCCGCTTGATCGCGCTGATGATGACCCCTTGCATCACTTTACTGATGATTGATAGTAGATGGATAGGGCGTTAATTGGCCGGGTTGGATTGGATTTGTCCCGTTTCTTGTGCTCAGGTCATACCTGGGCAATTTTCCACATTGCCAGTTAGATGCCAATGTTGTAGCTGTACTGGTACAGCTTGGCTAGGGGTGTGGCAAGTTCTGGAGCACGACTCTTCAGTATTATTACCAGAAGATTGTTTGGGCTCAAAGCTGTTGGAGGATCCAGTGCCTTCAGCAGTTTCTTGATATCACGTGGGATGAATCGAATTGGCTGAAGACTGGCACCTGTGATGCTGGGGACCTCTGGAGGAGACCAAAATGGATCACCCACTTCTTTCTCGCTGAAGATTACCTTGAAAGATTCAGCCTTGTCTTTTCCCCAAATGTTCAGGCCAACTCCATCATTGAGGATGGGGATATTTGTGGAGACTCCTCCTCCAGAGAGTTGTTTAATTGTCCATCACCATTTACGACTAGATGTGGCAGGACTTCAGCGTTTAGATCTGATCCGTTGGTCGTGGGATCGCTTTCCTCTATCTATCACTTGCTGTTTGGCATGCAAGTAGTCCATGTTGACACCAGGTTGACACCTAATTTTTCGGTATGCCTGGTGTTGTTCCTGGCATGCCCTTCTGCACTCTTCACTGAACCAGGGTTGATCCCTGGTAATGGTAGAGTGGGGGATATGCCAAGCCAAGAGGATACAATTCTGCTGCTGCTAATGGCCCACAGCGCCTCATGGATGCCTAGTCTTGAGTTGCTAAATCTGTTCTGAATCTGTCCCATTTAGCACGATGGTAGTGCCACACAACAGGTTGGAGGGAATCTGTGCGGTGGTCACTCCTACCAATATGTCATGGACAGATACATCTGTGGTCAGCAGGTTGGTGAGCATGAGGTTTAGTATGTTTTTCCCTCTTGTTGGTTCCCTCATCATCTGTCGCAGACCCAATCTCGCAGTTATGTCCTTTAGGACTCAGCCAGATCGATCAGTATTGGTACCACTGAGCTACTCTTGGTGATGGACATTACAGTTCTCTATCCAAAGTGCATACTGTGCCCCTGCCGCCCTCAGTGCTTCCTCCAAGTGGTGTTCAACATGGAGGAGCAATAATTTATCAGCTGACGGTGGACAGTACATGGTAATCAGCAGGCGGTTTCCTTGCCCATGTTTGACCTGAAGCAATGAAACTTCATGAGGTCCAGAGTCAATATTGAGGATTACTGGGACAACTCTCCCTCGACTTATACCACTGTGCCATCGCCTCTGCTGGCTCTATCCTCCTGGTAGGACAGGACATACCCAGGAATGTTGATGTTGTCTGTAAAGTTATCTGTAACATATGATTCAGTATGATTATGTAACAAATTTGGCACAAGCCCCCAGATGTTAATGACAAGGATTTGCAGGGACTTCCGGTGGCAGCATGTAGAAGGAGGTCGCGCATTAAGTAGCTCCCACCAGGGTGCTTGTTTTTTGGCCCTATTTGCACGGTTCCCGGGGTTACTTGGTTAGTAATCTCTTCCTAAAAGAATGTAGAGGGGTCCTAGTGTGGAAATATGTCAAAAAAGACCACAACTAAGAAGTATGCGGTGGAAATTCCTCAACCAGCTCGGAGGCTTCACACCAAGCCTCAGCAGTGAAGGTGATGGCGGAGGCTCTGGCAGTTGCAGCCACCCGATCATGGCGGATATGCTGTCTGGAGCTCTGACTACGGAGTTTGACGAGCAGATTGGAAAACATTTGAGAGGCAATGGAGAGTGATTGTTGATCCTCTCCATAAGTCAATTGAGGAAGCGCTGGGTCCTGTCCGTGAGAAATTGGAGAGGATTTCAGAAACTGTAAAGGAACATGGCGGGGTGTTGTAAGGGGTGGAGGAGGCTTTGTCGAGGCACGGCGACCAAATTGCCTCACTGGAGGCCGAGGTCTTAGTGGTGACAGAGAAAAATAAGAATCTGAGGGCAAAAGTGAATGATCTGCAAAATCTGTCGAGGAGACAAAACCTAAGGAAAGTGGGGTCGCTGGTCGCTGAAGGATGTGGATGGCCTACATCCAACTGCGTACTTTTCACAGGTGTTTAGTAAGATAGTGGGGGAGGGTATCCTGTTGTCGCCTCCTGTACCCGGTGAGGCTGCATGTTACCTTCAGGTCAAAAGATACTGCGGAGGAGGGACAAGCTTTTGTTACAGAGCATTGACTGGGGTCGAGTTAAACGGGCTGTGAATGGACATGTTATGGTTGTGTATGGGAAGGGGTTTTGGGGTATTTTGTACATTGTATGTATTTATTGTTATTTCTTTATTTTTGGGATGGGATGGGATTGTTTTGCTTAAGTCGGACAGTGGGGATAGGAGGCTGACTGCTTTCTGAGATATTGGGCGCGGTTCTCCACTCCCGGGAAAAATCGCGAAGGCCGTCGTGAACTCGTCCGGGTTTCACGACGGCCTCGGAGGGCGCTCCTCTCACCGTATTCACCCCCACCCGGGGGGCTAGGAGCGGCGCTCCATTATTCTCGGCTGCCGGGCCTTGGCGTGCCTAGAATGGACTGTGGGAGAACGTGCAGACTTTGTACAGATAGTGATCCAAGTCGGGATCCTGGAGCTGTGAAACAACTGTGCTACCTTGCTGCCCATAAAATGTGCAAACTCTACACGGACAGTGACCTGGGGCCGGGATCGAACCTGGGTGCTAGGCGCTGTGAGGCAGCAGTTTTAACCATTGCTCCAAAGTGCTGTCATATTGGTCGGGGTGTTGAATTCTGTTGTATTTTGTAACCAGGATGGGTAGAGTATTTCTTTCTCTTTTTTCACCCTTGGGGAGAGGCTACTTCTCTAGCATTAAAGTTTTAGTTAGCAAACAGGAGTGAGGTTGGGGGAGGGTCTGTGGCCTGTTGGACCTGTATTTGTGGTTCAGTGAGCTTAGTGTTTTTGTTTGGGTGGGGGTGGGATTGGTCAGGAGGGGGGTATTGTTCTTTGGAATGCGATCAACATGAACGTTTGGGTAGGGTTTGGTTCAGGCAAGGGGGCGGGAGGGGTTAGCTTTCGGACGATGACCATGGGATTTTCTTTGTTTCATTTTGAGGTTTGGTTTGGTGGCCATCTTGGGCACCTTGGGCTTACTTCCTCTGGGCAGACACTTGTTAAACCTTTACGGTAGAAATGGCTAACTCCGGTTCGGTTGGTCACCTGGAATGGAAGGGGATTGTCGGGCTCAGTAAAAAGTTTGAGAGTATTCCCTCACCTAAAGAATCTGAGGGCCGATTTGGTGTTTTTGCAGGAGGCGTTTCTGCGGGTGAAGGACCAGACCAGACTGTGGAAGGGGTGGGTGAGCCAGGTTTTTCATTCAGGCTTCAAGGGCAGGGCCCGGGAGTAGGTTTGTAACAAATTCTCGTTCTTCTCCCCAGTACAACAGGTACAATATGTGGAATTCAATTAGAATGATTCTGTCTCAACATCCTCGCTTTGGGAAGCCTTGGAGGCAGTGATTAGGGAGAGGTTATATCATACAAGGTGCAAATGGAGAGAGAGGTAAGGGCAGAATGGCAGAGGTTGGTGGACGAGATCTTGGAGGTGGACTGCAGGTACTCGTGTGACCTTACACAAGAGCTCTTGACGAGCAGGAAAAAGCTGCAGACACAATTTGATCAGCTGTCTACGGGGAAGGCGGTGAGACAGTTGCGACATTCAAGGGGAGTCTTTTATTAGTATGGGGAGTAGGCCAGCGTTTGTTAGCTTATCAGCTGAGGTGGCAGCTGGGAGCTTATTCAGGTTGAGGAATTAAACGGTAGTTTTGTTTCCATTCCAGACAAAGTAAATGTTCGAAGATTTGGAGAGGTTCAGTCTAGGGCCCATCTTGATTTCTGGGGTACGGTTGTTGTATAGGGCCCCCTTGGCGAGTGTTCGTACCAATACATTGAGTTTGAAGTACTTCCATTTGAAAAGGGGGATAAGACAGAGGTGCCCAATGTCCTCCCTCTTATTTGCGTTAGCGATTGAGCCCTTAGCCATAGTTTTGAAGGTTTTGGGTTAGTGAAAGAGGAAAAAGAGAGGAGGGGTGCAGCATAGGGTGTCTCTATATGCGGACGATCTGTGGCTTCATGTTACTGTCCTGGTCCCCACTATAGATGATATAATGGAGTTATTGAGGAGCTTTGGTTCATTTTTCAGCTACAATCGGAATCTGGAAAAGAGTGAATGTTTTCCGGTTAACCCCTGATCTGCAAAAGTGGAAAACGTTCCCCTGACCCTGTCCAGAGACAATTCAGGCAGCATTTTGAGATTAGAGCTGTGACAAGGCTGGCCCCTATCTGTACCAATTATTTATTTGAACCATAGACATTGGACATTACGTTTGGGGTGTGGGAAGGGAAGGGCTGGAGAGATTCAGGAATTTGTTTATAGAGGGATGGTTTGCCAGCTTGGAGGAGTTGGTGGCGAAGTTTGGTGGACTCGTTCAGGTGTCTCCAGAAAAGGAATTTTATGCAGGTAGCCTTCCCAACATTTCCTGAGAAACCGCAGGCGTCTCTGTTGGAAAGGATACTTTAGTTGGCGGGGTCAGAAGAGGGTAGCATGTCTGGTACTTATGGGTGAATTGTGTCCGAGGATTCTGACTTGGCGGATGGAGTGAAGGCAAAGTGGGAGAGGGATCTGGGGCCTATAGTGGATGATGAGATGTAGAGTGAGGCCCTGCGCAGGGTAAACCCCACATCGTCTTGTGCACGGCTTGGTCTAATCCAGCTTAAGGTGGTACACAGGGTGCACTTGACCAAAGCTAGGTTGAAGGTTTTTTTTCCAGAGGTAGAAAACAGGTGTGAGCAGTGTTCCAGTGGGCCAGCCAATCACACACATATGTTTTGGACTTGCCCCAAGCGAGTAAGCTTTTAGGTCTCCTTCTTCAGCACCATGTCGGCAATTCTGAATATCAAAGTGGAGCCTTGTTCTCTGTTTGGCCATTTTCGGACTGTCGGACTCGTTGGAGCTGCAGACAGAAGTGAAGGCAGATGTTGAGTAAGGATATACAACAACACCTCCTCCACAATAGTCCTCAATACTGGGGCCCCGCAAGGCTGCCTACTTAGCCCCCTACTATACTCCTTATACACACATAACTGTGTGGCAAAACTCCATCTACAAGTATGCTGATGACATAACAGTAGTGGCACAGATCTCGAACAACAATGAGTCAGAGTACAGGAGGGAGATAGACGAGTGGCATGATGTAACAAAAACAATCTCTCCCTCAACGTCAGCAAAACTAAGGAGCTGGTCACTGACTTCAGGAAGCAAATATCGTTCACACCCCTGTCTGTATCAATGGTGCCAAGGTGGAGATGGTTAGCAGCTTCCTAGCTGTGCATATCACCAACAATCTGTCCTGATCCACCCACGTCGACGCTATGACATGGTAGCATAGTGGTTAGCACTGTTGCTTCACAGTGTCAGGGTCCCGGGTTCGGTGTCCGCTTCGGTCACTGACTGTGCGGAGTCTGCTTGTTCTCCCCGTATCTGCATGGGTTTCCTTGGATGCTCCGGTTTCCTCCCAAAGTCCCGAATGACGTGCTGTTAGGTGAATTGCACATTCTGAATTCTCCATCAGTGTACCCGAACAGGCGCCGGAGTGTGGCGACTAGGGTATTTTCACAGTAACTTCAATGCAGTGTTAATGTATGCCTACTTGCGGCAATAATAAAGATTATTATTGTTAGAAATCACAACAGCGCCTATACTTTCGTAGGAAACTAAGGAAATCTGGCATGTCCACATTGACTGTTACCAATTTTTACAGATGCACCATAGAAAGCATCCTATCTGGCTGCATCGCAGCCTGGTATGGCAACTGCTCGGCCCAAGACCGTAAGAAACTACAGAGAGTCGTGAACACAGGCCAGTCCATCGGGGAACCTGCCTCCCATCGATTGACTCTGTCTACACCTCCCGCTGCCTTGGGAAAGGGGACAGCATAATCAAAGGCCCCTCCCACCCGGGTTATTCTCTCTCAGGGGCTGGTTTAGCTCACTGGGCTAAATCGCTGGCTTTTAGAGCAGACAAAGCAGGCCAGCAGCACGGTTCGATTCCCGTACCAGCCCCCCCCGGACAGGCGCCGGAATGTGGCGACTAGGTGTTTTTCACAGTAACTTAATTGAAGCCTACTCGTGACACTAAGCGATTTTCATTCATTTCATTCATCCAACCACCTCCGTCGGGCAGGAGATAGAAAAGTCTGAGAATACGCACTAACAGGTTCAAAAACAGCTTCTTCCCCGCTGTTACCAGACTTCTAAATGACTCTCTTATGGACTGAACTGATCTCTCCATGCATCTTCTCTACTGAGTAGTACTACACTTGGTATGCTTTACCTGATGCCTGTGGCTATGTATTTACATTGTGTGTATATATGTTTTTTTATGTACGGAACGATATGTCTGGACTGTACGCAGAACAATACTTTTCACTGTACCTCAGTACATGTGACAATAAATCAAATTCAAACCAATCTTTGCCTTCACCTCGCTGATTGCCCAGAGGCGAGTATTGAGGCGAGGTGGAGGTCTTCATCTCCGTCCAGCGCCTCAGTATGGTTGGGTGACTTAATGGAATTCTTATACCTGGAGAAAGTCAAGTACACCATTAGGAGGACGGTTAAAGGATTCTAGCAGAGGTGACACCAATTCATTACCTACCTTAAGAAATTAGTCACCCTCAGTTGCTGGGGGTGAAGGGGGTGAGGATTGTGGTCCAGTTTATGTTGTTTGTTTTCTCGATTGTCTTTTTTCATCGATGGGTGGGCATTATTAGTCGGGTTTTTGTGCACCATCTGCTGTGGTAATATGGTTTTTCTTACAAAATTTATTGGAAAATTGGAAAATCTTTAATAAAAAAATGTTTTTCAAAAAAAGGAGGATGACTTTGCAAGGTTGGGTTAGCCTTTGTCGTTCCCAGTGCCCAAGTCGATGTCAGTGGTCCATACAGTTTATTTCCTTTTAGGCTTTGTAGCCCTTTTGATACAACTGAGTGGCTTGCCATTTCAGGGCATTTAGCAGTCAACCACACTGCTGTGGTCCTGGAATCATATGTGGGCTAGACCGTGAGGACTATAGACTAAAGGACATTAGTGAACCAGTTGAAGTTTTGTTTTACGAAAATCAACAATGGTTTCATGGTCACCATTAGACTTTTAATTCCAGATATTTATGGGATTCAATTTGCACCATCTGTTGCGGCAGGATTCAAACCCGGGCCCCCAGAGTATTACCCTGGACCTCGAGATCACCAGTCCTGTGGTTAACTATTATAGGAGGCTCCAAACTACCTGATGTTACACTATAAACCTTTGGGTTTACAGGCTCCAAACACATGCCATTACTTGAGCAAAGAGATGGAAATTTTCTGCAACAAACAAGCCCTCGACAAACTTCGATCACATTTATTGTTACACCTTTAGCACACATTCAATGTGCGCAGTTTTGTCAGTGATAATAACGTTTGCCAATAATTCGAACATCTTTTCTCTCCTTCATGTTTCCAGACTGCCACTGGGAACAACGAGGGTGCTGTGTGTTACGGTATCTACAGTTTCTGGATGCAAACCATGCAAAACCACAGTTTATTCCACAAAACAAATTGCTCATTTTACAGTGCACCACCAGGACTACACTGATCCCAGGATTCTCTGTGGCTTTTCAGGATTTCCCCTTTAATAATCACATACAAGAGTAACTAGTCAGCCACATTCTGAATCTCCAACTCTTCCATTTACCGGCTTTGCTGTCCAAGTCTTTTTCTGTGGAAACAGATGCTACCCCCTTGTTTCCTTTACAAATGTTAAGGGGCAGTAAATAAGGTCATTCTGGATACGTCATTCTGAAAGCCTTTGTGTCAAGTGAGCCGACTTATCCTCTCCTTCCCATTTCTTGAAGTTTTTTAGCTACTTTATCTCCTCCCCTCCTGCATCAATATATTTTTTTAAACATTTATGTTGGAATGTTATTTATACGTATCTGTTGTCGATAAGAATGAATAATTGCACTGAACACAAACATATACACACATATATACACACACACGTGTTCCTATAAAAAAAAGTTTGCTGATATTTCACTCTGCTCTGATGGTATACTTAAGGTTTCGTTTTATCATATCAATAATGAAAAGTATCCAAGTATCGAAATATTCAAAATTATATATTCTAACCATGCCAGACAACAACTAAAACTAATAGTGCCAAGATCACTCAACCAGGCCCAAAGTCTTGATGCACAGAAATACGGGGCACAAAGACAAAAGATTATGTCCATAGGACCTGATTTTGAATTCGCTGCACAGGCAAATACTCTCTGCCATGCTTGGAAACCACCTATCAGTGATAAACAAAGTCAGGGTTCACTCTGGGACTTGTTTAATCATTAACAAAGATTTTTTTCAGGGTCAAAGGCTGGTTACAGATTACTGTACTGAGCAAACAAGAACGCAAACACAGCTTGGGTGATCAGGCTCAGTAAATCAACATTACCAAGAGCCACAGTCTGCCTTTGAGTATACAGTACATGTCGACCTAGAAAAGCTGACCAACAACTTCAAAAAAATCTGACAACTCAATAACACTTCTGATGCTAAACCTCTGCAAAGCACAAACAAATAGTTACAGCAGCTTTGGAATTTCAGCTGTATGTATGCAGTACTGCTTCATTTGTATCAGAGGAAAAATCACAAGTACTTTAAAAACTGACGGTCGAATACAAATGCTGAAGGTGCAATATTTATTTTTAATGGGGTCCAGGTGATGCAGAAAAAGGGCTAAGATATATCAACCTGAATGGAAAGTACTGGGGTTCATTTGTTCATATGCTTGAAAAATTTGGGTTGCACCTCCTGCTTTGAAATGTTAACTGCCCACTTGGGTGAACAGCTGGAATGACTTCAAAAGTAGTAGAATTCCAGGAGGAGCAATGTTAAGAGGAAAGTGGCCATGAGTATATTTATTTTCCGCAGACTAGCCAACGAAACAGCAAGTTAATATACATGCTTTATGACTGGATGCCATTTGTTAAATTACCATTAAATGTTATGAACCTACGAGTCAATTTTCAGAGGAACTGTGATGGTACTACCCCATTTGCAATATAAACTTTAACACAAGCTAGCCTATGATAGCTATTTAACTACCTTGTTAAAGAAAAGGTGGCCCTTCTTCCAGTAACCTAGCTGAGCATGATTGTTTTTGTGCTGGAGTATATTAGTGTAATATTGCAAAGAATTATGTTTAATATGACTTTGACTATTTTTCTGTCCTTTCTTGAAAAGATTTTAACATTTTGGGTATTTGGGAAAGTATGGGCTAATAAATGAAAGTCAGCACAGATTTGTTGAAGAGAAATCATTTTTACTAATACAAAAGTAAAATGCTTTTGCAAAAGCTGAAAGTTTGAAGTAAAAACAGAAAATACCAGAAATACTCAACAGATCAGGCAGCATCCATAGAGCAAGAAACAAGGTTAACATTTCAGGTTGATGGCCTTCGGCCAGAACAAGAAAAGATTAGGGATGAGCCAATGAGCCAGAGAAGACACAGCGAGAGTGAGACACAGCTAAGAGTGAGTTTGGGAATTTGAAGCTTGGTGGGAATTCGAAGCTTGAGGGGGGAGGGGGAGGTGGTACTTTTTACCCCTGGTAAGTGACTGGTAAGTAGTTTTTCTGTTTTCTTTTTCTTTTCATTGGTATATTTATTTTTTTCTTTGTTTTTTTTGGAATTGTAGTTGTATAAGTTAACCCAAGGTTTAAGACATGGCAGGAGATCCCAGACCCGTGTCATGCTCCTCGTGTGCGATGTGGGAGCTCAGGGACACGTTCACTGACCCTCGCTCCTTCATTTGCAAGAAGTGTGTCCAGTTGCAGCTCCTGTTAGACCGCTTGACAGCTCTAGAGCTGCGGATGGACTAATTTTGGAGCACCCGCGATGCTGAGGAGGTCGTGGATAGCACGTTTAGCGTGTTGGTCACACCGCAGGTGAAAGTTGCTGAGGGAGATAGAAAATAAGTGACCAAAAGACAGAGCAAGAGTAGAAAGGCAGTGCAGGTGTCCCCTGTGGTCATCTCCCTGCAAAACAAATATACCGCTTTGGATACTGTTGGGGGAGATGGCTCACAAGGTGAAGGCAGCAGCAGCCAGGTTCATGGCACCATGGCTGGCTCAGTTGCGCAGCACGGCAGGAAGAAGAATGGCAGGGCTATAGTGATAGGGGACTCAATCGTAAGGGGAATACACAGGCAGTTCTGTGGACGCAATCAAGACTCCAGGATGGTATGTTGCCTCCCTGGTGCAAGGGTCAAGGATAGAACATAGAACAGTACAGCACAGAACAGGCCATTCGGCCCTCAATGTTGTGCCGAGCCATGATCACCCTACTCAAACCCACGTATCCACCCTATACCCGTAACCCAACAACCCCCCCCCTTAACCTTACGTTTATTAGGACACTACGGGCAATTTAGCATGGCCAATCCACCTAACCCGCACATCTTTGGACTGTGGGAGGAAACTGGAGCACCCGGAGGAAACCCACGCACACAGGGGGAGGACGTGCAGACTCCACACAGACAGTGACCCAGCCGGGAATCGAACCTGGGACCCTGGAGCTGTGAAGCATTTATGCTAACCACCATGCTACCCTGCATACCTTGTCTCGGAGCGGCTGCAGGACATTCTGGGGGGGGGGGGGGGGGGGGGGTGAACAGCCAGCTGTCGTGGTGCACATAGACACCAACGATATAGGTTAAAAAATGGGACGAGGCCCTACAAGCTGAATTCTGGGAGTTAGGAGTTAAACTAAAAAGTAGGACCTCAAAGGTAGTAATCTCAGGATTGCTACCTGTGCCACAAGCTAGTCAGAGTAGGAATGTCAGGATAGATAGGATGAATGCGTGACTCGAGAGATGGTGCAAGAGGGAGGGATTCAAATTCCTGGGGCATTGGAACCGGTTCTGGGGGAGGTGGGACCAGTACAAACCGGACGGTCTGCACCTGGGCAGGGCTGGAACCGATGTCCTGGGGGGGGGGGGGGTGTTTGCTAGAGCTGTTGGGGAGGGTTTAAACTAATGTGGCAGGCGGATGGGAACCAATGGAGGAAGTCGGAAGGTAGTAAAGCAGGGACAGAAACAAAAGGCAGTAAGAGGCAAAGTGTAAGGCACAGGAGCCACAGTTAAAAATTAGAAAGGGCGACAGTACAATGTACAGTGACTGAGGGGAGCTCAGTGAATAGGCCCAGTAATACTAAAAGGAATAAAACGGGAAGTAAAAACATAAATGGTAAGCGACGCGGCAGGTTGTTATATGAGATATGGGTTCAACGACAAGCAAAATTAGGAGAAACGTTAAGAGGAAATATAACTTTGGAGAGGTTACTGATCGAGGTGTTAAGATTCAAAACTGAGGTATAAAAGCCAACATAAGTGTATTTTACCTGAATGCTCGTAGTATTCGGAATAAGGTAAATGAGTTAATGGGCAAATCATCGTGAATGACTATGATTTAATGGCCATCACTGAAACATGGTTAAAGGATGGTCACGACTGGGAGTTAAATATCCAAGGGTATCGAACTATTCGGAAGGACAGAGTGGATGGTAAGGGAGGTGGTGTAACTCATATTTAAGGATGACATCCGGGCAATTGTAAGAGATGACATAGGTGCTATGGAGGATAAGGTTGAATCCATTTGGGTGGAAATCAGGAATAGTAAGGCGAAAAAGTCATTGATAGGAGTAGTCTATAGGCCACCAAATAATAACATTATGGTGGGGCAGGCAATAAACAAAGAAATAACTGATGCAGGTAGAAATGGTACAGCAGTTGTCATGGGGGATTTTAATCTACGTGTCGATTGGTTTAACCAGGTCGGTCAAGGCAGTCTTGAGGAGGAGTTTATAGAATGTATCCGCGATAGTTTCCTAGAACAGTATGTAATGGAACCTATGAGGGAACAAGGGTCCTGGATCTGGTCCTGTGTAATGAGACAGGATTGATTAATGATCTCATAGTTAGGGATCCTCTCGGAAGGAGCGATCACAATATGGTGGAATTTAAAATACAGATGGAGGGTGAGAAGGTAAAATCAAACACTCGTGTTTTGTGCTTAAACAAAGGAGATTACATTGGGATGAGAGAAGAGCTAGCTAAGGTAGACTGGGAGCAAAGACTTTATGGTGAAACAGTTGAGGAACAGTGGAGAACCTTCCAAGCGATTTTTCACAGCGCTCAGCAAAGGTTTGTACCAACAAAAAGGAAGGACGATAGAAAGAGGGAAAATCGGCCGTGGATATCTAAGGAAATAAGGGAGAGTATCAAATTGAAGGAAAAAGCATACAAAGTGGCAAAGATTAGTGGGAGACTAGAGGACTGGGAAATCTTTAGGGGACAACAGAAAGCTACTAAAAAAGCTATAAAGAAGAGTAAGATAGATTATGAGAGTAAACTTGCTCAGAATATAAAAACAGATAGTAAAAGTTTCTACAAATATATAAAACAAAAAAAGAGTGGCTAAGGTAAATATTGGTCCTTTAGAGGATGAGAAGGGAGATTTAATAATGGGAGATGAGGAAATGGCTGAGGAACTGAACCGGTTTTTTGGGTCTGTCTTCACAGTGGAAGACACAAATAGCATGCCAGTGACTGATAGAAATGAGGCTATGACAGGTGAGGACCTTGAGATGATTGTTATCACTAAGGAGGTAGTGATGGGCAAGCTAATGGGGCTAAAGGTAGACAAGTCTCCTGGCCCTGATGGAATGCATCCCAGAGTGCTAAAAGAGATGGCTAGGGAAATTGCAAATGCACGAGTGATAATTTACCAAAATTAACTAGACTCTGGGGTGGTCCCGGCAGATTGGAAATTAGCAAATGTAACACCATTGTTTAAAAAAGGAGGTAGGCAGAAAGCGGGTAATTATAGGCCAGTTAGCTTAACTTCGGTAGTAGGGAAGATGCTGGAATCTATCATCAAAGAAGAAATAGCGAGGCATCTGGATGGAAATTGTCCCATTGGGCAGACGCAGCATGGGTTCATAAAGGGTAGGTCGTGCCTAACAAATTTAGTGGAATTTTTTGAGGACATTACCAGAGCGGTAGATAACGGGGAGGCAATGGATGTGGTATATCTGGATACCCAGAAAGCCTTTGACAAGGTGCCACACAAAAGATTGCTGCATAAGATAAAGATGCATGGCATTAAGGGTAAAGTAGTAGCATGGATAGAGAATTGGTTAATTAATAGAAAGCAAAGAGTGGGGATTAATGGGTATTTCTCTGGTTGGCAATCAGTAGTTAGTGGTGTCCCTCAGGGATCAGTGTTGGTCCCACAATTGTTCACAATTTACATAGATGATTTGGAGTTGGGGACCAAGGGCAATGTGTCCAAGTTTGCAGACGACACTAAGATGAGTGGTAAAGCAAAAAGTGCAGAAGATACCGGAAGTCTGCAGAGGGATTTGGATAGGTTAAGTGAATGGGCTAGGGTCTGGCAGATGGAATACAATGTTGACAAATGTGAGGTTATCCATTTTCGTCGGAATAACAGCAAAAGGTATTATTATTTAAATGATAAAATATTAAAACATGCTGCTGTGCAGAGAGACCTGGGTGTGCTCGTGCATGAGTCGCAAAAAGTTGGTTTACAAGTGATTAAGAAAGTGAATTTTGTCCTTCATTGCTAGAGGGATGGAGTTTAAGACTGGGGACGTTATGCTGCAATTGTATAGGGTGTTAGTGAGGCCACACCTGGTGTATTGTGTTCAGTTTTGGTCTCCTTACCTGAGAAAGGACGTACTGGCGCTGGAGGGTGTGCAGAGGAGATTCACTAGGTTAATCCCAGAGTTGAAGGGATTGGATTACAAGGAGAGGTTGAGTAGACTGGGACTGTATTCGTTGGAATTTAGAAGGATGAGGGGGGATCTTATAGAAACACATAAAATTATGAAGGGAATAGGTAGGATAGATGCGGGCAGGTTGTTTCCACTGGTGGGTGAAAGCAGAACTAGGGGGCATAGCCTCAAAATAAGGGGAAGTAGATTCAGGACTGAGTTTAGGAGGAACTTATTCACCCAAAGGACTGTGAATCTATGGAATTCCTTGCCCAGTGAAGCAGTTCAGGCTCCTTCATGAAATGTTTTTAAGATAAAGATAGGTAGTTTTTTGAAAAATAAAGGGATTAAGGGTTATGGTGTTCAGGCCGGCAAGTGGAGCTGAGTCCACAAAAGATCAGCCATGAACTTATTGAATGGCGGAGCAGGCTCGAGGTGCCATATGGCCTACTCCTGCTCCAAGTTCTTATGTAACAGGTTTTAAGCAAGTGCAGGCTAGAACAAGGAGAAAGGGGGAAAAGAAGAACAAAAGGAAAATGTAATGCTCAACATTGAGTTCAACGATTTGTTAAGAAGAGGGAAAGTTACAATTAGAAAAAAAAACAGGGAGTTGATTAAAGGCAGGCATCTGGAGAAATTATGAATTGCAAATTTGTCTATCCATAGGAAAACAAGTATTCAACATATGTGACTAGAGAAAACAATTGGGCTATTGAGGTGGTAACTTCAAAGTGGAACATAGAACATAGAACATAGAACAGTACAGCACAGAACAGGCCCTTCGGCCCTCAATGTTGTGCCGAGCCATGATCACCCTACTCAAACCCACGCATCCACCCTATACCCGTAACCCAACAACCCCCCCTTAACCTTACTTTTATTAGGACACTACGGGCAATTTAGCATGGCCAATCCACCTAACCCGCACATCTTTGGACTGTGGGAGGAAACCGGAGCACCCGGAGGAAACCCATGCACACAGGGGGAGGACGTGCAGACTCCACACAGACAGTGACCCAGCCGGGAATCGAACCTGGGACCCTGGAGCTGTGAAGCATTTATGCTAACCACCATGCTACCCTGCTGCCCAGTGCTACCCTGCTGCCCAGTGCTACCCTGCTGCCCAGAGAGATAAGTAAATTGACACTTCGAATAATAATAACCACCTTTTATTGTCACAAGTATGAAGTTACTGTGAAGTCACTAGTCGCCACATTCCAGCGCCTGTTGGGGTAAGCTGGTACGGGAATTGAACACACGCTGCTGGCCTTGTTCTGCATCACAAACCAGCTCCTAGCCCACTGAGCTAAACTACCTGCCAAGGAGCCAACTCCACAGGGAGTGCAACTGTAGAACACTAAAGAAAAACAGAGACACAGCTAACATCAGAACTGCGGCAAGTTGCAGACGTAGTCTCCAAGAGAAGCAGCCATTTTCCACCTTCGCTGAACCTGAAGAGTTTTTCCCAGACTTGCCCACCTTAACCTAGTTGTGGTAATTATTTTCTGGATTTGGCTAATAAGGTTACTTAAAATTGGATGTTGTTTGGGGAAAGGGATGTTTTAGAGTTCAGGTAAACATAGGTAATTGGGGATCAAGGAGTTGTTTCAGGTAAAATCATACATGTTGAGTCATCAGTGTACTTAAATGTCATAGTGTATTTATAGTCCTCTTTGTAATGTGTATTTTTGTCCTTCTTTCAAGTTAATAAATATTCTTTATTAATTGTTCACACAGCAACTGGACTATTCTTCACTGGGCTGTACACCGTTCCTCACATTATACCAGAAAAAAAACAGACACCGCTACAAACTGGGGTTCCAAGTTACCCTTCTGGGTTTTGGGATACCCTCACACTTAACGTCAGCATGGTTCATAACAAACTTCACATCAACCCTTTGGTTCTTTCCTTTTACCTCACATCCTATCAAATACCTTCGGCGGGATTCTCCGTTCCGCTGGCAGCTCACCCAGGCCCGCGGGTTTCCCTTCGGTGTGGGGTGGCCACAATGGGAAATCCCATTGGCCAGATGACAGGAAAGGAGAATCCCCCTGCCGGAAAGGGCTGGCTGCTGAGGAAAACGCGGCTGGTGGACCAGAGAAACCAGCCCTTTGTTGTTTGCTCTTTCTTTCCACATGAAAAACCCTTTCCCTCCGTTCGTACTTGTATTTTTTGTTCATCTATGGGATGTGGCTCGCTTGACCAGCATTTATTGCCCATCCCTAGTTGCCCTTGACAAGGTGGTGGTGAGCTGCCTTCTTGAACAACCACAGTCCCTGAGGAGTAGGTACACCCACAGCGCTGTTAGGGAGGAAGTTCTAAGGATTTTAACCCAGTGACAGTGTAGGATTGGTGATATATTTAAGTCAGAATGGTATGTAACTTGGAGTTGGTGCTGTTCCCAGGTATCTGCAGCCTTTGTCCTTCTAGATGGTTATGGGTTTGGAAGGTACTGCTTGGGGAGCCTTGATGAGTTCCCGCAGTACATTTTGCAGATGATAGACACGGTGCTTGTTTGACAGATGGAGTGAATATTTGAGATGGTGAATGAGATGCTGATCAAGTGGCCTGTTTTGTCCTGGATGGTGTTGAGTTCTATGAGTGTTGTTGGAGCTACACTCATCCAGGCAAGTGGAAAGTATTCCATCACACTCCTAACTTGTGTCTTGTAGATGGTGGGCAGGCTTTGGAGTGTCCAGCGGTGAATTACTTGACACAGGATTCCTAGTCTCTGACCTGCTCTTGTAGCCACAATATTTATATGGTTTGTCCAGTTCAGTTTCTGTTCAATAGTAACCCCCAGGATGTTGATAGTGAGAGGTTCAGTAATGGTAACACCATTGAATATCAAGGAGCAATGATTAGATCCACTCTTGTTGGAGATGGTTATTGCTGCCACCTGTGTAGCACGGGTGTTACTTGCCACTTGTCAGTCCAAGCTTGGAATTTGTCCAGGTTTTTCTGTATTTGGACATGGACTGCTTCAGTATCTGACAAGTCAGAATGCTGGTGAACATTGTGCAATCATCTGCACGCAACCCCACTTCTGACCTTATAATGGAAACCTGTTACAACTGTTTCCAGTTTTCTACTAGAACTGTCATTGACCTGAAATGTCAACTCTGTGTTAGCCTTGTTTCTCGATCCACAGATGCTGCTTGACCTGCTGAGTATTTGCAGTATTTTCTCTTTTTGTTTTGTGGTTGACTAACTTGATGTTTTTTGATCAAGTAAAGGAGAGGGTTGATGTGGTGGTGCAGTATCTCGCCAAGGCACCTTGGATCTTCTAAACCTCAAAGGGCAAGGGCAGCAGATGCACAGGAACATCGACTTCAAATTCCCCTCCAAGTCACTCATCATCCTGACTTGAAATTGTATGAGCTTTCCTTCACCTTTGCTGGGTCAAAATCCTGGAATCTCTTCCCTAACAGCAGTGTGGGGTATATCTACACAACATGGACTTCAGCAGTTCAAGAAGGAAGCTCACAACCACTTTCTCAAGGACAATGAGGGGCAGACAATAAGCATGACAAAGAACCAAATAATAGACTTGTGAGCAAAATTAATAATAATAATAATCGCTTATTGTCACAAGTAGGCTTCAATGAAGTTACTGTGAAAAGCCCCTGTCTGAAGCTCTACTGAAGAGGCATGAATAGCCTCTACCAAATGGCCTCCTTCCATGGTGTATGATTGTCTGCTGGGAACTTTCTAAAGCATAAAATCATCAGTTAATCAATGAAGGGTTCTTACTCAAATCACAGGATATTTTAAGGAAGTGATTAAAACTTCAACAATTTGTATTTATTGCACCTCAAGACACAAGTCGCTTCACAGGAGTATTATAAAGTCAAATTTGTCATAATGCACATGGCTAAAATAGATTTACTTGTGCAAGGGCAACTGTAAAATGGGCCCACACATATACATACATAAAGCTTTTCTTCTGATGCAACGTTTGAAGAATTAAGTTTTACAGATAAAATTACTGGGGGCCACTTCTAAAGCTGGACTCTATGGATCAAAAACCAAATGTGTGCAATTTTACTGCATAGAAGTGTCATAATTGATGATATTTTAAAATAAATAAATCAAATGGGACACTGCAGGTTAAACATTACAGAGCCACTGCGTCCCATGAGCCATACTGTACATAAACAGCAAGTTGGGCTGTAAATCAACTTAAATACGTAATCAGCCAAAATTTATGCACCTGACAAGCAGTTCATTAAACACCAACGATATCCACAATGGCTGCAAAGGCACAAGCATATATGTTACCATTTAATGTACCGGCACTAATAAAAGTGGTAATTAGCACGTTAATAACGAACTGGCACTTCAATCAGCTGCAGTCATTTTGGTTGCCCATGACTATTCATCTTCATCAATGTAATTTAAACAGTGATAGTTTACTGTGTTGCAGAGGGAGGTGCATTCTCCTATGTATGCGCACAAAGGCCTTGGAACAAAACAAAATGTGTCACAAGAGCACGTTAAGGTGCATAATACATTGTCAAAGCTGTGTGAGTGTTTAACAGAATTACAATTAGTTGACATGGCATGGTTAACTCTGGCCATTTCACAAGTAACTTTTTGCTTCTATTTTGATGTGGAGTGAGAGAGAAATCCCAAGATGAAGATATCAATCATCTCTTGATTAAGTATTGGAGTAAATAATTCAGAACAAACGAGGCAGTTGAAACTCAAGTGTTCAATTGTTGTGAAAGGTCTGTGATAAACAAAGTATTTCCCCAACTCCTCAACCACAGTCAGGCAAAGATTGTTGAGTCAGAAGTAACAGACCTTTTCCTAAAGAAGCATTTCCATATTAACAGCAGAAATGACTTGGAGAAAACAATATCATAACAAGAACATACGGCTGATTCTACCAGTCCAACTGCAGCTTGCAGCTTGTTGCACATATAAAAATGTAATCTTTGCCTTATTATCTTATGGCAAAGTTTCCCAAACTTTTCCAGACACAGAACCATTTGACCTCCCGAGTATTGAAGGAACCCCTGAGAAATATTATTAAAGAGCCAAAGCACAAAAACTAATTATTGTTTTTGCTTAATGGGTACAAACATATACAAACCTAATTTATAGAAGTATTTTCTACTTCCTTTATGTGTACATTTATTACAATTAAAAAGTTATCGTGTTAAAAATATATTTAGCGGGGCAGCAGGGTGGCACAGAGGTTAGCACTGCTGCCTCACGGTACTGAGGTCCCAGGTTCGATCCTGGCCCTGGGTCACTATCTGTGTGTAGTTTGCACATTCTCCCCGTGTTTGCATGGGTTTCACCCCCACAAACCAAAGATGTGCAGGTTAGGTGGTTTGGCCATGCTAAATTGCCCCTTAATTGGAAAAAATGAATTGGGTACTCTAAATTTATAGGAAAAACTATTTAGCTCTTACCTTTTTAACCTTTTCTCAGGGAGGAATGTTCTTGCTCATTTAGTTCAAGTAGGGTGGCGGAGGGAGAAAGAGTGCGTCCGTCACGGACGCACTGCCCACGATCGGTGGGCACCGATCGCGGGCCCATGCCCCCCTTGGCACGGCCATGGTACTGCCAATCGGGGCCCTGGATGCCCAGAGCGGGCATGTTGCGGCCGTTTTTACGACGGCAGCACGCAGGTATGTTTGCTGCCGTAAAAACAGCCGTAAAGGCCTGGGAACTCGGCCCATCGGCCTGGGGAGAATCGCTGTTCGCCGTAAAAAATGGCGAGCAGCGATTCGTGTCGTGGGGCGGCCGTGGGGGGGGGAATAGCGGGAGGGCGTGAAAAATGTCGGGGACGCCCTCCCGCTATTCTCTGACCCGTCGTGGGCAGCGGAGAATCACGCCCTTAGACTCCCAAATGGAGAATCCTGATCATTGTCTTTGGCATCTAACACAAAGAGTTCATTGAATTCACCCCGAGTCACTTTGCCTGTGGCATCATCATAAAGATCCCACTCTGGACCTCTTGCAGCTATTTGGGTTTCATAATCATTCTTTGACAACAAATCTTCCTTTCCATCCCCTGAATTGCATATTTTGCTTATATTTTAAACAATCTGAACGTCAGTTGCTGGGCATATTGAAATTCACAGGCCTTTCATTCATGTCGCTTATCTAACATTAAAGGCTCAGCATTTCCAATCTCAGAATGGAAGTGCCCTTCAATTTATACATATGAATCAGAAGCAGGAGTAGACCACGTGGCCTCTTGAGCCTGCATGGTCTACTGCATGGACCATTCAATAAGATCATGGCTGATCTGATTGTAACCTCAACTCTATATTCCCACCTATTCCCGATAACCTATCACCCCCTTGCTTATCAAGAATCTATCTGAAATTCTGGTGGCGATGCAGTGAGCATTCACGAACAAGGCGGCCGCCATTTAACAACGTACTTTTGGCCTTTGTCACCCGATTTACGTGTGTACTTTCTGAAAACAGAGAGACTTTCTCTGGTGTGGGATGCCTGCAGGGGGTAAAACCACCCAGAAGTCTTACTAAAGTTACTCACCAGACTCCTGTGGCGAGGAGAGAAAAAACATTGCAGAGCCCTCTGCATTGTTGGCACCGACAGGGAAATTGGTGGAATTCCTTATGGGGGATTTCCAAAAACAGAAGCAATCAATGGGGGATAGTCTTTCCAGGGCGACTGAGGTGGCAGTGGCCCCCACATTGGATAATCTTGAAGAGGGTAGAGCAGCAGATGGAGGCACAGGACATAAAGATCCGGGAGTTAGAAGAAGTGGTTTCAGACCACAGTGACCGGATTGTCTCTTTGGAGACGAAGGTCGTGTTGATGGTGGAAGCCCAAAAAGTTTTGAAGGCCGAGGTTGATCACCTCCCGAGGTGAACCGGGCCCACTGGTCACTACGACAGAAGCCAAAAGACGAGGAACCACTGCGGGTAGTCATTGTCTAGATGACAATGATTCCTTGATAAAAAGCGGATCTTCAAATGGGCGAAGGCCACGTGGGAAAGATTTTGGGAGGGGCACCGCTTTCGAATTTACCAGGCCATCGGGTCGGAACTGGCAAAGCGACGAGCTGAGTTCAACAAGACCAAGGCAGCGCTTTACAAAAATAAGGTGCAATTTGGAATCGTGTACTCAGCTTGATTGTGGGTCGCTTTTACAAACAAGGAACATTATTTCAACATGCCAGGACTAACTTTGTGAGGAGGAGCGGACTAGGAAAGATTTATTTGTGGTTATGAGATGTTTTGGACTATTTTGAATTTTGGTGGTTCATGTTTAGAGTTCTTGCCACCTTCTGTGTTTTTACTGCTTGGGTTTTTTTTCCTTTCTCTTCTTGTGCTGGATAATATGGGGCAGCCTGACTGGTCAAAGAGGAATGCGGGCTTTTTTTTAAAAAAAAATTCTCTTACTAGTATGTACTTCTGTTTTGAGATGAGGGACTTGGGAAGGGGGGATTTGGACTTCTTCTGGTTGGGTTCTTCTTTGGCTTGCTAAGCATGGTCTGCCTGGCCAACGGTTATGTTAATTATCGGAAGCAAAGAGGAGGAGGGGGCTGCGGCTGGTTGTTTTCCTTTTGTGGGGGGGGGGGTGGTTTCTGTTTTTCTTGCGGGCAAAGGCAAAGCGCGTAGGCTGGATGGGGTTCGTGTGTTTGCGTGGGGGGGGGAGGGGCAGGGTGCCCATCTGAACTGAAAACGGTGGTTAGCAGTTGTTTGGAGGGGTGAGGTGGGGAGAGGTGCTGGGTGGGTAACTGAGGGGGTGGGGGAGGAACAGACAACATGCTGTAGAGGGTCTCTTTGTGCATGGATCTGTATGAGGAGAGGGGGGAGCGCGTTGGCCATCTTGGGTGGGCCTGGATTCTAGGTAGATTAGGGCCCAGTTGGAAGCCCCTACGGGAGGGATATGGCTGTCTAATAGAGGAGTGTCCAGAACGTTAAGGGACTAAATGGTCTGATTAAAAGGTCTTAGGTTTGTACTCATTTGAGGAGTTTGAACATAGAGGTAGTCGTTTTGCAGGAGACACATTTGAAGGTTAAGGATCAGATCAGAAGAGACTGAGGA
Organism: Scyliorhinus canicula; assembly: GCF_902713615.1. Taxonomy (NCBI): domain Eukaryota; kingdom Metazoa; phylum Chordata; class Chondrichthyes; order Carcharhiniformes; family Scyliorhinidae; genus Scyliorhinus; species Scyliorhinus canicula. Next base: position 57,714,446 of record NC_052165.1, on the reverse strand, counting down.
AAGGGTGAGTAGGGCAAGTGTTACACTCAAATTTTAGATTCGAGGTCAAGAGGAGTGGCGATCTTGATTAACAAGACTTTGCTTTTTACGGCAACCAATACGTTGACAGATCCTTGGGGGGGGGGCTACATTATAGTGAGTGGGGTGCTGGCGAGTGTGCCAGGGTATTAGCGAACATATAGGCACCAAATTTGGACGACGCAGATTTTGTCAAAAAGGTGTTGGGGCCATCCCCGATCTGGACTCATATACCTGTTAATTACGGGGCTAGATTTCAATTGCGTATTCGCCCCGAGGATGGATAGATCAAGTACCAGATCTCTGGTGACTTCTAGGATGGAGAGGGAATTGGCTGTGTTCATGGAACAGCAGTACTCCACAGCACCTACGGCAGAAATGTTTGGGGAGAAAAAGCTACAAATGATGTTTGAGCTTGAATCAACGGAGAAGGTGGTTAGTCAGCTTCCCTGCTCGCAAGGGGCATTTTATGAGGTTCTGAGGCTCTTTAATCAGAGGCTGTACAAATCTGAACCGTCGGAGGATGGCTCAGAAATGGACCAGTTTTTGGATGGATTGGAGTTCCCAGTGGTGGAGAGGCAAGTGTTGGAGGCACCGTTGGGATTGGAGGAAGTTGCTGATTGAATTGGCTCCATGTAATCGGGGAAAACACCGGGACTGGATGGTTTCCTGGGGGATTTTTAAAAACAGTTTGCAACCTTGTTGGCACCGCATTTAGTGGGGATGTGTGTTCTCTGTCACTGCTGGTCATGTTGGCGCAGACACTGATCTCTCTGATTTTGAAAAAGGACAAAGATTCCTTGGAGTGTGGGTCTTACAGGCCTATTTCACTGTCAAATCCTGATACGAAAATATTAGCTCAGGTTCTGGTGAGGCATCTGGAGGGGTGCTTGCCAGAGGTGATCTCGGACGACCAGACAGGGTTTGTCAAGAGCCGACAGTTGTCACCCAAAGTCAGGAGGTTTTTGAACGTGTTCATGTTGTCCTGTATGGAGCAGGTGCCGGAGATAATCATCTCCTGGATGCAGAGAAGGCTTTTGATCGGGTGGATTGGTGGTGCGTCTTCGAGGGAAGATTTGGGTTTGGTCCAATATTTATCTCCTGGTAAGACTGCTGTATAATGTCCCCACGGCTAGTGTCCAGACCAATGTGGTGAGATCAGGATATTTCCAGTTATACAGGGGCACGAGGCAGAGAAATTTAAACTCCCAAGGGGGAGTGCAGTTAGATATTTGCAGATGACACCTTTATTCGTAAGAACAAAGAAAAGTACAGCACAGGAACAGGCCCTTCGGCCCTCCAAGCCTGCGCCGACCATGCTGCCCGTCTAAACTAAAATCTTCTACACTTCCGGGGTCGTATCACTGTATTCCCACCCTATTCATATATTTGTCAAGATACCCCTTAAATGTCACTATTGTCCCTGCTTCCACCACCTCCTCCGGTAGCGAGTTCCAGGCACCCACTACCCTCTGTGTAAAAAAACTTGCCTCGTACATCTCCTCCAAACCTTTGACCCATCCACCCTGGGAAAAAGTCTCTGACCATCCACTGTGTATATGCCCCTCAAAATTTTGTAGACCTCTAACAGGTCACCCCTCAACCTCCGTCGTTCCAGTGAGAACAATCCGAGTTTATTCAACTTCTCCTCATAGCTAATGCCCTCCGTACCAGGCAACATCCTGGTAAATCTCTTCTGCACCCTCTCTAAAGCCTCCGCATCCTTCTGGCAATGTGGCGACCAGAATTGAACACTATACTCCAAGTGTGGCCTAACTAAGGCTCTATACAGCTGCAACATGACTTGCTAATTTTTATACTCAATGCCCCGGCCAATGAAGGCAAGCATGCCATATGCCTTCTTGACTACCTTCTCCACCTGTGTTGCCCCTTTCAGTGACCTGTGGACCTGTACACCTAGATCTCTCTGACTGTCAATACTCTTGAGGGATCTACCATCCACTGTATATTCCCTACCTGCATTAGACCTTCCAAAATGCATTTGTCCAGATTAAACTCCATCTGCCATCTCTTTGCCCAAGTCTCCAAACGATCTAAATCCTGCTGTATCCTCTGACTGTCCTCATCGCTATCCGCAATTCCACCAATCTTTGTGTCGTCTGCAAACTTACTAATCAGACCAGTTACATTTTCCTCCAAATCATTTATAGATACTATGAACAGCAAAGGCCCCAGCACTGATCCCTGCGGAACACCACTAGTCACAGTCCTCCAATCAGAAAAGCACCCTTCCATTGCTATTCTCTGCCTTCTATGACCTATGATGTGGAGATGCCGGCGTTGGACTGGGGTGAGCTCAATAAGAAGTCTTACAACACCAGGTTAAAGTCTAACAGGTTTGTTTCAAACACGAGCTTTCGGAGCACTGCTCCTTCCTCACCTGAGGAAGGAGCAGTGCTCCGAAAGTTCTATGACCTAGCCAGTTCTGTATTCATCTTGCTAGCTCACCTCTGATCCCGTGTGACTTCACCTTTTGAACCAGTCTGCCATGAAGGACCTTGTCAAAGGCCTTACTGAAGTCCATATAGACAGCATCCACTGCCGTACCTGCATGAACCATTTTTGTGACCTCCTCTAAAAACTCTATCAAGTTAGTGAGACACAACCTCCCCTTCACAAAGCCGTGCTGCCTCTCGCTGCCTTTGTTCCCTCGGCTGCCAAGACCTACACTGTTAGACAGGATATTATCACGAGGCGAAATGGGAAAAAAGGGAGATGTCCGATATACATGGGTGTTTACTGGAGATGGGGAACATATCGTTGGGGGGGGGGGGTTGAAGAACTGGGTCTGACACTAGATCTTGCATAGAGTCAATTTTACAGTTTACATAGGCACAGAGTCTGTCCCTGTTGCTCAGAAGGGAAGGGAGAAGAGGAACAGAGCACTTGTCATTGTCATTGGGGACTCCATAGTTAGAGGAACAGACAGGAGGTTCTGTGGGAACGAAAGAGACTCACAGTTGGTGTGTTGCCTCCCAGGTGCCAGGGTTCGTGATGTCTCTGATCGTGTTTTTGGGATCCTTAAGGGGGAGGGAGAGCAGCCCCAAGTCGTGGTCCACATAGGTACCAATGACATAGGTAGGAAGAGAGATGGGGATTTGAGACAGAAATTCAGAGAGCTAGGGTGGAAGCTGAGAGCTAGAACAAACAGAGTTGTTATCTCTGGGTTGTTACCCGTGCCACGTGCTAGTGAAGTGAGAAATAAGGAGAGAGAGGAGTTGAACACGTGGCTACAGGGATGGTGCAGGAGGGAGGGTTTTGGTTTCCTGGATAATTGGGGCTCATTCTGGGATAGGTGGGACCTCTACAAACAGGATGGTCTTCACCTGAACCAGAGGGGTACCAATATCCTGGGGGGGAGATTTGCTAGTGCTCTTCGGGGGGGTTTAAACTAATTCAGCAGGGGGATGGGAACCTAAATTGTAGTCCCAGTGTACAGGATGTTGAGAGTAGTGAGGTCAGGGATAGGGTTAAAAGTACGAAAGAGGGCACCGGCAAGCAGGACGCTGGTTTGAAATGTGTCTACTTCAACGCCAGGAGCATCCGGAATAAGGTGGGTGAGCTTGCAGCATGGGTTGGTACCTGGGATCTCGATGTTGTGGCGATTTCGGAGACATGGGTAGAGCAGGGACAGGAATGGTTGTTGCAGGTTCCAGGATTTAGATGTTTCTGTAAGAACAGAGAAGATGGTAAAAGAGGGGGGGTGTGGCATTGTTAATCAAGGAAAGTATTACGGCGGTAGAAAGGACGCTTGAGGACTCGTCTACTGAGGTAGTATGGGCCGAGGTTAGGAACAGTAGAGGAGAGGTCACCCTGTTGGGAGTTGTCTATAGACCTCCGAATAGTTCCAGAGATGTAGAGGAAAGGATTGCAAAGATGATTCTCGACAGGAGCGAGAGTAACAGGGTAGTTGTTATGGGGGACTTTAACTTTCCAAATATTGACAGGAAATACTATAGTTCGAGTACTATAGATGGGTCAGTTTTTGTGCAGTGTGTGCAGGAGGGTTTTCTGACACAGTATGTAGACAGGCCAACAAGGGGCGAGGCCACATTGGATTTGGTACTGGGTAATGAACCCGGCCAGGTGTTAGATTTAGATGTAGGTGAGCACTTTGGTGATAGTGATCACAACTCGGTTATGTTTACTTTAGCAATGGGCAGGGATAGGTATATACCGCAAGGCAAGAATTATAGCTGGGGGAAAGGCAATTATGATGCTATTCGGCAAGATTTAGGATGTATAGGATGGGGAAGGAAACTGCAGGGGATGGGTACAATCGAAATGTGGAGCTTTTTCAAGGAACAGCTACTGGGTGTCCTTGATAAGTATGTACCTGTCAGGCAGGGAGGAAGTTGTCGAGCAAGGGAACCGTGGTTTACTAAGGATGTTGAAGCACTTGTCAAGAGGAAGAAGAAGGCTTATGTTAGGATGAGACATGAAGGCTCAGTTAGGGCACTTGAGAGTTACAAATTAGCCAGGAAGGACCTAAAGGGAGAGTTAAGAAGAGCGAGGAGAGGACACGAAAAGTCGTTGGCGGATAGGATCAAGGAAAACCCTAAGGCTTTCTATAGGTATATCAGGAACAAAAGAATGACTAGAGTAAGATTAGGGCCAATCAAGGATAGTAGTGGAAAGTTGTGTGTGGAATCAGAGGAGATAGGGGAAGCGTTAAATGGATATTTTTTGTCAGTGTTTACACTGGAGAAAGACAATGTTGTCGAGGAGAACACTCAGGTTCAGTCGACCAGACTAGATGGAATTGAGGTTCAAAAGGAGGAGGTGTTAGCAATTTTGGAAAATGTCAAAATAGATAAGTCCCCTGGGCCAGATGGGATTTATCCTAGGATTCTCTGGGAAGCCAGGGAGGAGATTGCAGAGCCTTTGTCCTTGATCTTTATGTCGTCTTTGTCGACAGGAATAGTGCCGGAAGACTGGAGGATAGCAAATGTTGTCCCCTTGTTCAAGAAGGGGAGTAGAGACAACCCTGGTAATTATAGACCTGTGAGCCTTACTTCGGTTGTGGGTAAAATGTTGGAAAAGGTTATAAGAGATAGGGTTTATATTCATCTTGAAAAGAACAAGTTGATTAGCGATAGTCAACACGGTTTTGTGAATGGTAGGTCATGCCTCACAAACCTTATTGAGTTTTTTGAGAAGGTGACCAAACAGATGGATCAGGGTAAAGCTGTTGATGTGGTGTATATGGATTTCAGTAAGGCGTTTGATAAGGTTCCCCACAGTAGGCTATTGCAGAAAATAAGGAAGTATGGAATTGAAGGTGATTTAGCGGTTTGGATCAGTAATTGGCTAGCTGAAAGAAGACAGAGGGTGGTGGTTGATGGCAAATGTTCATCCTGGAGTTCAGTTACTAGTGGTGTACCGCAAGGATCTGTTTTGGGGCCACTGCTGTTTGTCATTTTTATAAATGACCTGGAAGAGGGTGTAGAAGGATGGGTTAGTAAATTTGCAGGTGACACGAAGGTCGGTGGAGTTGTGGATAGTGCTGAAGGATGTTATAGGATCCAGAGGGACATAGATAAGCTGCAGAGCTGGGCTGAGAGGTGGCAGATGGAGTTTAATGCGGAAAAGTGTGAGGTGGTTCACTTTGGAAGGAGTAACAGGAATGCAGAGTACTGGGCTAATGGCAAGATTCTTGGTAGTGTAGATGAACAGAGAGATCTCGGCATCCAGGTACATAAATCCCTGAAAAGTGGCCACCCAGGTTAATAGGGCTGTTAAGAAGGCATATGGTGTGCTAGCCTTTATAAGCAGGGGGATTGAGTTTCGGAACCACAAGGTCATGCTGCAGCTGTACATAACTCTGGTGCGGCCGCACCTGGAGTACTGCGTGCAGTTCTGGTCACCACATTATAGGAAGGATGTGGAAGCTTTGGAAAGGGTTCAGAGGAGATTTACTAGGATGTTGCCTGGTATGGAGGGAAGGTCTTACGAGGAAAGGCTCAGGGAATTGAGGTTGTTTTCGTTAGAGAGGAGAAGGCTGAGAGGTGACTTAATAGAGACATATAAGATAGTCAGAGGGTTAGATAGGGTGGACAGTGAGAGTCTTTTTCCTCGGATGGTGATGACCAACGCGAGGGGACATAGCTTTAAATTGAGGGGTGATAGATATAGGACAGATATCAGAGGCAGTTTCTTTACTCAGAGAGTAGTAGGGGTGTGGAACGCCCTGCCTGCAACAGTAGTAGACTCGCCAACTTTAAGGGCATTTAAGTGGTCACTGGATAGACATATGGATGAAAATGGAATAGTGTAGGTCAGATAGGCTTCAGATGGTTTCACAGATCGGTGCAACATCGAGGGCCGAAGGGCCCGTACTGCGCTGTAGTGTTCTATGTTCTATAGTAAGTACATAGTGTGCACTTGACCGGAGCGCGCATGCATGGATTCTTCCCCGAGTGGAGGACAGGTGTGAGTGGTGTTTTAGGGCACATGTTCTGGTCCTGCCAAAACTGGTTGGGTTCTGGATCTTGTTTTTTGAGATCATGTTGGAGATCATTGGGGTAAAGCTGGAGCCGTGCCCACTGTTGGTGCCCTTTGAGGTGTCAGACTCACCGGAGTTTCTCGAGGGGAGGAGGGCTGATGTCTTGGCCTTTGCATCCCTGGTGCCCAAGAGACGAGTCCTGCTTGGATCGAGATCAACGGCGACAGCCAAGGCCTCAACATGGTTCGGAGACTTGGCGGAATTCCTGAGATTGGAAAAGATTAAATATGCCTTGAGAGGGTTGGGGAAGGATTTTATTCCAGGTGGAGGTGATTCATCACATTGTTTAAGGACCTGTTCGTGGCCAGCAATTGTGGGGTATTACATAGTTATGCTTTTTTGTGTAAGAATGCTTGGAATAAAATATATGAGAAAAAAAATCTGTCTTAAAATTATTCAAAGACTCTGCTTCCACTGCCTTTTGAGGAAGAGAGTTCCAAAGATTCAGGACCCTTGGTGAAAAAATTAATCAGCAGTCTTAAATGGGTGACCTCTTATTTTCAAACAATGACCCCGAGTTCTAGGTTCTCTCACAAAAGGAAACATCCTTTCCACAACCACCCTGCCAAGGTCCCTCAAGATCTTATGTTTCAATCAAGTTGCCTCTTACTTTTCTAAACCCCAGTGGACACAAGCCTCGCCTCACAAGACAACCTGCCCATTCCAGGTATCAGTCTGGTAAACCTCTGAACTGCTTGGAATACTAGGGGTTTTTCACAGTAACTTCATTGAAGCCTACTTGTGACAATAAGTGATTATTATTATTTACATTGTTTCTTAAATAAAGAGACTAATATTCTACGCAGATGTGGTCTCACTAATGCCCTCTATTCCTCTATGACTTAAGCATAACCTTTCTACTTTTGTTTTCAATTCCCCTCACAATAAGCAATAACATTCTATTAGCTTTCCGAGTTACTTATTGTACTTGCGTACTTGCTTTTGCAACTTGTGTGGCAGGACACTTGATCCCTCTGGATCTCAGAGCACTGCAAGCAATCTCTCACCATATAGAGAATATGCTTCTTTTCTATTCTCCAAAATGGACAGTTTTACATCCCACATTTTACTCCATTTTTGAAGCTCTTTGCCCATTCATTTAACCTATCCACCTATATCCCTTTGTAGGTAGTGGTGCAGACGGTAGCGTCCCTGCCTCTGAACCAGAGGCTCCCGATTCAAGTCCGACCCTAGGACTTGATGCCAAGGAAGGTGCATTCATTTTTTTTTTTTTATATAATTTTTATTGGAATTTTTTACAGAAAATATAAAACATAACGACAAACAATGAAATGCAACAAAATAACCCATAATAACTGTGACACCCCCAGACCGTATCGGCGCATGTATCACATCCCCCCACCCCCCCAACCCTAATGAACAACAAAAGAACTTTAAAAATATTAAAATTAAATAAACAAACATAGTCATTGTCGGCCCCCCCCCTTTTCCCTCCCCTTTTCCCTCCCCTTTTCCCTCCCCGGGTTGCTGCTGCTGCTGTCCCCGTACCCTATCGTTGAGCCAGAAAGTCGAGAAAAGGCTGCCACCGCCTAAAGAACCCTTGTACCGACCCTCTCAGGGCGAATTTGACCTTCTCTAGCTTAATGAAACCTGCCATGTCATTGATCCAGGTCTCCACGCTTGGGGGCCTCGCATCCTTCCATTGTAGCAAGATCCTTCGCCGGGCTACTAGGGACGCAAAGGCCAGCACACCGGCCTCTTTCGCCTCCTGCACTCCCGGCTCCACCCCAACCCCAAAAATCGCGAGTCCCCATCCTGGCTTGACCCTGGATCCCACCACCCTCGACACCGTCCTCGCCACCCCCTTCCAGAACTCCTCCAGTGCCGGGCATGCCCAGAACATATGGGCATGGTTCGCTGGACTCCCCGAGCACCTGACACACCTGTCCTCACCCCCAAAGAACCTACTCATCCTCGTCCCAGTCATGTGGGCCCGGTGCAGCACCTTGAATTGGATGAGGCTAAGCCGCGCACACGAGGAGGAAGAATTAACCCTCTCCAGGGCATCAGCCCATGTCCCGTCTTCGATCTGTTCCCCCAGTTCCCCCTCCCACTTCGTTTTCAGCTCCTCTGGAAGGTGCATTCATAACACGATTAAACAGGTTTAGTGTGCCAACCTGCAAATCCTTCCAAACAGATCAGTGGCTGGCGTAAGAGCGGGAGACATTCATGGTCAGCCACACTTGATGTGGAGTGGCGCCCCTCAAGCTATAGACTCCTAGCGACAGACTAGCAACCTGTTCCAAGAATTACTAGCTATGGAAACAGACAAAAGTCTACCTTAATTAACCACTAGGTGCAAGGAGAGAGCTGTAATGACCCTTTGTAGCATTCTAATGCCGTCATCACAACTTACTTTCCCACCTGGCTTTGTGTTATTCCCAAATTTAGCAACCAAACCTTTGGTCCCTTCATCCAAATCATTTATATAAATTGTAAAATATTGCGGGCCCAGCAATGATCCCTGTGGCACATCATTCATTCCATCTTGCCAACCAGAAAATGACCCATTTCTGCCTATGCTTTGTTTCCTGTTAGCCAGCCAATTTTCTATCTTTGCCAATATGTTACCCCCTACCATGAGCTTTTATCTTTTGCAATAACCTCCAATGTCAGCTCCAGGACCCAGGTTCAATTCCGGCCTTGGGTGACTGTGTGTGTGGAGTTTGCACTTTCGCCCCGTGACTGCGTGGATTTCCTCTGGGTGTGCCAGTTTCTTCCCACAGTCCAAAGATGTGCAGTTTAGGTGGATTGGCCATGCTAAATTGCCCCTTAGTGTCCAATAGGTTATGTGAGGTTACTGGGTTATGGATATAGGGTGGAGGCATGGGCTTAAGTAGGGTGGTCTTTGCAGAATTTGTGTAGCAGGACCGGTGCAAACTCGATGGGCCGAATTCTATTATCAAATGCACTCTGGAAATCCACGTACACTACACCCACCGGTTCCCCTTTATCTTCTTCAAAGAACTCCTATAAATTAGTTAAACATGGTTTCCTTTTCACAAAACCATATGGACACTAATAATACCTCATTGCCTTGATTATTTTGCAAGTACCAAGAAGCTTCTAACATTTTCGCTATGACAGATGCTAAGCTAACTTGACTGTTGTTTCCTGCTTTCTGTTCCTCTCCCTTTTTGAATAAAGAGTTGCATTTACCATTTTCTAATCTAATGGAACCTTCCGAGAAACTAGGGAATTTGGAAAATTAAAACTGATGCTTCAATTATCTCACTAAGCCACTTCTTCTAAGACCCGAGTATGAAGTCGATCAGGACCCAGGTATTTGTCAACAATTTGCTAAGTACCACTTTCCACGTGATTGTAGTTTTCTCTTCCTTTTCCTGATTTACAACTATTTTGATGATGTTACTCACATCCTCTATCGTGAATGTTGATGCAAAGCACAGGTTCAATTCATCTGCCATCACCTTATCTTCCATTATTAATTCTCCAGACTCAATTTCTATCGTCCAATTCTCACTTTGTTAACGCATTTCTTATTTAAATATAGAAATGTATTTCTAGTTAACTTTCTTTCATACTCTGACTTTTCCCTCCTTAAAAGATTAGTCTTTTAATCATTCTTTGATTCTTTTTAATATTCTGTCCAATCTTCTGCCACCCATCTTTGCACAATTATATGTTTTCTCCTCTCTTTATATATTATTTAATATTTTTAGTTAACCACAGATGGTGGGTCCTCACCATGGAATCTTACTTTCTTGTTGCAATATATTTTTTCTGTATAATGTATCCCTTGAATATCAAGACATCCCCATTAAACTTATCTCTTAAACCAATTTGTCAGTTCACTTTAGATATCTCTGCTTTCATGCCCTCATAAATGTCCTGATTTAAGTTTAGAATATTAGTCTTAGACCCACTCATCTGGGCCTCACGGTAGCATGGTGGTTAGCATCAATGCTTCACAGCTCCAGGGTCCCAGGTTCGATTCCCGGCTGGGTCACTGTCTGTGTGGAGTCTGCATGTCCTCCCCGTGTGTGCGTGGGTTTCCTCCGGGTGTTCCGGTTTCCTCCCACAGTCCAAAGATGTGCGGGTTAGGTGGATTGGCCATGCTAAATTGCCCGTAGTGTAAGGTTAATGGGGGGATTGTTGGGTAACGGGTATAGGGTGGATACATGGGTTTGAGTAGGGTGATCATTGCTCGCACAACATCGAGGGCCGAAGGGCCTGTTCTGTGCTGTACTGTTCTATGTTCTATCTCTCCCTCAAACTGAATGTAAAATTCAATCATATTATGATTTCTGCTACCTAGAGGCACATTCACCATGAGGTCATTAATTAATTCTATCCCATTGCACAATTCCAGGTCTAGTATACCAGCTCTCTGGTTGGTGAGCACCTTGTTGTTCTAAACCCTACCCCAAAAACATTCTATAAATTCATCATCTAGGCAACCTTTGCCCATCTGATTTTTCCAGTCTATATGTAGATTAAAATTCTCCATGATTATCGCCATACCTTTTTGATAAGCTCCAATAATGTCTTCCTTTATGTGGGTACATGTACATCACTCCCACAAGTGACTTCTAGCATTTACCATCTCTGCCAAGCCACTTATGCATCTTGGTTTCCTAAACTTGAGTCATCCCTCTCTATTGTGCCAATAACATTAGTAATTAACAACCCCACATCTCCATTTTTCCTAGCTTCCTGTCCTTCCTAAATGTTGTGTACCATTCAATATTCAGGTCCTAATTTATGTCATCATGTTTCCGTAACGGCTATCAAGTCATACCTATTTATTTCTATCAGTTCATCTGTTTTTTCCCCCAAATGCTACATGCATTCCAACTACTGACTACACACCTGATCCCGACCAGAGTACTCCCTATCACCCGACTCCCCCTTGGTCCCTGAACCACCTACCCACTCACACATCCACCTGCCACCCTACTGCCCCATACCCACCACCCTACTGCCCCTCACTGACCCACCTGCCACCCTAACACCTCACCCACTTACACACATTATTCCTTCTCTTAAACTCTACGTACTGGAATATGGCAGCTCGTGCCGTAAAAAAGGGTCTGGTTTGGCTTTCCCCCAATGATCCTGCACTATGAAAGACTCCAGAACAGGTACACGCCACATTTCTCAAGAGTCTGGGACAGAAATGTGAATCTCCATTTTAGTGTCAAAAGGTAACAGTGGAGTGGTAATCCGAAAGTGATTGCCATTCCTCGCACGGTTTGGGCCAACGAGTACTCAGGATTTTGATCGTCTGATGATGCATTAACATTTTTTGTTACGTGAAGCAGCTACACCAACTAGCTGCCGGTCTGGAGTCTTCGATGGAGTCAGGATTTGATTTGGACCATAAGCAAGTAAATAAGCATTGCATTTCTGGTGACAATGTTATAGAACATAGAACATTACAGCGCAGTACGGGCCCTTCGGCCCTCGATGTTGCGCCGACCTGTGAAACCAACTGAAGCCTATCTGACCTACACTACAGTAGTCCCCCGTTATACCGCGGGTGTTCGGGTCCAAGACAGCCACCCGCGTTGTAACCGAGCCGCAGATATCCAAGATGGCGGATATCGAAATGAATGAACGAGAGGAAACATCGCTGACTATGCTGAACATTGCTGAATGGAAGGGCGTTTTAAATAAGAAACAGCAAAGATCGTTCAAGTCTTAAATCAAGTTTTAAATTTATTAAAATATATACAATAATATACAGTATACATACAATAATATACTTAAAATTGTACTTACAAGCATATTTTTAAAAATCATTTAAAAAAGTCTGTGAGTTTCCTCTGGCACATCCCCTTCCTCATCTTGACTTGTGCTTGTCTCTGGAGGTTCTTCAGGTGTAGGATGTATATCGGGTCGAAGTCCTGTTGCTCTGTGTATGCTATGAGCCACTTCAGGTGCATGATGGCATCCGAGTGGCTCTTTGCCACTGTGGGCTGGGGTTCTTCTTCTTCTTCTGCCTCCTCTTGGGTGACCTGGTTGATGATCTCCTCCTCTGTGAATGTTTCTGCGGGTGCCATGTCGTCCTCTGCTGCTGACCACCTGTCCACCCAATCCTGGAGTGTTAGGTTCTCATCCAGTTGGTCCTCTAGCCTCTCCTCAGCTGCCCTGATCTCTGCTTCAGTAAAGCCTACAAAGTCCTCTTCATCCGGGTAATGTTGGGGTCGTGGGAGTGCTGCTCCTAGGGCCTTGTTCCAGCAGTTGGCAATGGTCTTCTCTGTCACAGCTCCCCAGGCCTTCCCTGCCAGATAACAGGCATCCTTGATGGTGATGGCTTTCAGGTAATCTGGGACAGTGAGAGGAGAGTCTATCATTTCCAGGATCAGTTCCTTTTTGTACACAGACTTGAAGGTCTGAATGATGCCAGCATCACATGGCTGGATCTTGCTGGTGGTGTTCTTTGGGAGATAGAGCACTTGGATCTGCCCATCCCTGGTCTTGAGAACATCTCCCTGAGGGTGGGCTGAGCAGTTGTCCAGTAGGAGTGTGGCCTTCTGCGGTAAGTTGCGGGCTCTAAGGTGGTCCCTGACACTGGGTACGAAGAACTTGAAGAACCACTCCTCAAATAAGGAAGCTGTCATCCAGGCTTTGCCAGAGTTCCGGTAGGTAATGGGTAGGTTCTCCATGTTGATGTGGTGAAAGCATCTAGGAGACTTGAATTTGCCCACAATCAATGGCTTCAGCTTGTGTGTTCCCGTGGCATTGCTGGCAAACAGGATGGTGAGCCTGTTCTTGGCTTGCTTGTATCCCAGAGTCTTGTGGGCATCATCCTTGACAGCTAGGGTCTTGTCAGGCAGCATCTTCCAGTAGAGCCCTGACTCATCTGCATTGTAGAGTTGCTCTGGGGTCAGCTCCTCTTGCACCATGTAGTTCTTGAGGATGTCAGGAAAGGCTGCTGCTGCTCCTGAGTCGGCGGATCCCTGTTCACCACTGATGGTAACTGCACCTATCCCATGTCTTTTCTGGAACCGATGGAGCCAACCCTTGCTGGCTACGAAATTGCTGTCCTCTGGGTGGAGCTGGTGATGGAACTTCTCAGCCTGAGTCCTGATGATAGGTCCAGATAGGGGGGTGCCACCAGACTGTTCCTGGACAAACCAGGTGAACACAGCCTTCTCTAAGTTACTGTCACTAGCGTTCCTTGCCTTTTTCCTGCTAAGCCCTTCACTCTAAGAAACTGTCCCAACATACGCTCTTAAATTGGGCTCATCTTTCACCCACCCACGGAGGGTTGACTCTGGTACACCAGTCTCTCTGGATAATTTTGCCTTCGTTTCCCCGTTTCGAAGCCGGTCTATCAAATGTATCTTTTGACTCACTGAGTAAGACTTGCGCTTAAACATTTTGAACGACAGCAACTGAACTCGAAGATACCTGCACTGGAAAAGGTATCCCTTTTATGGCTGTGTAACTGGGCTAATCGGTCGCGGCTACTCATCGCGGCTAATCGTTCTACAGTACAGTAATCATCGCTGCTAATCGGTCTAATCATCGCGGGTAATCATCGCTGCTAATCGGTCTAATCATCGCGGCTAAAAAAGGTGCTGTTTCAAAAAGAGTTTAAAATGAGTCAAGTAAGTTGGGGTCCATAAGCCCCCCCGCCGTATATCACGAACCGCGGTATTGCGGGGCGCGTTATAACGGGGGACTACTGTATTCCATTTTCATCCATATGACCACTTAAATGCCCTTAAAGTTGGCGAGTCTATTACTGTTGCAGGCAGGGCGTTCCACACCCCTACTACTCTCTGAGTAAAGAAACTGCCTCTGACATCTGTCCTATATCTACTACCCCTCAATTTAAAGCTATGTCCCCTCGTGTTGGTCATCACCATCCGAGGAAAGAGACTCTCACTGTCCACCCTATCTAACCCTCTGACTATCTTATATGTCTTATATCTTATATATTAGGGCAGCAGGGTAGCATGGTGGTTAGCATAAATGCTTCACAGCTCCAGGGTCCCAGGTTCGATTCCCGGCTGGGTCACTGTCTGTGTGGAGTCTGCACGTCCTCCCCCTGTGTGCGTGGGTTTCCTCCGGGTGCTCCGGTTTCCTCCCACAGTCCAAAGATGTGCGGGTTAGGTGGATTGGCCATGCTAAATTGCCCGTAGTGTCCTAATAAAAAGTAAGGTTAAGGGGAGGTTGTTGGGTTACGGGTATAGGGTGGATACGTGGGTTTGAGTAGGGTGATCATGGCTCGGCACAACATTGAGGGCCGAAGGGCCTGTTCTGTGCTGTACTGTTCTATGTTCTATGTCTCTATTAAGTCACATCTCAGCCTTCTCCACTCTAACGAAAACAATTTCAAGTCCCTGAGCCTTTCCTCGTAAGACCTTCCCTCCATACCAGGCAACATCCTAGTAAATCTCCTCTGAACCCTTTTCAAAGCTTCCACATCCTTCCTATAATGTGGTGACCAGAACTGCACGCAGTACTCCAGGAGCGGCCGCACCAGAGTTATATACAGCTGCAGCATGACCTTGTGGCTCCGAAACTCAATCCCCCTACTGATAAAGGCTAGCACACCATATGCCTTCTTCACAGCCCTATTAACCTGGGTGGCAACTTTCAGGGATTTATGTACCTGGATGCCGAGATCTCTCTGTTCATCTACACTACCAAGAATCTTGCCATTAGCCCAGTACTCTGCATTCCTGTTACTCCTTCCAAAGTGAACCACCTCACACTTTTCCGCATTAAACTCCATCTGCCACCTCTCAGCCCAGCTCTGCAGCTTATCTATGTCCCTCTGTATCCTATAACATCCTTCAGCACTATCCACAACTCCACCGGCCTTCGTGTCATCTGCAAATTTACTAACCCATCCTTCTACACCCTCTTCCAGGTCATTTATAAAAATGACAAACAGCAGTGGCCCCAAAACAGATCCTTGCGGTACACCACTAGTAACTGAACTCCAGGATGAACATTTGCCATCAACCACCACCCTCTGTCTTCTTTCAGCTAGCCAATTACTGATCCAAACCGCTAAATCACCTTCAATCCCATACTTCCTTATTTTCTGCTAACTTGTCGGAACGAAAATGGGGAGGCACTGAAACAAAAACAAAAACCTCGGGAACACCGTCATTTTAACGGACTGTACTCTACCCGCCAACGACAACGGCAGCATGTCCCACCTTTTAAATTCCTCCTCCATCTGCTCCACCAACCTAGTAAAATTGAGCTTGTGCAGAGTCCCCCAGCTCCTAGCCACCTGAACCCCCAGGTACCTAAAACTCCTCACTGCCCTCTTTAGCGGGAGCCTACCAATCCCCTCCTCCTGGTCTCCCGGGTGCACGACAAACAGCTCACTCTTGCCCAGGTTCAATTTATATCCCGAGAAACTCCCGAACTCAGCAAGAATCTCCATCACCTCCGGCATTCCCCCCACCGGGTCCGTTACATACAGCAGCAAGTCGTCCGCATACAGCGATACTCGGTGCTCCTCCCCCCGTCGCACCAAACCCTTCCACCTCCTCGACTCCCTGAGAGCCACGGCAAGAGGCTCTATTGCCAGCGCAAAAAGCAAGGGGGACAGGGGACACCCCTGCCTCGTCCCACGGTGGAGCCTGAAGTACTTGGACCTCCTCCCATTTGTCGCTACACTTGCCATTGGGGCCTCGTACAGCAACCTCACCCATTTAATAAACCCCACCCCAAACCCGAACCTTTCCAACACCTCCCACAAGTACCCACACTCAACCCTGTCAAAGGCCTTCTCCGCATCCAATGCCACCACAATCTCCGCCTCTCCTTCTGCTACCGGCATCATTATCACATTTAGCAGCCTTCGTATGTTAGTGTTGAGCTGCCTCCCCTTCACAAAACCCGTCTGATCTTCATGTATCACCCCCGGCACACAGTCCTCTATTCTAGTGGCCAAGGTCTTCGCCAGCAATTTGGCGTCTACATTCAGCAGTGAAATCGGCCTGTATGAACCGCACTGCAAGGGGTCCTTATCACGCTTCAGGATCAGGGAGATTAGTGCCCGAGACATCAACGTGTGCAGAACACCCCCCTCCCATGCCTCGTTAAAGGTCCTGACCAACAGGGGGCCCATCAGGTCCGCATATTTCTTATAAAATTCAACCGGGAACCCATCCGGTCCCTGCGCCTTCCCCGACTGCATGTGGCCAATCCCACTGAACAGCTCCTCCAACTCGATCGGCGCCCCCAGTCCCTCCACCTGCTCCTCCTGCACCCTTGGAAATCGGAGCCTGTCCAAAAAACTCTCCATTCCCCCGCCCACCGCCGGCGGCTCCGACCGGTACAGTTCCCTATAGAAGTCCCTAAAGACCTCATTGACCTCTGCCCCCTGCCGCACCACATTCCCATCTCTATCATTCACTCCACCAATCTCTCTAGCCGCGTCCCGCTTACGCAGCTGGTGCGCCAGCATCCTGCTCGCCTTCTTTCCATACTCACAGACCGCTCCCTGTGCCTTCCTCCACTGTGTCTCCGCCTTTCTGGTGGTCAATAAATCAAACTTGGCCTGCAGGCTACGCCGTTCCCCCAGCAATCCCTCCTCCGGGGCCTCCGCGTACCTCCTATCCACACTCAAAAGCTCCTCCACCAGTCTCTCCCTCTCCCTATGGGCTCGGATGGAGATCAGCTCCCCCCTAATCACTGCCTTCAGAGCCTCCCACACCATCCCCACCTGGACCTCCCCAGTGTCATTGACCTCGAGGTACCTCTCGATACATCCCCGAACCCTCCTACACACCTCCTCATCAGCCAACAACCCCACGTCCAGACGCCAAAGCGGGCGCTGGTCCCGCGCCTCCCCCATCTCCAGATCCACCCAATGCGGAGCATGGTCTGAAATCGCGATAGCCGAATATTCGGCCTCCTCCACCCTCGGGACCAGTCCCCTGCTCAGAACAAAGAAATCAATGCGGGAATAAACCCTGTGCACATGGGAGAAAAAGGAGTACTCCCGAGCCCTCAGCCTCCCGAACCTCCAGGGATCCACTCCTCCCATCTGGTCCATAAACCCCCTCAATATCTTGGCTGCCGCTAGCCTCCTGCCTGCCCTTGAACTAGAATGATCCAGTAGGGGATCCAGCACCGTATTGAAGTCCCCCCCCTCCAGACCAGGTATGCGGCCCAACATACGCCTCATGAAACCAGCATCATCCCAATTTGGGGCGTACACATTAACCAACGCCACCCTCTCCCCCTGCAGCTTACCGCTCACCATCACATATCTGCCGCCACTATCAGCCACAACCTCAGATGCCTCAAACGCCGCCCTCTTCCCCACCAGGATCGCCACCCCCCGGTTCTTCGAGTCGAGCCCAGAGTGCCCCAACCACCCCTTCCTCAGTCGGACCTGGTCCGCCACCTTCAGGTAGGTCGCCTGGAGCATGGCCACGTCCGCCTTCAGCCACTTCAGATGTGAGAACACCCGGGCCCGCTTAACCGGCCCATTCAACCCCCTCACGTTCCACGTAATCAGCCGGATCAGGGGGCACCCCGCCCCCCTCGACTAGCCATAACCCATCGACAGCTCGCCTCTGGCCATCACCCATTCGGCCCGTTTCCCACGGCGATAGAACCTCACCCCGACCCCCCCGAACTCCTCCCTGGCCAATCCAGCAGCAACCCGGTATCTCCCTCCCCCCCACCAGGCTAGGACCCCTCCTAGCCGCGTCTCTCCCTCCACTGTATTCCCGTGAGCCAGCTGACTTCTGCTGACCCCGGCAGCTCCCGCTCTAACTCCGACCCCTCCTTCTCCCCTGCATTAGCTCCTGGGCACTGCTTCAATGTGGGAAACCCAGTCTAATAGCCACGCCCCTCGCCACCAGCTCCACCCCCTCGTCCCGCAGCCTGGGAAACCAGAGAAAAGCCCGCGCTTTCAGACTGCCCCACCCCACCAACGCAGCTCCTAAACCGCAGTCCCAATCCAACCACCAACTCCATGCAAACAAAGACACAGATCAACCACAAACCCCAGTACCCCCCTTTGAACATGAAACCATAACCCACATCGTCCAAAAGCGAGAGAAAAAACCAAAACAAACAGAATAACCCGCTACAGCATAAACAATGATACATGAATAGAATAGAAAAACTCCCACAGCCCCCAATCTCTAGTTCAAGTCCAGCTTTTCAGCCTGCACAAAGGCCCATGCTTCCTCCGGGGACTCAAAGTAGTAATGCCGGTCCTTGTAGGTGACCCACAGGTGCGCAGGCGGCAACATGCCGAACTTCACCTGCTTTCCATGGAGCACCGCCTTCGTCCGGTTAAACCCGGCTCTCCGCTTGGCCACCTCCGCACTCCAGTCCTGGTAGATACGCACTACTGAATTCTCCCACTTACTGCTCCTCACCTTCTTGGCCCATCGGAGAACACACTCCCGGTCGCTGAACCGATGGAACCACGCCAGCACCGCCCGCGGGGGTTCATTCGCCTTAGGCCGCCTGGCCAGCACTCTATGGGCTCCCTCCAGCTCCAGGGGCAGATGGAAGGATCCTGCCCCCACCAGTGAGTTCAACATCACGGCCACATAGGCCGGCAGGTCCGGCCCCTCCAGCCCCTCCTCGAGGCCCAGGATCCGCAGGTTCTTCCTCCGTGACCAAAGCTCCAACTCCTCAAACCGATCCTGCCACTTTTTATGAAGTGCCTCGTGTATCTCCACCTTCCCCACGAGGACCGAAACCTCCTCCTCGCGCTCAGAGGCCTGCTGCTGCAACTCGAGTATCGCTGCACCCTGAGTTGTCTGGGTCTCCAGCAGCTTACTCGTCGTCACCTTCAGGGATTCCAACAACTCCCCTTTCAGCTCCGTGAAATAGCGCAGAAGGGCCGCCTGCTGCTCCTCAGCCCACTGCCTCCACTCCTCAGGGGCTCCACCGGCCGCCATTTTGTCCACCTTCCCCCGCTTTTCCAGGGGAGCTGCTGCCATTTTTCTCCTCGCCCCACTTCGAGTCCGAACCATAAATCCCAGGGGGTTTTGCTCCAGACCCCTTTATCCACCGGGAATTGTCGAATCAGCACCGTTTGGGGCCCTTAAAAGAGCCCACAAGTCCTTTTAAAGCGGGAGCTGCCGAACGTGCGGCTTAGCTCCGCACAGCCGCAACCGGAAGTCCCTCCATGTCTTTCTCAATGTATCAAATTCACCATACTTAAAAGCAATCTCAGAAACGAATTGATTGACAAAGGGTGATCAGTGAATTGCCTCAAGGACTGGCTCGTCTTGTTGCTAATCAAAGCAACAACCTTTAATAAGAAAGCATCTTATTTGCTCTGAGAGCTACAGTTATATACTGTCTATTTAATTTATATCCCCACACCTCTCTGCTAAGTAAATTGAATGAAGTCCATTTCAGAATTTGAGGAGCAAGCAGTCCTAATATGTGTTAAATGGTTAACCACTGACTTGAAACTGATATGGAATGCGAAAATACACAACTTTTTGACAACTGCTTTGTTTTTTTTTTCAACTAAAGGTTCTAGTGAGCATCTTGGATAGTGTGTCTCCCTCTTGGACCCCCCTGTGAACCAAATCCAACTTTATAGCAATCTTACAGAAGTTATAACAAATCCTTGCAAGGCTAAATAGCTAAAAATCTCAAAAGCGTACAGTAATGAAGTGGATATCAGGAAATAAGATCATTTGTTCACAAGTCCAAGATACACCACAAAAGGTATAGCATATTGAATCAACCACCTTAAACACTGCAGCAGGAAGAATTAAACTGGAGTAGATGTTTAGTATTTTGAGAGAAACATACTACTGTTTACGAACAAACTATAACAATCAGGCTTCTATTGTACACACCTACTTACATACATATAAAACAGTGAAGCAGCTTTTAAAGGGTTACACTATCCAAAAAAATGCACCATGACAAAGAAAAATCTATTGAGAGTCAAGCGGTTAAGAGAGGAAATGTTTGGCTTGAGACCTTGCTTCATTCACAGTGTCCTTAGAAGACATGAAATTTTTTGGCTCGCTACAGAGAACTCTGAGTGCAGCCAAGAAAGACAAGAGAAAAATAAGCCCCGCCATGCCAAAAAAAAGGCCTGGTTAAACACAATTTAACAGAATATTTTGCTATTTCCTCGCCAATTTTTTCCCTTCCCCTCCTGAAGGCGTTCACTTCTTGCTAGGATACAATTTCACGGGTATTGGGTGCCCTCCAGTACCTCACTCAAGTGATTACTATTCACATGTGAGCAGTGGGTCTCCAGAAAAGTCAAGCCTAATCCTGTCTTCACTCAATGTCTATACTTGCCCACCACCAGCAAAGATCACTAAATAGAAAATCAAAGTGGATGATTTTTCCTTTCCTAATGGAGAGCTGTTGAAATAGATGACTACTTCTCCAGCTATAATCTGATCTTAGCATAGCCTTGGAATTTAACCTGCCACCTTTCTCATCATTATGGCTCAGTTGTTCATTGGATAAACTATTCAGCAATCAGATAATCCTGGGAAGGAGGGCTTTTTACTTAATGATCAGTAAAGAAAAAAATATTGATACAATTTCACTTTTTCTGTAACTTTGGTGTAAACTCAGATATTGGGCACGGTTTACAGTTGTCACCAGTATCGAACATTAATTGGTCCACTTAACGATGCCCTACACCCCGCAAATGATGGTCATCTGATTCACAGGGATTGTGCCTGCTAGCTCCCCGCCAACAAGAGGGAGCAGCACTTAAACCGAACCCACAGAGCAGACCCCACACAGCTCGCGGCCACGTCATCGAGGAGACCAGCCCCGCAATTCAGGGACGCCCACCTGGCCAGATTGTTGGAAGCGGTTGAGTGCAGTCAAGATGCCCTGTTCGCAGAGAGGCTCAGCGGGTCAGCCACAGGGCGGCCAATGGCACCTGGGATGAAATGGCAGCGGCTGTCAACTCGGGGAGCGTCACCAGGGAGATCGGCATCCAGTACCGTAAGAAGACCTCCACCAGGCCACACGGGTGGGTTGGCACTGACCTGCCTGCAACCTCAATTTCCCCCCCCACTACCATGGGTACTTCCACCTCCCCTACCCCACCCACCATACCGTGCCCCAACCCACCTATCCATATCCAGCAGTGCAGCCACGCCTGCCCCCCTCCCCCATTTCCCACCCACCCCGTTTCCCCCCAACATCCACAATGAACAAAGCATGCGGCTCACGATGCCCTCTGTGTCCCCGCAGGAGAAGTTGGCCCGCAACAGACGGGAAAGGGCCCAGACAGGTGGTGGGGGTTCCAGACATCAGAGTCTTCACCCACTACGAGGAACGGGCCTGGAGGTCACAGGGGTGACTGAGGTGTAAAGGTTCAAAGGTACGGTGACCTTGATTGCCACTGGGAGCAGGTATCCGCCTCCTCCATGTGATGCTAAGTGCGGAAGATCATGGCACAGGTGCCGCACCGTCCCGTTGTTGAGGGGAGCCTCCTGCTGCACACGCTGTCTGTCATCTGTTCGAAAGACCAGCGACACCTGTACACCTTGGGCCGCCTCCCCCTCTGGGTCCCTCCCTGATTTGATGGGCGGCCGGGTGCAGAGCATATTGCTCTAGCCTCTGTCAATGCTGCTGCAGCTCTCCTCTCCAGTGTCTGGCGGCCTGGCCGCAGCAACACCACGAGAGCAGCTTTTGCGGGGTCCAAGATATCATCCATCCCGTGTAATATTTATAGGTGATTGGAGAGGGTGAGAGACTGACAACCAGTGGTGTCTTCCACCCCGGGACCCTCCATTCCCCCAGTGCTACCCCCAACATCCCCTGTCATCCATTCCACCCACCTTCCGGTCACAGTGGGGCCCATGGTCACATTCCATAGAACAGAAACAGAGGAATACAGAAACAAAAACAAGCAGTAATTACAATTTTTAACCCAAGATAACCCTCTTAACATATAATGGAGAGAATATAATGAAGTGGGTGTAAAATATGAATATTTATACCAGGACCTGGCTTATATGAATGCATTAACTGCCAATTAGAAATCCCGCCTATATGTAAAGATCTTATTCAGGTTTGTTGTGATTGCCTGAACAGTATTATTTTTTTATTTTGACATAGGTTATTAACTCGTGGTTTGAAGTTTTCCAACTTTCAGTTAATTCCCTCCTCTCATTTCCAATTAACCAGCCAGAAACTCTTCGTTCCTAGTAATGTCATTTTGATATAAAATAAATTCCGAATTAAAAGTCAACATAAAGGGCAGCACAGTGGTTAGCATTGCTGCCTCATGGCGCCGAGGTCCCAGGTTCGATCCCGGCTCTGGGTCACTGTCCGTATGGAGTTTGCACATTCTCCCCTTGTTTACGTGGGTTTTACCCCCACAATCCAAAGATGTGCAGCGTAGGTGGATTGGCCACGCTAAATTGCCCCTTAATTGGAAAAAATGAATTGGGTACTCTAAATTTATTTTTAAAAAGCCAACATAAAATGCGGAAAACAAAATAACACAAGTTTCGAATTGTTAAGTATCTTCAGAAGGAAGAAATCTAAGAAAAATAAAACAATGATTCTCGGAGGGACTTAATCCTTGTGGAACAAGATACAGCGAATATTCTCTATTTTGAATTGATTGATAAAGAAATTCTGCCATTTGTTGAACTGCACCATAGTTTTCAAAAATGATCCATTTTTTTCTCACTGGCAGACAACAACATTCCTCCCTTAAAGGTCAACAGGAAAGTTGGGGATTGAACTACAACATTGGACAAGCAGTTTACCCAAATAAATATCATGTGTAAGTAAGTATGTGTAAGAGTTTTATACTAGAATATTAAAGTAATTCTTGCTTCATTCAGCTCTCTACTGAAGCATAGAATAATTTAGCACTCCCTTAGGAAACAGCAATGAATTCAGACTGAGCAACGTGCATTGGACAATGCATAAATATCCTCAGAAACGTACAATCTAGAGCTGTAACAAAACAGCTGTATATTGAATTTCCAGTATACCTCTTTTTTAAGCTTTTTCATTAAAAAATATCCTTAGATTATTCTACAGATTTTTATTCCTCAGATTTTTCTTTCACCATTTTCATTTTCCAACTGAAGTTACTGTTGGTTCCATTTGTCAGCATTCCTCAGGAATTTTGTTCACACTTCATGTTGTAGTTCCTTTATCCCATCGCCTGGCTGCATTTTCCACTTCTGCTTGATTTTTTTTCCCCCTTAGAGATTAATTATAATTTTTCCTATGGGGAAGGATTTGGATTTAACACTGTAGAAGGTTTTAAAAGGAAACACGACAGATTTTTTTTGGCATACTTCGGAGTTTTTAAACTACAAATCCCATGGCATATTTCCAAAATAAAATTCTTTCTTCGAAAAGACCTGAAACTCAACAATTTTTTCATATGTGAGAATTAAACCATCACTAATCATTTCCCTGTGCCTCAAGTTACTGAATATTTTATTGAATTAAAACATGGAAGCTAAAACCAAACATCATCAGTGGTAGAAGTCAGAAATAACAAACTCGCCATCAGCTTTGCCTGATATACCAGCATAAGAACGTGAAATAGAAAATAAAGGATACCCAAGAGTGATCTACAAGCCCCTATTAAGGGATTCAGATGTTTGCATAGAATAAGAAATACTTGAAAGAGTGTTGCAAACAAAATAAAAAGATTTAAATATATCAGAAGTGCACAGCAGACAAGTTAATATTTAGATCAATGACGAACTTGCCTTCCCAAAGGATTATAATACCTGATGTGGCAACAAACCATACAGACTAGGAAGTTGCCAGCTTTGAGTAAGACGAGTTAATCAATCCAAGCTACTGTTGTAGTAATGGTGTTACAAATTGCCTTGCTATTCCTGGGTTAATTACCATCTGCAGCGAAACAAAAGTGCTCGCTGTTGACCACAAAGTAAATCTCAAAGTCTTACTGAGAAAGCAAGAATCTCACCCCTATCACCATGCAGTAGTGCTACAATTGATAGTAATGTTCTTTACTGAGCATCCACAGCATGGAGCAGCAGTGGTGTCAACCGAATGTCCAGTCAATTACATGAGACACCCATTCCACAGACACCCAAACAGGCAACTAAAAGCATTGAAATAAAATCACTTTTAATTTTCTATATGTAAGAAAAATAAACATCGCCACAACAAATTGTTACATACACAAGGAGTAAAGGTAAAAGACAAATAATCCAGGAAAAAAATGTTTTATCATAATTATTTTAAACATTTAGCCTAAAATATCTACTAATCAATAATTCAATAGTAACATTTTTTTTCACGACAATTACTGCTGTTGCATCAAATTTAATATAATTACATTGTTGTTAACACACACATCTAGTCTATGTCCGACCCCTGAGTGATGGACTGTCACTTGAGGATTGCTTGGCAATTCTGTGCATGCCTGATATCCTGAAATTGCTGTCAATGTCAAGGGTAATGATGGCCAGTGCTATCAGTATACCATCAACTATCCCAATCAAGTCCACAAAATCTAGGGCATAGCATGTGAACAAGGTCAGGCTTGATTATAATATGCCCAAGGTTGAGTGTCCAACTGGTATCCTCAGTATTATTGTATATGATGAATGACCGCTTATAAAAGTCTGCAGAGGTGCCCATATGTGCATGCCCACACCACAATTTGAGCCAATGTTTTTAGAAGAGAAGAAAATTGGTGGATGGAGCAGGGTGTCATTTTTTCAGTGCCCTTTTGTACTCATAATATTGCATTTATATAAAGCCTTTTATGGTGTCAAAGCATTTCAAACTATTTCAAAGTATTGATGTGCTGCAGGAAACGTGACAGCAAATTGGAAAGTACAAATTTCCACAAGCAACAATGAAGAAAGTAACCAGATGATCACTTTTTGGGTGTTGGTTGAGGGAGGTTGGTTAAGTATTAGATAGAACAATAGGGTTAGGGTTAACCCTAACCGCCCATCTATTAATTGAATAGTGAAACTTTTCACATCTACCTGAGAGAACAGATGGGACCTCAATTCCTTCATGGTAAAAGGTGCAACTGTTGAATGCATTAATTTGACATTTTTCACAACTATCACATCCAAATGACAGCCAATCCAGTGTCAATTGATGCTGAATCACAGACGATTTAATGTGTTGACAACTGACAACAGGATTAAGACTGAATAAAAGGCTAAATATTTCAAATGCTGAAAATAGGAATTATAACAACTGACCTTGATCATTAACCTGAAATGTTAACTCGGCTTCTCTCTCCAGAGATGCCACCAGACCTGCTAAGTAATTGCAACATTTTCAGTTGTGTATTTTATGAGTCTTTGGATACTAAATTCTCCTCTCATTTTGACAGACGAGAGTTCAGCCAGGAGACCAATTGTTCACCATCTAGGTTGATGTTGTCTTATTTGTGATGTTAAACCAATTCTTGATTTGCAGATCCAATTGCAAATTTTACATATGAAGTTATGGTTGGAGGGGTGGGTAAAGGCACTGGCTTTTCTGCGTGCTCATTTGGAATGTGACTGAGCCAAATGGGAACTATGTTCCATAGTGAGCGAGTTTAGCAGTGTGTTCCCGGGCACTCGCAGCGCCGAGAAACACAACGCTATCTAACGCATCTCCAGTTAGATATTGCGCCTGGGGGGAAGAGAGCTGGAATCAGGCTGACAATCAAAATGGCACCCTGATCTGAAAACAGCCATTTCTGCTGGTGAATCATCCTGCCAAAAGTGTCCAAAAGGAACTTAAGTCCGCTTTAATCACATCCGTGGTGTGAGAACCGCCACAAGTGAACCACTTGCTTTGAAGCAAACGCCATAGTTTCTTCAAAGCATATGGGTGAATGTATTGAATGCTGAGTTTGTTTTTGCCAGGTGTTCATGGAGAGGGTATTCCCAAGGTAGCAGAGCTATTATGAGGGGCAGAATTAGGATGGATAGGAGCAATCTGAGGGGTGTATTGTTAATTGGATCTGTGGACTCTTGGAGTAGGTGGCCAGGGACAGGTTGGTTGGTACAAGTTCTATATTTTTCCAAAGCACCCTTAGCCTTGGGAAAAACACAAACTAAGCAGCTGGGTCTCCTCTGGAGTGTGCTCAGGGCACAGTTGACAGCAAATTTAGTAGCTGTTCTATGATCTTTGTGTGAGCCATGAGTCTTTGCAGATTAAAGAGGTTGCAGTCTGTCCTGACTGCTTACTCTAATATAATCAAAATCTTTTGAGCACACACAACAGCTTGTCTGAAAAGTAAATGGAAAAACAGAACATCAAAGATCTGACTACACTAATCCCCTTTTCCAGTATTTGGCCCATAGCCCTGGAGGTTATGGCAGCGCAAGTGAATATCTAAATACTCCTTAAATGTTACGAGAGTTTCTGACTCAACCACTCTTTCAGGCAGTGAGCTCCAGACTCCCACCACCATCTTGGTGCAAAGGTTTCTCCTCAACTCCCCTCGTAGCTTTCTACCTCGTTAGTAGGGACGTTCCTCGTTCGCATAGTGGTTAGTAACCCGCCTCTCACGCCGGACGCCAGGGTTCAATTACTAGATGGGGAGTTTTGGGCGGCACGGTGGCACAGCTCCAGGGACCTGGGTTCATTCCCAGCCTTAGGTGACTACGTGGAGTTTACACATTCTCCCTGTGTCTGCGTGGATTTCCTCCGAGTACTCCGCCTTCCTCCCACAGTCCAAAGATGTGCAGGTTATTTGGGACTACGGGAATAGGGTGAGGAAGTCGCCTGGATAGGGTGCTCTTTCAGAGGGTTGGGAAGGCTTGATGGGCCAAATGACCTCCTTCTGCACTGTACTATTCTATACATCTTACCTTAAATCTATAAGGTAGATTAATTACCCCTGTACTAATGAAAAAAAAAAGTGACTTTCTATCCCCCTATCTCTGCAACTCATAATCTTAAACATCAGGTTCCCTCTCAACTTTTGCTGCTCCAAGGACAACAGCCCCAGCCTATCCAATCTTTCCTCATATCTCAGACCCTCCAGCCCAGGCAGCATCCTGGTAAATCTTCTCTGCTCCATCTTAGTGCAATCACATCTTTTCTACAATGTGGTGGCCAGAACTGCTTGCAGTACTCCAGTCGTTACGCATTGTCATTGTGCAACATTGCATTGTTTCACGTCAACATTACGTCAGGTCCCACTGCCCAATCGGTGACTTTCTCAAGCAAGTGCACTTGCACCTAAGGGAACCGCAATTTTTTTTAAAACTCCAAAGCTAAGTTCTCTAGAAAGAATATCCAAAACAGCAGATTTCTTTGCAAAAGTGGAGTGCTCATTTCTGTGAATAAAAGGCCATTTCTTGACTCCACGAGTTGATTTTAATTTTGGAGCCCCTGGTATACCCGCTCTGGAGCTTCCATTGGCTGAATATAAGAACATAATAACTAGGAGCAGGAGTAGGCCATCTGGCCCCTCGAGCCTGCTCCACCATTCAATGAGATCATGGCTGATCTTTTGTGGACTCAGCTCCACTTTCCGGCCCGAACACCATAACAATTAATTCCTTTATTCTTCAAAAAACTATCTATCTTTACCTTAAAAACATTTACTGAAGGAGCCTCAACTGCTTCACTGGGCAAGGAATTCCATAGATTCACAACCCTTTGGGTGAAGAAGTTCCTCCTAAACTCAGTCCTAAATCTACTTCCCCTTATTTTGAGGCTATGCCCCCTAGTTCTGCTTTCACCCGCCAGTGGAAACAACCTGCCCGCATCTATCCTATTTATTCCCTTCATAATTTTATACGTTTCTATAAGATCCCCCCTCATCCTTCTAAATTCCAACGAGTACAGTCCCAGTCTACTCAACCTCTCCTCGTAATCCAACCCCTTCAGCTCTGGGATTAACCTAGTGAATCTCCTCTGCACACCCGCCAGTGCTACTGAACGTATGTAAAGTTGCTACCGTTATGTCAGGGTTTGACTTGGTTAGAAATACAGGGTATAGTACTTGCCCTTCTGAAGACTGATTCTGCAAACTTCTGTTTAATTTTGGGGCCCGCAAGTTTGCCCCTTGTTCAAGTCTGCAGCAGATGAGGCAAAAAGGCCATTTTAATGCTAATGAGAGAGCCAATTTCTGCAATTGAAGCAGAGGAGCCATTTAAAGTTTCTTATTTCAGGCTTGTGAATCAGTGCTGCAATCCTTGGGGTCACTCTTCAGAAATACATTCAGCAACTAGTGCTAGTAAAGAAATAAGGAAAACTATCAACCTAGCAGTGAATTTGGAAGTTTCAAAGCATCTTGAGGCCAGAGTGCTTGGGCTTTCCCCCACTGTGGTTGAAAACAATCAGTGGTAACGCTAACAAAATCAAACAATTTGTGCAGTGTTACTCTCGAAGTGCTGGCATGGTGAGTCAGACTAGAAGTAGCATCATGGAAAACATGGAAATACTTTTGGCAGTCTGGATCAAAGACTAAACCTAGTGCCAGGTTCCTCTTACTTTGATGGTCACCCAAGTAAAAGCCAAAAGCCCAAATGAAGACTTACAGAATGAGTGGGATGAGAGTTCACAGTCAGAAAGTCTCAAAGATAGTCATGGATGGTTCGAGCACTTCAAGATAGCATTCCCATCTGGACAGTAATAGATGAAAAGAGAAGGCTGGTCATGTTTCAAGGAAAGTCCTAAGTCTGAGGATTGGGAGTGATTTAGAAACCAACAAAGAGCTACAGGCCTCCAGTTTGAAAAACAACCCTCCACAACCACCCTTTGGCTTCAGTCGCCAAGCCAATTTTGGATCTAATTGGCTACCTCACCCTGGATTCCATGAGATTTAACCTTTTGCAACAACCTATCATGCAGTACCTTGTCAAAGGCCTTGCTAAAGTCCATGCAGACAATGTCGACTGTAATACGTACAGATCAATGCGGATCCTGGGCATCAACTTTGTTTTTCTGTCTGTTCCTCATTTCCTCAATTCCCTGAGAGATTAAGTAGCAGCCTATCAGTCTTAAATATGATGGTGCAGCCACAATCCTCTGGGTGAAGACATTTCTCCTCCTCTCAATCTTAAATGATCAGCACCTTATCCTGCAACTATTCCCCCATGTTCAAGATTCCCAGAAACAATCTCTCAGTAAAACCCCATCATAATTTTGGATGCTCCAATTAGATTGCCTCTCATTCTTCTAAACTCCAAGAGGATGTAGGCCCAATTTACTCAGCCTCCCATCACTGTACAGCCCTATCATCCCAGGGACTAATCTAACAAACTTTCGCCTCCAATTTAAGTATATCCATCCTTAAATATGGCAACCAAAACTGCACACAATATTCTAGATGTCATCTCATCAAAGCCCCAGGCAATTGTAACAAGATCTCTTCATCCTTGTCGTTCAAACCAGTTGCAATAAAGGTCAACGTGCATGCATTTACTTTCCGAATTACTTTCCACACCTGCAATGTAACTTCTTGTGTTCCTTGTACGAGAACGCCCAAATCGTCTGAACAACAAAATTAACAAGTTTCACACCTTTAAAAAAATATTTTACGTTGCTATTCTTACCACCAAAGTAAATAATGTCACACTTCCCACATTATACTCCATCTGCCATCTTGGTACCTACTCAAGTAACATGTTTATATCTCTTTTCAACCTCTTTGTGTCCTTCTCGCAGCTTTCATTCCCACCAAGCTGTGTAGTTTCAGCAGATTTCTATGCTCACTTACAAAAGCAGAATGCTGGAAATCTGAAATAAAATGAAAAATGTTGGAGAAATTCAACAGGCCAAGCAGTGTCTGTGGAAAGAAACAGAGTTAACTTTTTAAGTTGTGTGACTTTTCATCAGAACCTTGTTAACTCTGTTTCTCTCCACAGATGTTGCCAGACCTGCTGAGTTTTTTCAGCAATTTTTACTTTTATTATGCATTACTCTGTTTTTTTTGTATGTCATTAATGTAGATTGTAAATAACTCATCACTGATCCTAGTGGCATTCCACTAGTCAGTCATAAGGAGCTACTTTCTTCATTTGTCCCTTAGTTTGCTTAATTTAGTTTAATTGTTTCAACCTAAAATAATACGAGTCACAGCCTGCCAACTTCAAAATGCCCCATTTTTCTCTACTCTTTTGCTTCTTGTCTGTTAACCAATCCTTTATCCATTCTAATATATTTTGCCCTACTCCATGAGCCGTTATCTTGCATATTAACCTTTTGTGTGACACCCTGTATGAATGTAATTTAGAAATCCAAAGATAGTATATCTACTGGATCCCCTTTATCTATTCTACTATTAAAATCCTCAAAAAATACATTTGTCAAACAGGATTTCCCTTTCACAAATCCAAGTTCTAATCATATTAATTTTTTCTCAGTACATCATTAAGATTTCCTTAATAATTCCCAACATTTTCCTGATGACTGGTATCAGCCTCTCAATAGCCTCAAATAGAAAGGATATTGTTAAACCAGAAAGATTTACGAGGATGCTACCAGGACTTGATGGTCTGAGTTATAACGAGAGGCTGGATAAGCTGGGACTTTTTTTCCTGGAGCGTAGGAGGCTTAGGGTTGATCTTATAGAGGCCTATAAATATTGAGGAGCATAGATAATCTAGATAGTCAACATCTTTTCCCAAAGATAGAGGTGTCTAGAACTAGAGGTCATAGATTGTGAGAGGGGAGAGATACAAAAGAGGCCAGAGGGGAAATTGTTTCACACAGAGGGTGGTGAGCATCTGGAATGGGCTGTCAGAGGCAGTGGTAGAGATGGGTACAATTTTTTCCTTTAAAAAAGTTAGACAGTTACATGGGCAGGATGGGTATAGAAGGATATGGGCCAAATGCGGACAAGTGGGACTAGCTTAGTGATAGAAACTGGGTGGCATGGACAAGCTGATTCTATGATCATACTGAATGGTACAGCGGGCTCAGCGAGCCATATGGTCTCCTCCTGCTCCTATTTCTTATATTCTAAGCCGGGCAGTAGGAGTCTAATTAGGAGAGGTTATTTGAGATGCTGACCATATGGGACTTTCTGTGGATGAAGAACATCTTAGCTCCCTTAACCAAACCAGTACTTCCTAATCCTTTGATTGGACATCATAAAGAAACTCTTTAGTGAATTATGCCTGGGCAATATGCCTCAAAAAATGTTTCAAAGCAATAACATGACAAGCTTTTTAAAAGATAACATAAACTATAAGAATAAAACTCAGGTAATTCACCAATTTTGTTTGGTTTTTACAGAGTCCAAATCAAAGGTGAAAAACAACAAATGCACAATTCCCTCAATATGTAGTCCTGCACTTTTTGTTTTTTACAGTGCACATAAAAGGAGAAATACTCCTTTGAAAACTCGTTAACATTACTGTCAGGTACAGAGAATCATTTTGAAAGAAGGTTTAACACATAACTCAAAATGCTGCTCAATTATACCATTCAATGCAATAAAGCAACATGTGAAGGACTAACTGTTGCTCCAGATAATCAGGTAAACCTGACAATTGTATGTTATCGCTGTTCCAGACAGAATGTATAATATGTCAACATATTCCATACTGCCGCTGTCACTATATCCCTAATTTTTAAGGTTAACTAAAGGTTGAATTTAACAGCTTTCAATCATATTGAGATCAAAAGCTTGTCAAAGAGGTTTACAATTTGGCTTCAGCTGTACACAATGAAAAGAAACAATGCTTTAAATTTCCATGATCTAGAAAAATTACTGAAAAATGTGTACTAGAATCTGATCACATACATGTGTGTATTGACAGCATGGTTCATGTGGGTCTTATCTCCATGGTCTAGCAGGGCTGTGAGGAAAAAGAGACTAACGGTTGCACTGGTAGTGAGCAATTGGACTGGTGTTGTGTTTTACAACGTACATCAGATACATCAGGCAGATCAAGTAACCAGAAATAAATATTATAAGCAGCATGAACTAATTTCAGTTTTTCTACACAGAATATTAACAACCTTTTAATAAAATGAACTGCAATTAAAAACTCAAAATAGCAAGTTGCACATTATAGTCAGGTGAATATCTCGGGCCTCATCAAAAACAAACATTGTGTACTATATTAATTACTATTATTTTTCAATTGGATCCCACGTGTTACAAGTAGTACAATTACATTTTCCACAATATCTAGTAAATTAGGTCATCACGAGCTAATAAAGGTCATTCTGAAGCAGCATTAGACCTAAACAACACAGAACTGAAAGAAGACAAATTATGTTACTTCCTGGGGTCAACGATCTCAAGTAAACGGAACCATGATGAGGAAATATCAGCATGTATTAGTATTTCTGTTGTAACACTGGGAAATATCCAGACAAGAGCCTGGAAAAATCCCAAACTCTCAATTACCACATGACTAAGGATGTAGAAGCCTGCGTACTATATAGACCAGGCATTGTCAAACTTGGGGCCGTGACCGTGGGTGGGTCGGGGACGGGTGTTGGGAGGGTCACGGAGGGTCACTCCCGATCGCGTAAATCTGCGCGTAGCAGCCGGCTGTTAATAACGCCGGCTGCAAGCGGCCTTCAAAATGGCTGCAAACATGTAACAAAAATGCGACTGTACTGCGCATACGTGCCAGATCATTGGCAAGCATGCGCAAAACTATGCGCATGCGCGCCGATAAATGGGGCACGCATGCGCTGTGTGGTCGCTTTTTTTTAAAAACGGTCATAGCTTTTTGTTTTACACGTTCGGGGGGGTTTGATTCAGTTTATTCATTTATTTTATTCATTTAATTTTTTTTCCCATTTATTTTATTCATTTTATTTTCTTTTACAAGGTCAGGGGGGTTATTTGATAAAATGTTATAGGAAAAAAACGCAGAACTTTGGACAGATGGAGACTCCATACTTTCTGACACCGGAAGGCTTCACCTTCATCCAACAGGTTCCATTGGAGGAGCGTGTACGAGGGCCAAAGGGACACAAAACTATTTCATCCATTTTTGTCAGCAGCAAACAAGGTAAGAGAAAATCGCGTGGGTCGCGAAGGTCGGCCGGCGTGGGTCGCGAAGGTCGGCCGGCGTGGGTCGCGAAGGTCGGCCGGCGTGGGTCGCGAAGGTCGGCCGGCGTGGGTCGCGAAGGTCGGCCGGCGTGGGTCGCGAAGGTCGGCCGGCGTGGGTCGCGAAGGTCGGCCGGCGTGGGTCGCGAAGGTCGGCCGGCGTGGGTCGCGAAGGTCGGCCGGCATGGGTCGCGAAGGTCGGCCGGTGTGGGTCGCGAAGGTCGGCCAGCGTGGGTCGCGAAGGTCGGCCAGCGTGGGTCGCGAAGGTCGGCCAATTGGTAAAAATGGGTCCCCAGAAAAAAAGTTTGAAGAACACTGATATAGACTGCTGTATGGTGCTGAAACTTTGACTACGTTTCAGAATCAGGAATATAAATTGAACTCATTTCAAATGCAGTGGTGAAGAAAGATCCTTGGGATCCATTGATAGCATAAAGCCACAAACACAGAAATACTGCAGCTTTCTAACACAGGAAGCATTGTGACAATGCTCAAGCAATGTTGATTATTATGGTTAGGCCATGTTGTTAGAATGGATGATGGTCGAAAGATGCACTATATGGAGAGTTTAATGATGCCTCTAGACACACTGGGCAGCACAACTAAGGTACAATGATTTATGCAAGCAAGACATTTCATGTTGCTAAGCTCCAATGGCAACTCTGTAATAACGTGAAAGCAAGTCTTGACTTCTTCAACTCCAATTTTGTGTCCTACAATAACTTCTCTTCCAACAAAATTATAAAAATATATATATTATATGTTCAGTCTATCAAACAATAAGTGTGGTCTATTAAACAATTAAAGCTTCAATTCCAGGGGAACATTAACTTTTTCCTAACACATGTCAGGTTGACTTCAATAGCTGGGAACAGGCTGTACATGACTGAAGGACTTGGCAGTTAAGTCTACAGACTGGAGCATGGAAATTTGAAGAACTGCATCTTTGGATTGCCACAGAAAAACGGCATCATAGGAAGGAGCATGGCCCGTACATCAGCAGTGAGGGCCTGTGATGCTCCCACGGCAACTGACAATTCCTTCCTCAAATAAGGCTGTACTCCCACCTGAAAACTCACAACAGATAAGCAGTAGGCGTGAATCATCGGTCCCAAAGCAAACCCTAAATAAAGGGAACAGCTAATAAAACTGTGCTAAGCAGGTGAAGTGGTAGCACTAGGGTGAAGTGGTAGCATAGAGGTATTGTCACTGGACTAGTAAACAAGAGACTCAGAGTGATGCTCTGGGGACCCAGGTTCAAATCCTGCCACTGCAGATGGTGAAATTTGAATTCATTAAAAGTCTAATGATGACATGAAACTGTGTCGATGGTTGGGGAAAATCCATTTGGTTCACTAATTGTCCTTTAGGAAAGAAATCTGCCATCCTTATATGGTCTGGCTTATAGCAATGTGATTGACTCTTAACTGTCCCCTCAAGAGCAATTAGTGATGGGCAATAAATACTGGCACAGCCTGCGATGCTCATGTCCCAAGAAAAAGGGGCAGCGCGGTAGCACGGTGGTTAGCATAAATGCTTCACAGCTCCAGGGTCGATTCCCGGCTGGGTCACTGTCTGTGCGGAGTCTGCACGTCCTCCCCGTGTGTGCGTGGGTTTCCTCCGGGTGCTCCGGTTTCCTCCCACAGTCCAAAGATGTGTGGGTTAGGTGGATTGGCTATGCTAAATTGCCCGTAGTGTCCTAAAAAGTAAGGTTAAGGGGGGGTGTTCTTGGGTTACGGGTATAGGGTGGACACGTGGGTTTGAGTAGGGTGATCATTGGTCGGCACAACATCGAGGGCCGAAGGGCCTGTTCTGTGCTGTACTGTTCTATGTTCTATGAATATTGTCTTAGTTTTGCAGTCGGAGGGTTTCACGGAACAACTAATGGTTTATGTTTTCCCCAGTGGATTCAGAGCTTCATAGTGGATTATCATACTTGTTTTTGGAGTGCCAGCACAACCTCTACTTTAAAACAGAATTAAAATTAAATGTTAAAAGATATATTTCTTTATGTAAAATTACTTTTCCCTAATCAAGACTTTTTTTTTTACAAGTTACCACTTGAGCTGTCAAGATACCGGATTTTTAACACATGTCAAAGTCATCACCATAGGCTTCCAACTTCAGGGTTTAACCACAGCCTGCAGTGAATTAATTCTTAATAAAGTAATTAAACAATTCATGAAACTCAGAAACTATGATTCCATCACTTTCTCATCATTCTCAGAGTTAGAAAATGGTAGGTAGTCTAATAAATGAGCACATAAATAACTGAGAACCATTCCAAGTAAGTAATTGGAGAGATGAGTGAGCAAGGTAATGTAAGAGAAGCATTAATGCTGGGCTCAACTTTCTATCACTAACTAGGCAGGAACAATTGGCCTTTACCAATACTGTTTGCAAAGGTATTTGGTAGATTTTATTGCTTTCATTTCTTGTAATTGTTTTCACGTCAATGCCATTATAATGATATTTGTCTGCCATATCCATTAACTCTGGATAAAATTCTTCGGTCTGTGCGCATTCAGGACCCTGACCTTCCTGTTGCTTGCCATTTTAACAAAAGACCCTGCTCCCATGCCACATGTCCGTTCTTGGCCTGCTGCAATGTTCCAGTGAAGCTCAACGCAAACTGGAGGAACAACATCTCATCTTCCGGTTAGGCACGCTTGAACATCGAATTGAACAACTTCAGATGATCAGCTCTACCCCACCTCGACCCATTTGTTTTCATCCCATTTCATTTTAACTGTATTTTACCATTTCTTTCTTTCTTAATATATACTTCCCCCCACCTCTCCCCCCCCCCCCCCCCCCCCCCCCCCCCAATCTTATCCACCTTTTCTTAACCTTTCTCCTCTTTGCTTCCCCCTTCCCCTCTCCTTTGACAAAGAGTCATCGGACTCAAAACGTTAGCTCTTTTCTCTCCCTACAGATACTGCCAGACCTGATGAGATTTTCCAGCATTTTCTCTTTCATTTCAACTCTGTCAATTCTCTTCTTTCCTACTCGTTAAGTGAAGTGAAGGAGGAGTGACCAAAAACGTAAATGCACAAGATTCTCTCCTGGTGAATGAACTCCCAACTTTTTCCATCAGAAATGTGTTCATGGAATAAGAAGAAACAGACAGATGCTATTATTCAGTGAAGTATGGAAGCTGGCAGTGCAAATCATAATCTCCAATAAGCAGCTTGCCAATCTACAGGCAAAAAAAATCAAACAGGGCAGCTGAATGTGAAGACCCTGCAGCAGCACTTTAAAGGGGCGTAGAAGTGCTGGGAGTGACAAAGAAAAGGCACAGGAAAAACAGAGAATAGTTTTTTTAGAACAACCTACAGCAGCAAGTTTGGAAGTTTTAAAAAGCTCTAAACTCAGAAGCAACTACTGTAAAAATGTGCCCTAAGCCTCTCAATAATGATCATTGTAATTTACCTGACGGTGGCCACCCAAGTATAATAATCATCTTTATTAGTGTCACAAGGAGGCTTACATTAACAATGTAAGTTTGGTGGCAACATGGTGGAAGTGAGTATGGTCAAAGGCTAAAATGGTATTTGAGGTTTTAGCTACATGATCTCATCGCAGTTAGCATGTAGTCATGAGGATTCTGCCTGCTTCAAGACCTATCCCACTATCATCTGATTTAAAGTGGAAAGGGTTGATCGGGCCATGAAAATCTTCAGCACTGGTACGGGAATTGAACCATGCTGCCGGACTGCCTTGGTCTGCTTTAAAAGCCAGCGATTTAGCCCAGTGTGCTAAAGCAGCCCCTTCCCCTAAACCAGCCCCTAAACCAGTCTTTCACACTGTAACATAATCCAGCATGTTCATTATCCTCTCCATAACAAGGTCCTACCACTTCGTTTTACTCTCTAATAGCCTCCAGTCTGTGTACTATTTTGTATGTATTGGACATGGTGTAGAATGTACAGTAACATATTTATATCCTGGTAATATCTGCATACTTGATTACTATAGTTTGATTCAAATATCCTTTCATATTATTCAGCAGAAAATTACACTGCCCATATGTGACACTCAGCCATATAGATTAAGTTTTGAGCCTTGATTTCTAATAGATTATCTGATTTCAGCCAGGTTTGAGGTGGCCATTTTTACTCACACCAATCTCGGTGGGCATGGAAATGGAGGGGGGAAAAAAATCACCCAAGTTTCCCTGTCCTGGCCATTAACCAGTGGTCTTTGCTATAGCGCTCATGTTGTTGTCAAGCTTGACTGTGATGTCTATATGATTGACTAGGGTTATATAAAATTATCTCTTGGCTGAGTTACATCTGAACTGAAATCTTTATCTCTTGTGCAAAGAAGCTTTACTTTGTTTAAAGACTACCAGTAATTACATTAATGGCCATTGTAGTCCCAAACCTTGCACCTAGCTGTTTGTTTCTTCCTTTAAAATTGTGATTGAGAACAAAGGGATGGCTAAGGAAATCATACCTTCCATGAGCACAATTTATTAATTAACAGTGAGTACATCCTTTCTGCAGTAATAAGACTTACCACAAAAGCGTCTAACTAATAACTGAATACATGCATAGCAAGAGCAAGTAATGATATCAAATGATCTTACTTTTACACAGAGCGTGTTTTGGATACAGATTCAATGGAATACTTCTGACAATAGGAGTGGCCACCTCATTGGAGAGATATTTTCCTCCTGCAGACAAAGCAAAAGGAACATTAAAATTTGTGAAGAATTAGAATGTCTACAATTAATATGCAAATAGATGATAAATGAAAAGTAATTTAAATAATCTTGAATTAAAATTGTAATTACCCCTCCCAGCTTCAGCATCTGCATTTTCTTTAACACACCTATTTGCCCTTTTATCCCCGTTTTGAACTGCTCTGCTGGCAGACTTACTCTTCTTCAACCACGATCAGCTGCCTGCACACGAGCCTATCTATCTAAGGCTGCATCATGTTAACGTTTTTCCTACTCAAAAACAGTCAGTGAACCAAGTAATTTATCATGTATTGAGACATTGCTGGTAAGATGGTAGAAAATATTTTGTTTTGCATCATGATTATCTGAAAGGAGATGCAAATACTTTAGAATGGACAATAAGGTTCACCTCCTAAAGAGGAGCTATGCTGCTATCTTGAAACTAAATAGACAGCTCACATAAGTTCTGTCTTGGAGGAAGGGGAGATGTTTTCTCAATCTGGGCTGGGTTAAAGGGAATATATTTCTTCTAATTTATCTGTAGGCGGTGGCCTTTCACCCCAGTGGAGAGACAGCATCAACAAATATCCGTCTATTTCAGCGTAACAGATGCAGAGCTATGTAAAATTACAATTCGTTGCAAACAGTTCTTCCTGAAATATTCACCTATTTTTGATGTGAACACAACTGTAGTGGTTTCCAGCCTCCACTGTTGTTATTTCGGATTTCCAGCATTAATTTTTATTATATCTGTGTTAAAATGTATATTTTAAATGATTGATTCCTGTGGTTATCCAAAACGCATTGAATGTGATTCAACAAAACGTTGTATCTGTGGATTATTCACGGCTGGCAGGGAATATTCGCAGTGTTTTTTTAATGTTAACTCTATCGACAACTCCCGGTTATTTTAATGGTTTGAGGTTTCTTTGAAGAAAAGCTGTTCGGCCGTTTTAGTGATGCAACTATTTTTTTCAGTCCAAACATTTTACTGACGGTTCAAAATTAACCCTTGCAAATAGGTTGGTCAAAATGTATTAACTCCCTGGTAATATATGTCATTCGCTCTCAGCCAGTCCTGGGATATACGTAAGAACACTTTAGCTGATGGTCCACAGCCACACCTACCTGCAAGTACTGTACAGGACCTACCAATGCTGCCGCTTTCTCCTGGAAATGGAAGCAAATCTGCAGGACGGCGAAATTCTAACCCAATACAGCATGTTTACAATTCCAAGAATTTATATTCTAGTCACCTCAGAAATTTGCAAAAGTTCTTCCGCTGCCTGACTTGCAACATTTTTAAAAAGTAATAAAATGATTCGTTTAAAGTGCATCCCACATGTGTTTTGATGATCGCGAAGTTAAACAAAACATAAAATAACAATTATTTAAAGGATTAGGTAGAACTCACCCTGACCCTGCTCAGTTGCTGCCAATCAGCGTTCGGCCCTTTAACAAGTTCCGTCACACAATACATTACAGGGACGCACCTTTTCGGGGGACAGTACAGGCTAAATTGCGAGGCACGCAATGGTTCGGCTTTAAACTTGCTTGCCGTCAGCACTCGGGAAACGCAGCTGCCCTTCCACCCATGCATTCCTTTCACTGAAATGGTTCTGTTCATCCCCGGCGCGAGTGACGCAAATCAGAATTGTCTTTAAATCATACATAAACCTTAAACGCACAAAATAGGGTGAAGCTCCATCGGGAGGCCAACAAGACGCGCACATCTTATCTGTGATCAGATACAAAGATGCAGATTGCAGCAGCCCAGCTTGGCATTGATTCCAGGAGCCGCTATCGCACTTCCATGTGCCGCGGGAGATCACGTTTGCTGGCGAAGCAATTACTTTTTGTTTGAAAATTTGTTTTGCGACAACAAAAAACAATCAAAGCACGCTGGGGGAAATAGCCAGACACACTGATCTGTCAGCGCCGTCCACTGCGGTTGTGGGAGCTGGATGGGCATATCGCGCGCTTCTCTCCGCTGCAACCAGGTTCACTTGGTTTTTACCGTCTCTCAGCCGGTTCCTTTTTTTGAAAAGGGCACAGACGCTCTGCCATGTGCTCGCCGATCCTGCCAGTTACCCATTGGCTTCTGGTTGTAAAAGGTAACAACTTCAGCTCATCGCCATCCGCCGCTGCGGTTCGCACCTGGCCCCTTGGTTATTTGTAAAGATTACGGTTTTCATTGTAACACGAACCGAGCAAAGAACACATCGTA
The DNA here is from genome assembly GCF_902713615.1 of Scyliorhinus canicula. Taxonomy (NCBI): domain Eukaryota; kingdom Metazoa; phylum Chordata; class Chondrichthyes; order Carcharhiniformes; family Scyliorhinidae; genus Scyliorhinus; species Scyliorhinus canicula. Next base: position 57,674,056 of record NC_052165.1, on the reverse strand, counting down.
AAAGTAATGTTCTCCATAATCATCTCACTCTCGAAGCCACTGAACACCCCGCCCCAAACTTACTTCCAGTGCAGACAACAGGTGCTGGGCTCCACTGCATCGGTGGCTTTCCAATATCACACAGCACTTTCGGTGGGCGATTCTCCGCAGAATTGGTTAGGGCGCTCAATGAGTTGGTGCAACTCAATTTAAAGAAACAAGTAGATTTTTAAAACTCGTTTTATTAGTATTTGCATGAATTATAAACAATTATGTACATTGCTGGTTGTGTTCATTCACCGTAAAATTCAGAATATAGGAAACCGCAAACAGTGTTTAATGACATGTTTTCTCTGTCGTGTGGTTCATAATTTGGTTTGGAGAACTGAGCAGCCGCTACACTTCAGGTGTAACCGGCGAGACATGTGTTGTTTAATTACTCCACGAAGGACCACAGGCTCTCTGCATCCGAGAGAGCCAGTTGGTTTTCCAGCTTGAGGGAACCACTTCACATTAAACATTAAACAATACGGGGACTGAACCCTTGCTGTTGGCATCATTCTGTACCACATTCTAACCAACTAAACTAAACCCCCATTATTTATTGCATTAAAAGGGTCATTAAACAACTTCTCTTTATGTAACCCCTTTAGTGTGGTAAAACATCCCAAACAGATACCTTCTTTGGTGGGGTATCCATATTTATCAGGCTAGGTGACCAAAGCATAGACAAAAAGTAGGATTTAGGGAGGACCTTCAGGGGAAGGAGTAGGTTGGAGATCAGACGGGATTAGGAAAGGAATTCTAGTCTAGAAGTAATAGAAGGTATATATGCCTCCCAATTGTGGAGCAAGGGAGATTTTTGAAAGTCTGATTCAAATATACCAATCTTTAAAACTGGATTATATTTCATGCAGCTATAATAATTCATACAATAATTCTCATAACACTGATAAACAAAGTTTTATTTTGTTTTATGGTTTAATAACAGCTACCACCTTTCAAAATAATCCATTGGTTGTAAAATGCTTTGGGACATTGAAAAAGTACTATGCAAAAATGTTCCTTTTTAAAAAGGCAGTTTTGGTTGTCATCCAGGGACCACAGAGGGATTTAGCAAAGGAATGTCAGACCGTAAGGCCAAGATGCTTGAAGGCTTTGCCATTATGCTGCAAAATCAGGAACAGGCTGCACAAAATACTAGGCCCCAGGGTCCAAGACTAGATACAGAATTGGAGGAATAGGCAGTGGTAACAAGGGGTGAGACTATTGTGAAACCTCCAAACATGAACAAAGAACAATACTGCACAGGAACAGGCCCTTCGGCCCTCCAAGCCTGTACCGGTCATGATACCAACCTTTGCCAAAACCCTTAGCACTTCCTTGTGCCATATCCCTCTGTACCCATCCTATCTATGTGTTTGTCAAGATGCCTTTTGAGGGCAGCATGGTGGCATAGTGGTTAGCATTGCTGCCTACGGCGTTGAGGACCCGGGTTCGAATCCCGGCCCTGGGTCACTGTCTGTGTGGAGTTTGCACATTCTCCCCGTGTCTGCGTGGGTTTCACCCCCACAACCCAAAAGATGTGCAGGATAGGTGGATTGGCCACGCTAATTGCCCCTTAATTGGAAAAAATAATTGGGTACTCTAAATTTATTTTTTAAAAAGATGCCTTTTGAACGCCGTTAATGTATCTGCTTCCACAACCTCCCCTGGCAACGCATTCCAGACACGTACCACCCTCTGCATAAAAAACCTGACCTACACGTCTCCTCTAAACTTTGCCCCACGGACCTTAAATCTATGCCCCCTGGTGACTAACCCCTCCACCTTGGGAAAGAGTGCCTGCCCATCCACTCTATCCATGCTCCTCATTATCTTGTAGATCTCTATCAGGTCACCCCTCAACCTCTGTCTTTTTAATGAATCATGATTCAGGGGAAAATTGTTCTCACTGGTGGAAGGATTGAGAGCAAAGGGCACACATTTAAGAAATTGGCAGAAGACACAATGGTAGCATGAGAAAAACGTTTTCATGCAGTGAGTAGATGGGATCTAGGATGCTCGCCTGAGAATGTGATAGAGGCAGGTTCACTCAAGGTTTTCAGGAGGTATTAAATTGTTGTCTTAAAAGGAAAAATATGCAGGGCTATGGGCAGAAGACGGGGGGGGGGGGGGGGGGGGGGGGGGGGGGCGGGGGGGGGGGGGTTGGCAGTGCACAAGTAACTTGCTCCACTGGAGAACCAGCAGAGATATGATGGACCCAATGGCCTCCTTCCGTGCTGTAACAATTCAGTGATTCTGTGTGACATGCACACAACATGGCCTCCCGTGTCAGTCACTTTTAATTTTAGTTGGGCATGTGTGCAATTTGCCACATCATCTTACTGTGAATAAATTCCAACATGAGTAAATTCCAAGTTCCAACTTGCTTTTCACGAGACTAGAATTATATCATAGCTGGTGTAAACTAAAAGTGGTGTGAGACTAACTTTTGCAGACACATTGCTCAATTTTTGTACACTTGGATCACAGATGGGGACATGCCACTTTTTTTGACCCATGTGGCAAGTAAAATTCACATTGCATTGAAATGAAAGTGACAGTATAATTGTAGAAGAGAAAAATATATCAGATGCTGAAAATTTGAAAGCAATATAGAAATACTTGAAAACTCAGTAGGTTGGCAGAATCTGTGGAGAGAACATAGTTAATATTCATATCAATGACCTTTCATCAGAACCTGGAAAAGTTTAGAGATGTAATTAATAGATTTTAAGCAATTACAGCGACAGAGAAATGGGGAAGGGAGACTAAGAACAAAAGAAAACCTATGTGACAGGTGGAAGGCAGGAACGATTGATAGCAGGAGGGTTAATTGTGCAAGGGAAAAGTCGTGCTAATGGGAAAAGGAAGGAAACAAAAGAGTGTCTAGATAAGGTGTGAATGGCAGTCATGCACAGCTGCTATTCAAAATTTTTTTTAAAAACAAATTGGGGAAAGAACAAACAAACTGGGGCAGAAGTTGCAGCATTTAGAATGATTACTTCAAAGTTGAGGGAGGGGAAAGGCAGGCCAGCAGTGTGTGAAATGGCATGGATATGGTCAAGTGCCCTGTCGACCATGATGGAAGGGAATTTTCAGTTGAGGAGAAAGGAAGACCTATTGGAACACTGATATCAAAGTTTGGATCACTCAGATTAGTGTGACAGGGTGGAAAGAAATTGGGGAACTGGATACAGTCCTTCAGAAAGCAGAATGTGAGGAACCATAGACAAGGTAGCTAGTAGGAGTCATGGGCCTACAGTGAATGTGTTGATAGCCTATAACCAAAAGTTAAGACAGAGAAGTTGAGGAAGGGAAGGGAAGAGTCGGATAAACCATGTGAAGGTAAGATAAAGATGGAATTAGAAGCAAAATTGATCACATATTTCAGTCTAAGACAGGAGGGAAAAGCAGCACCAATATAATCATCAACATACCAGGAAAAGGTAAAGGAAAGAATCTGAGCTGAACTGGAACAAGAATGTTCCATATATTCTACAAAAATTTAGGCACAGCTAGGACCCATAAAGGTTCCCTAACAACACATTTTATTTTAGGAAATGAGTGGAGTTAATTGAGAAATTGTTCAATGTAAGAACAAGTTCAGCCAAGCTGAAGAAGGTGGTAGTGGATGTAGATTGGTTGGGCCTCCATTCAACGAAGAAGCAGTAAGCTCCCAGACCATCATAGTGGTGGCTGGAGGCTTAGAGAGATTGGATGTCCATGGAGAAAAACAGTTGATTAGGGCCAGGAAACTGGAAATTGTTATAGTAAAGGAGAGCATTGGTAGATTCAGGGATGTAGGTAGGATAATTATAGCTTTAGGTAGCTAATCATGCATCATAGTAATGAACAATCTTTATATACAACTAAGTGCTATGATCACCATAGTTCATTACAGATGCTGTGCTGTCAATTCTTCGTTCACTGTAGGTGCTATACTGTTGATTCTGGGCTGCATAAAGATACCGCAAATTAATTACAAATGTTGCACTTTCAACTGTCAGATTCATTGTAATTGTTACACAGACAGCTCTGGGTTCATTATAGACGCTGTGTGGTTAACTATGGTTTAAAAACAACCATTGTGCTGGCAGCTTCATGTTTATTGTCATTGCTATGCTATTAACTCCAGGTTCACTACAAGTATTGTACTATTAACTCTGGGCTTAGCCACGCACGCTGTGCTGTCCAGGTTGATTACAAACACTGTATTGCTGTGTTGATAGTTATGGGTTCATTACCGATGCTGGGCTGACTGCTCTGGATTCATTACAAACATTGCATTAGTATCCAATCCAAATGTCGTATGGAAACAGTTTTGAAGGCATTGCAAGTGCCTGTTCACCAAATTCTACGGCTCCGTTATCATCGACATGAGCTATATTGATAAATGTTTCTTTAGTTAAAGCCTACCTCAAAGACATTAACTTTTCAGTGTCCATATGCTTAGTGGATCAATAAACAAGATCAATATTAACTACAAGTTTTGACTGAAAGTTACTCCAGAGACCCAAATAATCAGCCATGTTTGTTATTCTGAAGCACACTTTGTATCTTGATTTTGCACAGCATCTGAGATTGGTCAGACAATCAGACAAGGAGTTAGTCTCAAACTGAACACTGCAAAAGGACTGAAGCATTCTCCTGGAAGTAAAACAGAACATGGACAGACTGCTTTTAAGTTGAGTTAGACGTTCCACCTTAGGGGGAAGAGTGTTCTTACTTTTGCATCGTTGTATGAAGTAACGATCATTAATCTCAATGTTTTACCTACTGTGGAAAAAAAAGCAGTTTACAATCCAATTCTTAACCATTGTTAACTCCGTTTACTTTTAGAGAAATTGATGGAACGTGGGTGTGTAAGACACAAAGAAGCAATCTAGATCCAAACAAACTTGCAGGACTACATGGATAGAGCAGGGTAATAGAACCGCCTGGATTGCCCTACAGAGAGCCAGCAGGGATGATGGGCTGAATGGTCTCCTTTTTGTGCGGTGACCCTTGACTATGAGATCAGAAGTTAATTTCAATTATTAGACTCTTGGGTTGCATTACCATACAAATAAATTTAGGGCAGTGAGTAACAAACTCCAAACTGTAGAGAGCAACTGATACCACTGAACCAAAGTTGATACCGGTAACATACAAAATTGTACCAATGCCATACTGTCCAATTTTGAGGTTTACACAAATGGATATTTGTTTAATTTCTGTAAGGAAATGTTCTGTTGACTAGGTAATTTAGCAAAACTCCAAGATATCCAATCTCACATTTCCACTGCTGGCTGCTTTGATGTTTGTTTTTCCTTCATTTGCACCATATAAATCTTTCCATTTATTTAATTATTTCATGGGATGTGGACATCGTTGATGATGCCAGCATTTATTGCCCATTCCTAATTGCCCTCGAGAAGGTGGTGGTGAGCTACTACCTTGACCCTCTGTAGTACATGTGGTGTAGGTACAAATAGGCTGCTCTTCCCTTTGAGAGCTGACTGGTGGTGATTAACCTGAGGGTCACCACACCACAGACGAGAGGCAAGGCTGAGAAGGCTGGGCCTTCACAAATAACCTCAGCTGGTACGGGTTGGTTTAGTCAGTGGCTGGATGGCTGGTTAGTGGTGCGAAGTGACACCAGCAGCTCCAGGGTCCCAGGATTGATTCCCAGCTTGGGCCACTGTTTGTGTGGAGTCTGCACGTTCTCCCCATGTCTGCGTGGGTTTCCTCCAGGTGCTCCGGTTTCCTCCCACAAGTCCTGAAAGATGTGCCGTTTGGCGATTTGGACATTCTGAATTCTCCTTCCGTGTTCCCGAACAGGCGACGGAATGTGGCCACTAGGGCATTTTCACAATAACTTCATAGCAGAGCTAACGTAAACCTACTTATGACAATAAAGATTATTATACAACCACAGTCTGATTGGAAGGAAGTTCCAAGATGAACAGCAATATAGTTCCAAAGCAGAACAGTGTGTCATTTGGAGGTAAAATTACAGATGTAGTGTTCCCATGCATCTCCTGCCCTTGTCCTTCTAGGAGATAGAAGTTGCAGGTTTGGAAAAACCTGACAAGGAGCCTAGGTGAGTTGCTGCAGTGCATCTTGTAGATAGTACATGGCGCTGTCACTGTACATCGGTGGTAGAGCATGTGAATGTTGAAAGTGCCAGTCAAGTGGGCTGCTTTGTCCTGGATGGTCTCGAGCTTCTGGAGTGTTGTTGGAGCTGCACTCATCCAGGCAAGTGGAGAGTGTTCCATCACATTCCTAACTTGTGCCTTATACATGGCCGATAGTCTCTGGGGAGTCAGGAAGTGAATTCATAAAATTCCCAGACTCTGACCTGCTCTCATAGCCGGAGTATTTATATGGCTGGTCCAGTTCAGTTCCAAGATACCTGGGAACACCACCACCTGGAGGTTCACCACCCTGACTTGGAGATATATCACTATTCCTTTACTGTTGTTGGGGCAAAATCCTGGAACTCCCTCCCCAACAGTACTGTGGGTGCACCTACAGCTCAGGACTGCAGCAGTTCAAGAAGGCAACTCACCACCACCTCCTGAAGGGCAACTAGGGATGGGCAATAAATGCTGGCCCAGCCAGCAACGGTCACATCCCGTAATAATGAATTACATTTTTAAAAAAAGTTTCTGGTCAATGGTATCCCGCAGAGTATTGATAGTCAGGTATTTAGCAATGGCAATATATGCAACAGTTTGGCTAGGGGCATGGCTAGTTCTTTACAACAAATCTTCATTGTCGGAATGTTGTCAGGGCCCAAATCCTTTACAGTATCGAATTCCTTGAGCCACTTCTTAATAATAGGAGAGACTAAATAACAAAATATTTCAGAAAAAGATTTGAAAACTTTTGTTATTTATGCTTTCCTGCACTCCACCCTATCTCAGAGTTTTCCTTTTTTCTTCCTGCCCCCTGCCCCTTCCACTGGCTTAAAAGGTTTTACATTTCCTTCTTCAATTCTGGTGAAAGGTCATCACGACGTAAACATGTTAACTCTGTTTCTCGCTACAGATGCTACCTGACCTTCAGCGTAGTTCCAGCATTATCTTTTTAATTCAAAATTTCACTGATTCATTTCTTAATGCACCGATTTTGCAGAGGTTCCAAATTATCATGCCACACTGTAGAATTTCAGCACCACTCAGATATCTAATTCAGTTTTCTGGCTTTCTTTAACTTTTCTCCTGCTCTGTCTAGATCCTTTCGCCTCCACTCTCACTGGGATTCATAGTCCCCCAGTATTTTCTTGCATCTTTCCCTGTACTTGGTGGCAGGCTGAATTCATTTTCTCGTAACTTATTCCGATATTTTCTCAGTCCCTGCATGCACTTTAATTGATTTCGCTCCTCAGCGACTTCGTTTTCATGCCTCTCTCACACATAAGGATAAATAAAAAAATAGATAAAGGGTAAAAGAACAAGATTGAACAATAAGAAAGAATGAGATAATTAGAGAATACCGTAGCAGTGTTGAGGTATTAAACTTTATTAAAAAGCGGATTAATAGTTTTTAAAAGGATCTTGCTCCACGGAAAATAATTCTATGACTCCTGACATCTACCATGAAATATGATCTTCTTTCAGTTAAATAAGGTACACTTGTTTGTGCTTAATCATTTTACTGACCTTACTGTGATTATTATGGTTTGACGCTGTCACAATGAAAACAAATTGACCTGAATAAACAATGAATTTTCATGCATCACAGTTTAATGATGGATTGTGACCTCATTACCCCTCATTCATTCAACTGCATAATCAACAGTCCAGGAAAATAATTCCACCAGTAGGCTTCTGAGCAGCACATTATTTAACATTGTTACACTAACTGGAAGTCCAGTCTTTAAATGTGCCGTCCAAAGGTTATACAACATGACCCAGACATTAAAAGTTTATTTTTGCTTAAAACAGGTGTATATTTTCTCTATTACATTGGCATCTGTTGTAGAATTTCAATTAATTATCATTATCAAGGTAAAATAATCAGAGCTGAAGCCATCTTTCTTACCTGCTGCCTTGCCCCAGTTCTGGACTTAGTAAGATGACAATCGTGAATAGATATATCCTATTATGATAAGTCAACTAATTACTCAATCAAGTTTGTTTACATGTTTTCAACACATCATACAATTGAGCAAAAATACCACCGTCAAAAGTCCGAGGTCAAAGTGTGGAGATATATTTTAATTTAGCTGTAACAACTCATTATCTGAGTCGAAATAATTTACAACACAACTATTAGTGCTATAGCAGCTAAATGTTTCCCTTTCACAGTGACACTTAAACACATGAACAGTTTTTTTCTCTCCCCCATTCAGTTTACCAAAGACTCGGCTCTGCATTTGTAACAACTAAACGCAACAGCAAATGTCTGCTCTTGGCTTTCAGTATAGTTGGCAACTTTTAAAATCGCTGACAGATGGTGCAGACTTTCAGAGTCACACTAATAAACCAAAGCTGTGAAAACTTCCCTGCAATAAACAGTAGAGCATCTCATATTAAACTATTCAGTTAAGTAAAAATATTAGGTCAATTGTACAGTTCCTAACCAGTCATCTCAGTGCAACTTAATAATTGCAGGTTTTTAAAGCAATGTTTTAAATCATCCAAAAATAGAAAAGGGAGCGTCTAAGTATGCCCAACCTAAGACAAAACAGTAACCGCAAATTATGTGGTACTGAAGACTATAGTACAAGACAAAGTTCCAGGTGCAGCAAGGTAATCACAATCAATTATTAAATGAATAGAATGAAGAGCATAGACTGAGGTAACATTAACACTTGAATATGTGATCAATAAAGCAGAGTTCAACACACTCCTTAGATACAATATTGTTCTAGATGAAACAGGATGTGGGGGGGGGGGGGGGGGGGGGTGTGAAGAGGAGAGTTCAGGTTTCCCAGATCTCTACAGTCATAAACAGGAATCAAAAATTCTCTCAGGGTGGGCAAAATAAAAAGGAGCACAGTATGCAAAGAGAAGAGGAAGAATGGGGTGAAAGATTATCTCAAATGTTATCTATGTGTAATATATAAAAATAAAATCATTCTAAATGGTGTTAAGACTTCAACAGGTTGGTATGTTTGTGTAGATAATAAGGCTTAAGTTATCAGATTGTAGGGCAGCACGGTGGTGCAGTGGTTAGCACTGCTGCCTCACAGAACCGAGATCCCGGCCCTGGGGTGCTGTCAGTGTGGAGTTTGCACATTCTCCCCATGTTTGCGTGGGTTTCGCCCCCACAACCCAAAAATGTGCAGGGTAGGTGGATTGGTCATGCTAAATTGCCCCTTAATTGGATAAATGAATTGGGTACTCTAAATTTACAAAGACTAAAAAAGTTATCAAATTGCATGGTACATAAGCTTGGTAATGAAAAGTCTTAATTTGTATATTATTAGGATGTTAAAGTCTTGAAGGTGGCACCCTCTTTCAGAACCGAAATACTGTGTTGTAGCTTTAAGAAAGAACACGTGGAGTTATTGCTTGCGTCAGTCTTCACAGTGGAAGATACCAATAACATTCCAAAAATAAATAAGGGGCAAAAGCGGAGGGAGGAAATAAATGTAATACTATCACCAGAGAGGGCCTATGTCCGTGTGGAGATTGTATATTCTCCCCTTGTCTGCATGGGTCTCACCCACAACCCAAAAAGTTGTGCAGGGTAAGTTAAAATGGCCACGCTAAATTGAGGCTTAATTGGAAATAAATAATTGGGTACTCTAACTTGAAAAACAAAAGTATCACTAGAGAAAGATACGAGGGAAACAAATGGGACTAAAAATCAATAGGTCCCCTGCATTAGATGGGTTGCATCCTAGGCTATTAAAGGAAATAGCTAGAGAGATAGTGGATGCAATAGTGGTAGTAATCTTCCAAAATTCCTTACATTCTGGAAAAGTCTCAGAGGATTGGAAAACTACTGATGTAACACATTTATTCAAAAAGGGAGGGGGCGGGTTGTGTGGAGCTGAACGATACGGTTGAGGTCTTGGCCGCCATGCTATGGGATCCACTTAAGACGGGGGGGGGGGGGGGGGGGGGGGGGGGGGTTAATATCGATCCAGGCGCACATGGACAAGGTGGAACAAGCAGACATGGTAAGGTTGGTGGACGAGATTTGCGGGTGGATAGGAGGTTCCCGGAGGCTCCGGAGGCAGGGTTGTTGAAGGAGCAGTAGAAGCTCCAGATGGAGTTCTGGTTGGTGTCCAAGGGGAAGGCAGTGGGCAGTTGGGGAGTGCTAGAGGGCGGTGTACGAGTATGGGAGAAGGCGAGTAGGATGCTGGCTCACCGACTTAGGAAGAGAAGGGTGGCGAGAGAGGACGGGAGGGGATGAGTGGTACTAGACCTGGTGGGGATAAATGGGTTTTTTGAGGAGTTTTACAAGAGAGTCTATGAATCAGAGCCCCCGACTGTAGGGGGCGGGAATGCGGCGATTCCTACAAGGGCGGAGTTCCCCAAGGTGGAGGAGGACCTGGTAGAGGTGCTGCAGGGCCCCACTGGGTTGGTGGAGGTGATGGTGCGTATGGAGGCGATGCAGGCAGGGAAGGCCCAAGGACCGGATGGGTTTCCTTTAGAATTTTATAAGAAGTTTTCAGGGTAGCTGGGGTCCCTGCTGGTAAGCTCATACAGTGAGGCAAGGGATAAGAGGGAACTTCCTCCTATGTTATCGCAGGCTTTGATATCCTTAATATTGAAGAAGGATAAGGACCCGGAGTAGTGTGGGCCATACTGCCTGATATCATACTGACTGTGTCGGGGTGATAAGGGAAAACCAGATGGGGTTTGTACGGGGAGGCTTCCATCGGCAAACATTTGGAGATTATTAAATATGATAATGATGTTCCTGGAGGGACAGAATGTGGAGGTTGCGGTTGTTATGGACGCGGAAAAGGCGTTTCACCAGATGGAATGGGAGTACCTGTGAGAAGTGTTGGGACAGTTCAGTTCATGCAGGGCTTTGTGGATTGGCTCCGTTTGTTGTATCGGGTGCCAGGAGTGATCAATCAGGTGAGTTTGGGGTACTTCGGACTACACCATGGGCCAAGGCAGGAATGCCCATTCTCCCCATTGCCTTAGCGATAGAGCCATAGGCAATGGCCCTTAGAGCATCAAAGAGTTGAAGAGGGATAGTGCGGGGGGGGGGGGGGGGGGGGGGGGGGGGGGGGGGGTGGGGGGGGGTGGGGGGGGATGGGGTTAGCACAGTGTCTCACAATATCGATGATCGGCTGCTTTATATATCGGATCAACTGGGAGGTATTAGGGGAATTATGAACATTTTAGAGGAGTTTGGCCAGTTTTCAGAATATAAGTTAAACATGGGACGAGCCTTTCCCATCGAGACAAAGGGGCAGGAAGGAAGTTGGGCAAGCAGCCGTTAAGGCGGTGGAGGCGAGCTTTATGTATTTGGGCATCTAGGTGGCGCAGGGTTGGGATCAACTACTAAATTGAATTTGGCAGAGTTGGTGGAATAGATAAGGGGGGATTTTAAAAGGTGGGAAGTGCTCCCGTTATCCCTCATGGGGTGGGTGCAGATAGTGAAAATGACGGTACTCCCGAGGCTCTTATTTGTTTCCTGAGCGTCCCGATCTTCATTCCAAAATCATTTTTCAGGATAATTAATGCTCTGATTTGGGGTTTATGTGGACTGGAAAATCCCCATGGATAAAAAAGGTGCTTTGGAATGGGGACGTGGTGGGGGGTGGGTTAGCCTTGCAAATATAATGAATTATTGGGCAGCATATATAGCTATGGTTAGGAAGTGGATGGTAGGGGAGGGCTTGGCATGGAAGTAGATGGAGGCAGCCTCTTGTAAGGACACAAGCTTAGGGACATTATTGATGGCGCCTCTGCTATTCTCGCCGGCCAAGTACTCCATGAGACTGGTGGTGATGGTGGCCCTGTGGGTATGGGGACAGTGGCGGCAGAATCTGAGGCTGGAAGATGCTTCGGTGTGGGCACCGATTTGCGGGAATCACAGATTTGCATCGGTGGGGGGGGGGGGGGGGACGTGGGATTTTGGGGTGGCGACAGGCAGGGATTGAGCAGTTTGGGGACCTGCTCGTGAGGGGCAGCTTTTGAGCTTAGAGGAACTGGTGGAGGATATGAGCTGCCCAGCGGGAATGGGTTCCGGTATTTACATGTGCAGGATTATGTGAGGAAGCAGGTGCTGTCCTTTCCCGATCTGACACTCCCGAGGCTACAGGATGTGGTGGTGTCAAAAGCAGGAGTGGGAGTGGGTGCTGGAAGGTATCCAAGATTTACAAGGAGTCAATGGACTGAGAGGGAGCCCCAATAAAAGTCAAACGGAAGTGGGAGGAGGAACTGGGAGGGGGGTTATGGAGGCTGGGGTTGTTGGAGGAGGCTTTGAGGAGGGTGAATGCATCATCATTGTGTGCTAGGCTTGGCCTTATTCAATTCAAGGTAGTGCATAGGGGTGCATATGACGGTGGCCAGGATGAGCAAGTTCTTTGGCGGGTGGTGTGTGCGTGCGCAGGAGGCCCGCGAACCATGTCCACATGTTTTGGGCAGGTCCGAGGCTAAAGGGGTTCTGGCAGGAGCTCGCAGACTTAGGGGTGGATCTCCGCCACACATTTCTATTTCACCACGCCGGCGGGATGCTCTGTTACACCAAGGGGTTTCCCATTGTGGGGAGCCCATGCTGTCGGGAAACCCCGGGCTGCCGGCAAAACAGCATTCGCCGGTGGAAAATCCAGCCCTCAATATCTGAGGTGCTGAAGGTGAAGATGGCCGGAGTCCAGAAGTGGCAATATTTGATGTGTCAGAAGACCCGGGTGTCCAGGAGGCGAGAGGGCCGACATCTTGGCCTTTGCCTCCCTGGTAGACCGGAGATAGATTTTGTTGAGTGGAGGGCCTTGGAGCCACCAAAGCTGGGGGTGTGGGTGAGCGATCTGGTGGATCACTCACCCACACCCTAGGCAACTGAGCTAACCGGCCCTAAGCCTGGAAAAAATTAATTTGCCTTAAGAAGGTTAGTGGATGGTTTGTCTGGAGATGAAAACCGTTTATCGATTTCTGCAAGGAAAGTTAAGGCGTCAGTGGGGCGGGAGGTGGGCATGGTGTAGGGAGCAGTTTATTGGAATGGACAGAGGATTGGCTACTGATAGAGAAGAGAGTTAGGATAACAGGGATGTTTTTACGATGGCAACCTGTAACTAGTGAGTGCCACAGGGATCAGTGTTGGGGCCACAATTATTTACAATAATTAATGAAAGGCTTCAGAAATCTGAAGCACAAAGGGATTAGGAGTGCTAGTTCAGGATTCACTTAAGGTTAAGATGCAGGTTCAATTGGCAGTTAGGAAGACAAATGCAATATTCATTCATTTCGAGAGGGCTATAATACAAGTGCAGGGATGTACTGCTGAGGCTGTATAAGGCACTGGTCAGACCCCATTTGGAATATAGTGAGCAGTTTTGGCCCCACATCTAAGGAAGTATGTGCTGGCCTTGGAGAGGGTTCAGAGGAGCTTCACAAGATGATTCCGGGAACAAAAGGCTTGTCATATGTGGAGCAGTTGAGGACTCGGTCTGTACTCGGGTGTTTGGAAGGATGTGAGGTGATTTCATTGAAATTTATAGAAAAATTAGAGGTCTAGATAGAGTGGATGTGGAGAAATGATTCACTATTGGAGAAACTAAGGACATTCTTTAAATCTGAGATGAGGAGGAATTTCTTCAGCCAGAGGGTGGTGAACCTGTGGAATTCATTACCACAGAAGTCTGTGGAGGCCAAGTCACGGAGTGTCTTTACGACAGGGATAGATAGGTTCTTGATTAATAGGGGCTCGGGGTCATGGGGAGAAGGCAGGAGAATGGGGATGAGAAACATATCAGCCATGATTGAATGGCGGAGCAGACGATGAGCTGAACGGCCTAATTCTGCTCCTATGTCTATGGTCTTATGGAATTTCATACAACAAAATAGCTCTAGTCTTAGCTATGCCACGTACTTCAAAAGTGTTGCATGTAATTCATGTTCCATCTGTGGTTCTCCTGAACAAGCAGGATGTGAGGATTTCAATGATGATGGAAAAATCACAAATGTTATAATTTACCATCAAGAACCTGCCAAATAAAACAGCCACTATAAAACATAATTGTCACTCTTGCATCTTGTGGTTACTTGTGAGTAATTATGTTCTCATTATAGAAGTTATCATACAGTAAGAGACACAACACAAAATAAGTATGATTTTCACATAGTGTTTGGGAACTGTAATTTACTGAGTAGAGAAACACATGTTGTTACCTGCTAGAACTAGCCTTTTGAATCTGGACAAGTTTAACAAGTCGTGACTGCACACTTGTAGACTGAATCCATGCCCCAGGAAGCTGTAAATGCAACAAGCTTTCTATTACAATTATCATTCCAGCTGTTGATCTGACCGATGGGAGGTGGAGCCAGCTGGGTTAAAAATGAACAAATGTAACAATCGACAACATATAAGATTTTCTAGAGAAAGTACGATTTAATTATTTTACTCAACAGGAACTGTTAGTATAATCACACAGTTTGTATCTTTGTGAGGTAATTAACCATTTCCACAAAGGAGAGTAGGCATCTCTCTCCATTAGAAACAACTGGTTTGATATAGCTTGAGGGGCACCAATCTGCAAGTGTGGGGCAAGGAAAGGAGGCAAGCCTCGATGAACTACCACAGGGACTGAACCCACACTGTTGGCATCATTCCTATAACACTCTAGCCAATTGAGCTAACCGGCCGCCATCACTGTGACAATATAAATTGGATTAGCTCATTAAAAATGTGGCCATCTCTGGCTATTTTATTCAGGATACAAATGCCGGAGTTAAAGTTAGGTTTACTTTTTGGGTGAATTTATTTTAAGGATTTTATTTAATTAAATGAAGAGTTTACTTTTGAGGGGGAAATAACACATTGGGAGGTTGTTCTGTATTGGGCTGAATTTTTAATAAAGGGAGACTATGGGCACAATTGAATGGCCACACTGGGCCCGAAAAGCAGCGCGCCATGGTGCAACGTGGCCGATAGAAGCCCCGCTCCGGGATCTACCTGGCTCCTGCCTAGCGAGATTAAAGGCGATCTCGCGAGATTGTTGCAATGTAAATCCTGCCCATTGTGGGCCGGATTACATTTTGGCAAATCTTCATATTAGACACTCGACGGAATGACACTCATAGGGGTCACCCAGAGGATCGGAGGCATGCCGTTTGGGCAGGGTGGTACTCTGGCACTGCTGGTGCCACCCTGCACTGCCAGGGCACCAGGTAGGCACTGCCAAGGTGCCACCTGGAATTTTTCACATGGCGGCAATCGGGCAGGGGGTGCCTTGCGTGGGCGTTGGGGGGAGCCCAGGAACTCCTGGCAGTGAGTTGGGGGGGGGGGGGGGTCAGGATGCCATGAAAAATGGTTGTCCCGATCTCCGTGACAGAGGAGTTCCAGCGAGCGGAGCTCCTCAGTGTAGGAAACGAGGCAATGTGCAGCCTCGGCTGCGTGTTCCCCACTGAGGCTCCATCGAACCCGACTGACATTTAATAGCGTTGTGTTTCTGAGCGTTGCCAGCGGGGAAACACGCTGCTCGATGTACTCGCTATGGGACTTTGTTCCCATTTAGTGAAATCGCGCCCAAGATTCTCTGGGGAAACTGGGGTGGGAATTAAATATCCCCGTCGGGATTATGCGGTAGTGTGTCTGTTTGAAAGCAGATATTCATGACACCGGCTCCTCCTTCTCTCCGTTTTGGCAATGACATTCTTGTCAATATCAGCTTCCTACCTCATAATCTAGAATAAACATGCTGACATTTTTATTTTCCATACTAGTCTGACAAGGAACGGATGTGATTCTTTATATGGAAGGTACGGAATCTGATTCCGTATTACCATTCCCAAAATGGCAAGATTTCACTACATTGAACCAAACTTTGCTGGCCATGTCTGACGGTGATCCAGGGAACGTAGAGAGTAGGGGGCAAAATAAAACCCCTTTTGTTGAAATCTGCGCACACTGCCAGCACCTTGCATGACTTTCTTTTCTGCAGACGCTCTTACTCATTTTATTCGGTTTCTATAGAGTGGGTAATTAAACAGTGAGCTTCTCAGTTTTCGGCGGCGCTGCAGGGGAACTCCTCCTGTAATATGCTCCAATACTGGCATGACCGCAGTCGATGAAGGATTATCCCCTCGCTGAGCCACGGCAAACTCCACGGCATAATCTTCAATTAGTTCAATTCATGGCAGCACACTCGCAGACCAGCCGCTACCTTTCCCACGATTCACACAGACAGCCTTTATGTCGCAGCCACCATTGCACAGATGCTCTTGGACTTGTTATCACAGAGTTCATTGCATTTGTACCCGCCATTTCCACCCACCCCCTCAACTAATGACCCACCTAAGAGCTGACAAAGTGCCGAAAAGGCTTCATTAGGGTTTTACAGTATCTGCTTGTTCTGGTGGTTTTTTTTAAAAAAGAGGCAAGTTCGTTCACTGTGACCGCGAACAGGTGGAATGAACAAGGATCCGACGCAAGACTATTATGCAAATATCATTATTTACATCTCAATGGTGTTTACAGCAGTACAGTTACTGGGGCTTTCTGGGGTAAATCAGTTAGAAGCACATAGTTTAGGGATGCCAAGTTTTTACACAGAGGGAAATTTCAGGGATATAGAAGGTACACAACTTAGCTAACACTTAAAATGGCCAACCTGAAAATAAATTAAACTAAAGGAGGCAACAAGGAGTACGATGTTAGAATACAAGCTCTTTTAGATTCACAATTGCCAGATTAGTGACTGATAGTGAAATAAAACTGCCATCATATTTTTTGAGGAAAAACTCTTCATGTTTGTCTTAGTGCTCATTAACAGATCAGCAAAGACATTTTGGGGCCCGCTGTATCTTCCAGTTAGGTTTAGAGTGAACAGCTGAAATTCCCACTTGAGACAGGTTAGAGTTTTATTAGCCTATGTAAGAAAGAATGAGGGAAGAATGCAACATAATTTTCTGGCCCATGGATGCCGAGTGCCCAGCTATGAAGATCTGACGGATAGGAGGCCTTAAGGTGACTACATAGCTTAAAGTAAAAGCAGAATACTGGAGATCTGAAATAAAACAAAGTGCTGGAAAAACTCAGCAGGTTTGGCAGTATTTGTGGAGACAGAAATAGAGGTTTTTTTTAATTTAGTGTACCCAATTCATTTTTTCCAATTAAGGGACAATTTAGCATGGCCAATCCACCTAGCCTGCACATCTTGGGTTGTGGGGCAAAACCCATGCAAACACAGGGCGAATATGCAAACTTCACATGGACAGTGACCCAGAGCCGGGATCAAACCTAGCACCTGGGCACCGTGTGGCAGCAGTGCTAAACACTGCACCACCGTGCTGCCCCGACAGAAAAGAATTAACGAAAGAAGCCAATATGACAGTTCCAAAGGAATCATATTGGACTTGAAATATTAACTCTGCTTCTCTCTCCACAGATGCTGCCAGACCTGCTGCATTTTCCCAGCTTTCTGATAAGATAGTTTAAGGCCCTTGTTATGATCTGCTCAGGAACCTGTAATCTTTTGTTTAAAGAAGGCAAAGTTTGAAATCCTAGTTGCCTCTAGCAAAATAAATATTTTAAACAAAATAAACTTTACAAAGTCAGAAATAAAATAATCTACAATATCTATCTTGTCCTATTTTTTTTTTAATAACAATTTTATTGAGGTAGTTTTTGGCTTTATAAACAGTTACAGACATCATCAGAAAGGAAGCAAAAAAGGCAAAAGTGCAAACATCCACGTTCTTTCAATACTTCCACCGTAACATATTGCACAAGCCCGCTCCCCTCCCACGGTACTACCGCCATATTTCCCTCCTACTCTACACTAACCCCCCCCCCCCCCCCCCCCCCACCACCCCCCCCCCCCCCCCTGCTGACGCTCACTCTCCCGCAACGAAGTCAATAAATGGTTGCCACCTCCGGGTGAACCCCTGCACAGAACCCCTCAAGGCGAACTTGATTTTGTTTCCATCCCCAGGAAACTCGACATGTCGCAAGCCACCACTCCGTCTCGGGGGCTTTGAGTCCCTCACGCCAATAGTATTCGTCGCCGGGCTATCAGGGAAGCAAAGGCCAGCACATCGGCCTCTTTCTCCCCCTGGGACGCCCGGGTCTTCCGAAACCCAAAAATTGCCACCCCTGGGCTCATCACCACCCTTGTTTTAGCCCTGGACATGACCCCCGCAAATCCTCCTAGTACCCCCTCAGCTCAGGGCATGCCCAAACATGTGAACATGGTTCGCTGGTCCTCCGCGCAACCTAGCGCATTTGTCCTATCCCGAAAAATTTGCTCATCCGAGCCACCGTCATATGGGCCCGGTGAACGACCTTAAATTGGATCAGCCCGAGCCTAGCACATGTCGCGGTCGAGTTTACCCTACTCAGGGCATCTGCCCACAGCCCATCCTCCATTTCCCCCCGCCTAAGCTCCTCCTCCCATTTAAGTTTCAGTTCCTCTGTCTGGGACCCTGTCCTCCCTCATGAGCATCTTATAAATACCCGAGACTCTACCCTCCCCTTCATCCCTCCCAGAGACTATTCCTGTCTAGGATCTCCATTGCGGGAGGCGCGGGAAAGATGGACCTGTCTACGAACAAAGTCCCGCACCTGTAGGTATCTAAAATCATTTCCCCTTACCCCACCCCAAATTTCTCCTCCAAGCTCCTCAAACTCGCGAAGCTCCCTTCCAGGAACATATCACCCACCCTTCCCGCCCCTGCTCGCCGCCATACCTCTGAACCCCCCATCCATACTGCCGGGGGCAAACCGATGGTTGTCGCAGATTGGCGCCCAGACAAGACGCCCCATCTCCCCCACAGCCTCCTCCACTGGCCCATATCCGCAGGGGCGCCACCACTACCGGGCTGGTGGTGTACTTGGCCGGCGGCAGCGGTAGAGGAGCCGTGACCAGGGCTTCCAAACTGGAGCCCCTGCACGAAGCCGCCTCCACCCGCTCCCAAATAGACCCCGTACCCACCATCCACTTCCTTATCATAGCGATGTTGGCCGCCCAGTAATAATTGACCAGACTCGGCAAAGCCAGCCCTCCCTCGCTGCGGTTCCTCTCCAACATCGCCTTCTTTACCCGCGGAGACTTTCCCGCCCAGACAAAGCTCATGATCAGCCCGTTAACTCTTTTGAAGAAGGACTGTGGGATAAAGATCGGGAGGCACTGAAAATAAACAAAAATCGAGGGAGGATTGTCATCTTTACAGTCTGCACCCTCCCTGCCAGCGACAGCGGGAGTGCATCCCATCTCCGAAACTCTCCCTTCATTTGCTCCACCACCCTGGCCAATTTAACTTATGCAGCCTGCCCCAGTCTCGTGCCACCTGGATTCCCAAATACCGGAAATTTTCCTCAACCAGCCTAAACGGTAGCCCTCTCAATCTGTTCTCCTGGCCCCTTGCCTGGGACCACCAACATTTCACTTTTGAACCAGTATTTAATTTGTATCCTGAGAACTGGCCGAACTCCCTCAGCATTCCCAGTATCTATCTTGTCCTATTAACCAGTCAGAATAACATGAGGTACATTGTAAATTAGCAGGCAACTGTGGCTGAACATACCATACTGTCATTGAGTGGCAGACCACAACAAGCCTCACATTTCTCAGCAAAGTGGAGATGGTCGACTAGCTTCCTGGGGGTCACCATTACCAACAGTCTGTCCTGGTCCACTCACAGTTGGTGCAATAGTCATAGAGGCCCAACAAACGTCTCTACTTCCTATGGAAGCTAAAGAAATTCGGCATGTCGGCATCGACTCTCCCGAACCTCTACAGAATGTGCCATAGAGAGCATCCTATCCGGCTGCATCACAGCTGGTAAGTGCAACTGCTCGGCCCAAGATCGCAAGAAACCTGCAGGAGTGGTGTGAACTCAAGCCCAACCATTCATTGATTCTGTGATACAATATCCCGCTGCCTCAGGAACGCAGACAGCATTATCAGAGGACCCGTCCCACCCAGGCTTTGCTTCTTCCAGACTCATCAGGCAGAAGATGCAGAAGTCTGAAGATTCACACAACCAGACATAGGAACAGCTTCTTCCCCACAGCTACTAGATTCCTCAACGACTCTCCCTCAGACTGATCTGTTCCCTGTAAGAACACTATTCACGACATCCTTGCTTATGTATTTGCATTGTTTGGCCACTTATTCCACACTGTAACTAATTACCGTTCGTCGATGTACCATTTGTCAATGTACTCTGTTGATTATTCTTTTTCTGTTTATGTATGTACTATGTACGTTCCCTTGGCCGCAGAAAAATACTTTTCACTGTACTTCGGTACATGTGACAATAAATCAAATCAAAATCAAATCAAATTGAATGCTAGCTTCAATAAACTAGTATGACTCCCCTGACTACACTAAGCAATAAGTGGCTCCTAGGACTTTCCTGAATTCAAACTGCCTCGCATGAACCAGTGACCTTCAGCTACCTTCTCAGCTCCTCTGGACTTCTCTGAACTTCTCTGAGCTCTAGCTGCCTGGAGCTTGCTAACAGATGCCAAGGCTTCTCCATGAAGCCTAAAAACAACATGAGGTCCAAATTGCAACCAAACCCCTTCCCAGCAAACAAGCAGATTAACTGAACCGAGAATGTTCTTAAGCTCCATCCAGCTCCATGACGATGTGGCTTTCATTGCTCACTGAATTCTTGTAAAGAAACTTAGCTCAACTCCTAAAACAAACATCTCCCTGGACTACACTTCTTTGCAAGCAGTGTGGACATCATGTCTCCAGTTCTCCAGATAAGTAAACATGCCTGGTGTTTTATAGCTCCATCTCTTCTACTCTGACTATTAAACAAAACACATATAACCTTCTGAACTGCTGTTTGCCTTTAGGTATTCCAGCAATCTCCAAAGCCCAGCATTTTAGTTGCCTTATCTTAAAACAATAATCTTTCAGAACTAACTTACCTCTAAAATATTAACATTGAACCATGAACTAGATATTTATCATCCCCTTCTTGCATTATTTTACAACTGACACTCAGCTTTTGCATGCCTAAGTGTTAGTTGCTGTTAATGTTGACTCAAATTCCTTTTATTGACACAAAAATGCTTACTGTAGGAATCCTCGAAGCTGTGAGTTTGAAAAAGAAGGAACAGCTGTGCAGGCATGGCAGATTGTTAGGTTGCCTCAGATGTACTAGGCCCTCTTTCCACCAACGCCCCCATGTCTGCAGAGAAAGGTTCTGTGCCTCATTTTATTGGTGGAGGATTTCCCCCATTCCCTTTGGGAAGTGTACCATTACGTGAGAGGTGAATGTCTGATTAACCAGCCATTTAGGTGGAAGATTCTTTGTTTCCATGGTACTTGCATGAAAGGACCAGTTGTCAGGTTGATCGGGAGTCAGCAATGCCTATTAGACTGAACTTTCCAAAGACATTTCTGTAGGCCTCCTGCAAAACTACTAATTACAAACGGGGAAACTGCGTTCTCAGATCAGCAGAGAGCCAGGTATCAAGCTATTCTATTGCTGCAGTGACACATGCAGTTGCGTGCAGCACAGTGCTTGTGCTGTAAAAGCATTCTGGTTGTGAGACAAATGACAAAACTGCAGATGGTGGATTATAGGAAGAGACCAGTCTTTCTCTGTTTCTCATCTGGTCAAACTTCCTTTCATGTTCCTCTTTGTCCTAGCTGTAAACTCACATCTTTCTCTAGTTTCTCTCCTATCTCAACTTCTCTGAGCTCATCCTGTCCATGAGACCCAGATCCTGTCCCCTCGATCCTATGGGAAGAGTATATACGGTAGTTTGCAAGGATGAAGGGGTCAAGCATTATTTTTTTTAAGGAGAGGAGTGATGTCAGCCAATTTAATGGACAGAGGGAGGAGATCTTGAGAGAGAGAACTGTTTGCAATGGCTAATGTAGAGGGAACGTTGGGTGAATCAGTTTAATGAAATAGGATCGAGGAATATTAAAAGAATTTTGGTTAGGCAGGCTAGTGGGAGGTGAAGGACAATGGTAGAGACAGGTGTTGGAATGTCTCAAGCACAGTGACAAAGAAGTCCATGAGCTCCTTGCACTTGTTATTTGCGGCAAGGATTGGAGGGGACAGGGGGAGAGGGGTTTAGAAGATGATGTACAGTCGAGAAAAGAAGCCAGATGTTATTTGCATTCCCACGATGATCCTGGAATAGTGAGAGGTTTGAAACGACTGTCTAGTAATGTTTTAAGTGGTCCAGCAGATCTGGTGGTGGATGACTAAGCTAGTTGTGCTCGTAGCCTTTTATGTCTGTGTCCCTTGGACTTCAGTCAGCAGAGATGGGGGCAGTACCAGGGGTCAGCAAGGATGTGAGAGAGTAATGTTATTGTTAGGGCTAAGACAAAGCTGAGATGAGAGTGAAGTGGCATACTCAGTAGCTACAGAAATGTTCTGGTGAATGGAGGGTCCAAAAGTTACATAATTGGGATTTTGAAAATGCAATTTTGAAAATTTTGTAAGTGACTTGGGAGAGAAATTTTTCTAGGATCAGAAACAAAAAGAGACAGGGCTGGGGCATCAAATATGGCTGTGGGTGGTGACAATACAAGGAAATTATCAGAAAGGGCCTTATCTGCCATTGAAACTATGGGAGTAGTGAGATAACTCAAAATACCACAAAATACCAAGGTCAAGAGATGGCCATGGATGTGACGAACTTACATGGAGGAAGAGATATAGGACGATATAGGGCAGCAATAGTCACAGTGGCTAAAACTGCTCCCTCACAGCGCAAGGGACCCGGTTCGATTCTGACCTTGGCCGACTGTCTGTGTGGAGTGTGCACCTTCTCCTCATGCCTGCATGGATTTCCTCCGGGTGCTCTGGTTTCCTCCCACAGTCCACAATGTGTAGGAGGATTGGCCATACTAAAATGCCCCTTAATGTCCAAAAGGTTAGGTGGGGTACAGGTATAGGATGGGGGAACAGGCTGAGGTAAAGTGCTCTTTTGGAAGGTCAGTGCAGACCCGATGGGCTGAATGGCCTCTTCTGCACTATAAGGTTTCTGTGACAAGGGCAGTTAATTCAGAGGAGAAAGGAAGTAATGAGTTGAGATGGAGTTTGAAATCACTGAGGATGAGCATTCATTCGTTACAAAGGCTGAAGATGGAAAGCAGTGAAGAAATTTTGATGATAAAAGTTTAATCATACCTGGGAGGGCGGGACAGATTGATGGTTCTGAAAGAGGTGAGGGGGTGTTACAAGGTGAGAACCTCAAAGGAGGAGAAGTGCCAGAGGAGAAAGATTCATTAAGGCGGAAGGTGTCATCAACCCTCAGTCAGGTTTCCATTAAGGCCATGATGCCAATGCAATCACCCACAATAAGTTCATGTAGCTGGCTTACATCTTCCTCGCAACTTATATTCCTACCTATTCTTATGCGATCAACAATTTGGTAACCATCCCTCCAATTCCTTCATCCATGTAATTTATATAAATTGTAAACAATTGCGGTCCCAGCACTGATCCCTATGACACACTGCTTGTTACATCGTGCCAACCTGATAAGTTTTAATTTATGCCTACTCTCTGCTTCTTTTAACCAGCCAATTTTCGATCCATGCTAATATGTTACTCCCTATACCATGAGCTTTTATCCTCCTCAATAACCTTTGGTGTGGCACTTTATCAAATGCCTTCTAGAAATCTAACTAAAGTACATCCACCGGTTCCCCTTTATCCACTGCACATGTTACTTTCTCAAAGAAGTCCAATAAGTTGATTGAACATGGTTTTCCCTTTCCCTTTCACAAAATATATTGACTCTGCCTGATTACCTTGAACTTATCGAAATGCCCTGCCATAACTACTGGTTTCTAACAATTTTCCTATGATAGTGTTAAGATCCCAGACCAGACCCCAACATTTGTTAGGATACAATGAATGAAATGAATGAAAATAGCTTATTGTCACAAGTAGGCTTCAAATGAAGTTATTGTGAAAAGCTCCTAGTCGCCACATTCCGGCACCTGTTCGGGGAGGCTGGTACGGGAATTGAACCTGCGCTGCTGGCCTTGTTCTGCTTTACAAGCCAGCTGTTTAGCCCACTGTGTTAAACCAGCCCCAGTCAACAGGACAAGAAATCCAAACACTTTTTTTAAATTTGTAAAACTGAGGAAAGAATTCTTCGCTCTAGGAGTGATTCCACTGACAAATAGGGATATATATTAAAACAAAACTGATTATTAACACAGGATTTGACTATATTAATATCACAGAAAATAGCTTAAAAAGAAACACCTTAACTTCTAACTGATACCACCCTATCTCCAATCAAGCAAATCTCATCACAGGCCAAAAGCCACTTGTAATTACAGTTAGCAAACACAGGGATACTCCCTGTACACTTCAATAAAGATTTCTTGGAAATACTGCTTGAAGAAAGATAGAGATCCTGTCAGGAGACAGCCTGTAGATTCCTTGTGTCTGTGTCAGACTACTGCGTAACCTGACAGCCATTGGCAAAAGCTGCTGCTCAGCTCAAAGCTCCCAGCAAAATTAAAAGTTAACTGCCTGCTACAGACTTGGCACTTCCCATTAATTACATAACTGTTATCCCATTCAGATCCCCTGACCTGCTGACCCAAGTCAAAACACAATATCTAAAATTGTCTTCTCCCCAGGGAATCTCCAGAAATCATATCAAAATTCCATTACGCCTCTCTTTGTAACACACATATGGTTGGCATGAATGGTGATCTCATTTTTACAACATCTTAATTGCATCACAGTGGTCTGGAAACCTTAACCTAGATTCTTTAATAATATTAGTACAACAAATATATATACCTGGACTCAGGCATTAGAAGAATTTACGGCCACAGGTATAAATACAATGGGCTAAATTCTCCGCCGTTGGGATTCTCCGTTTTGGCCGCAGCCCGGGCGGGTTTTCCCGACGGCGTGGGGCTGGCCCACAATAGGAAACCCCATTGACCAGCTGGTAAAACGGAGAATCCCAATGGCATGCTGCATCAGAAATCCGCCCAATATATATACAGTTTCTTACATTCATCAAGATGGACGTTAAGCTAACTGATCTGCTTTCTATCTCCCTCCCTTTTTGAATAATAGAGTTACATTTTCTATCTTACAATCTAATGGGACCTTCCCTGAATCTAGAGAGTTCTCGAACATTAAAACCAATGCATCAGCTATCTCACTAGCCACTTCATTTAAGACCTGAGTATGAAGTCGATCAGAGCCAGGACACTAGACAGCCCACAGCCCCAACAGTTTCCCTGAGTTCTTCCCTCCCTTCCATTTCCTTATTTATAGCTGCTTTTAGGATGTCACTTGTATCCTCTACAGTGAAGTCTGATGCAAAATACCTGTTCAAATCATCTGCCATCTCCTTGTTTTACATTATCAATTCTCAAACTCACTTTTGATAGGACAAATGCTCACTTTGTTAACTTATTTTGTTTTTAAATGTTTAGAGACACTCTTACTATCTGTTTTAATATTTCTGGCTCATTTTCTCTAAATTTGTCCATCCTTATTAATTTTTTAGTTATTCTCTGTTGTTCCTTAGGTTCTGTCCAATCTTCTGACCTTCCACTTGTCTTTGTACAATTAAGGGGAGTGGGTGGATTGGTGGTATTGTCACTGGACTAATAATCCAGAGACCCAGGGAATAACCTTGGGACCTGGGTTCAAATCCCACCATGGCAGGTGGTGGAATTTAAACTCAATAAAATATCTGGAAGTAAAAGTCTAATGATGTCCATTAAACCAGTGTCGATTGTTGTAAAAATTCACCTGGTTCTCTTTAGGGAAGAAAATCTTCCCATCCTTATCTGGACTGGCATAGATGTGACTCCAGACCCACAGCACTGTGATTGACTCTTAAATGCCCTCTGAAATGTCCTAGCAAGCCTCTCAGTTGCATTCAACTGCAACAAATTCGCAAAAATAGATAGAAACCAGACAGACCAGCTGGCATCGACCCAGGCACCAGAAATCACAATGGCAAACCCAGCCTTCTCAACCCTGCAAAGTCCTCCTTACTATCATCTGGGGGCCTCTGCCAATGTTGGGAGAGCTGTCTCAGACTAGTCCAGCAACAGCCTGATATAGGCATACTCACACAATCATACAATGTCCCAGCGACCACAATCAACCATTCTTGGGTATGTCCAGTCTCACCGGTAAGATCGACCCAGCAGAGGTGACGGCACAGTGAGGGAGTTGCCCTGGGAGTCCTCCAGTTCGATTCTGGCTCCCATGAAGTCTCATGGCTTCAGGTTAAACATGGGCAAGGAAACCCCTGGGACTGCAGCAGGTAGTGAGGGAACCAACAAGAGGGAAAAAAATACTTGACCTCATCCTCACCATCCTGTCTGCTGCAGATGCATCTGGCCATGACAGTATCGGTAGAAGTGACCACCTTACAGTCCTTGTGGAGACAAAGTCCAGTCTTCACAATGAGGATACCCGCCATCGTGTTGTGTGGCACTACCACCTTGCTAACAGGATGGACCAAACAAATCTAGGAATTCAAGACTGAGCAGCCATGAGGCACTGTGGGCCATCAACTGTAGCAAAATTGAACTCAATCACAATCTGCAACCTCATGGCCCGGCATATCCACCACTCTATCATTACCATCAAACCAGGCCATGGTTCAATGAAGAGTGCTGGAGAGCATGCCAGGAGCAACACCAGGCATACCTAAAAACAAGGTGTCAACCTGGTGAAGCTACAACAGAGGACTACTTGTGCGATAAACAGCATAAGTAGCTAGTAAGAGACAGAGTTAGGCGATTCCACAACAAACATATCAGACGTAAGCTCTGCAGTCCTGCCGCACCCAGTTGTGAATGGTGGTGTCAATTAAACAACTGGAGGAGGAGGCTCCATAAATATCCTCATCCTCAACAATGGAGGAGTCCATCACATCTGTGCAAAAGACAAGGCTGAAGTATTCGCAACAATCTTCAGCCAGAAGTGCAGCGTGGATGTTCCATCTCGGTCTCCTCCAGAGGTCCCAACATCACAGATGTTAGTCTTCAGGCAATACGATTCACTCCATGTGATATCAAGAAATGGCTGATACTGGACCCTGACACTATTCCAGCAATAGTACTGAAGACCTGTGCTCCAGAACTTGCAACACCCCTCGCCAAGCTGTTCCAGTACAGCTACAACATTGGCATCTACTCAGCAATGTGGAAAATTGCCCAGGTATGCCCAGTACACAAGAAACAGAACAAATCCAACCTAGCCAATTACCATCCTGTCAATCTACTCTCCATCATCAGCAAAGTGATGAAAGGAGTCATCAATCGTGCTATTATGCGGCCCTTACCCAGCAATAACCTGTTCATGGATGCTCAATTTGGGTTCCATCAGCTCCTGACATCATTACACCTTTGGTTCAAACATGGACAAAAGAGCTGAATTCCAGAGGTGAAGTGAGAGTGACTGCCCTTGACATCAAGGCAGCACGTGACCAAATGTGGCATCAAGAAGACCTAGCAAAACTGGACTCAATGGGAATAAGGGGGGAAACTCTCCACTGATTGTTGTCATTCTTGGCACAAAGGAAGATGGTTGTGATGGTTGGAGATCAATCATCTCAGCTCCACCAGGACATAATTGCAGGAGTACCTCAGGTAATGTCCTAGGCCCAATCATCTTCAGCTGTTTCACCAATGACCTCCCTTCCATCATACAGTCAGAAGTGGGGATGTTCACAAATGACTGCACAAAGTTCAGCACCATTCGTGACTCCTCAGATAATGAAGCAGTCCATGTCCAAATGCAATAAGACCTGGACGATACCTAGGCTTGGGATGACAAATTGCAAGTTACATTCACGCCATACAAGTGCCTGGCAATGACCATCTCCTACAAGAGAGGATCTAACCATTGCTCCTTGACATTCAATGGCATTACCATTGCTGAATCCACCACAATCAACATCCCGGGGTTACCACTCATCAGAAACTTAACTGGACTAGCCATATTAATACTGGGCTATCAGAGCAGGTCAAAGGCTAGGAATCCTACGGCGAGTAACTCACCTCCTGACCTCCAAAAGCCTGTCCATCATCTGCAATGTACAAGTCAGGAATGTAATGGAATACTCTCCACTTGCCTGGATGAGTGCAGCTCCAACAACACTAAAGAAGCGTGTCACCATCCAGAACAAAGCAGCCCACTTGAATGCTACCCCTTCCACAAACATTCAATACCTCCACCACCGACAAACACTGGCAGCCGTGTGTGCCATCTACAAGACGCACTGCAGGAACTCTTAATAATAATAATCTTTATTATTGTCAATGGCTTTGTTACTCTCAATATTTGATTGTAAGAGATATTAGTTAATTGAGATTTGGGTGTCGGATAAGCAGCTTGATCATTTAGTAAGAGGAGTCCAAGTGGCAGTGAGGTAGAGCTAAGTATCATTAGCATATATGTGATTACGAACAATGTGTTTCAGATGATGTCATCAAGGGACATTATAGATGAAAAATAGGATGGGGGGGGGGGGGGGGGAGGTGAGAATAGATCATTGAGTTAAGATACATGGAAAATTAAATGTTACATGAAACGTGTGAAGTGATACATTTTGGTAGGAAGAATGGGAAAGGTAATATAAAATATATAGTACAATTTTAAGTGGGTGCAGGAACATTTGGGGGTGTGTGTACAAAAATCTTTAAATATAACATAGAAAGTTGTTGAAAAGAATATGGAATTTTGAGGCTTTATTAATACACAGATAGTGGCACAAAAGCAAGGGAGTTATGCCAAACCTTTATAAGGTGCTAATTAGGCCTTAGTTGAAATATCATGGGCTGTAACTTTCATAGAGTGGCAATCAATTTGATTGCAACACCATGCCCAATTACTTATGTGATTTTTCTTCCAATCCCATCTCCCCCAACTTTCTGATTGAGGCCGGGCAAGATCCAGTCAGTGCAGCTTATCCCGAAGCCCAGTGTCGAAGTCTAGCTCCATCAAAGTGAAGGAAGACATGTCCCCTTATTACGGCATTAATTGTCATAAACCAAATAAGTACTTGGTTTCCCTTCCAGGAACAAAAGATCACAAGGCACAATTTTGAAGAAAAGCAGGACATTACCCCCCCCCCCCCCCCCCCCCCATGGCCTGGCCAATATTTACCACTCAACCAACATCACAAAAACAGGTTGACTGGTCATTATCAAACTAACTGCTGCATTTCCTACGTTACAACAGTAACAACACTTGAAATGTATTTCATTGGCTGTGACTTGCTCTAAGACATCCAGTGGTCATGGAAGATGCTATATAAATGCAAGTCTTTATTTCCTTTTTTGAGAACTGTCAGTACCTGTGGAATCAAAGGCAAGCTTGTCAGCACTGTTAGAGAGGTGGGCAAAATAACAAGTTTTTAAAAAATTACAAAGGCAAATTAATTTGGGAAGAAGAATTAGCGTTTCAAAATGTATGGAAGTTTGCTGTGCCAAGCACCATTATGCAAAAAAGGCATAGACTTGGTAGCAAATAAATGTACCCCAGACAATGTCACAGAAAGTCAGTTTTTTATAACTGAAGAATATAGCTGTGATGTGCTTAGACATTTCATTGTTAAGTATCAAACTGATTCAATTCAAGATGTATAGCTGCAAATCAACAATGCTTCATATCATATAATACTCAGTGAGTTGAAACATTTGAATTTTGAAACATGTTCATACAGAAGGCCCCGACAAATACAAAGCGCAAACATGCAGCTCTGCATAGAATGCAACAGCCCCTATTAACGCAAAAGTACCTAGATATCAGAAAGATATAAAAACAAGAAGAAAATTATACAATGTAGGCAATCAAAAGAAGGGATTAAATAATACGTTTCAACTGTTGGTTCCCATGGTTAATTCCATCCTTCCTTTCAGATCATTTCCCAGTTATCTTTTATTATACATAATGCCACAACTATGAGGCACTTCCAGTACCTTCTCCAGATAGTGGCTATTATTTGAGTGTTGGTCGGCTATTCAAGTGGAAGGATGTGTTGGGAGTTTGTGCAGATAGCATAGCCAAACTTATCCATAAATCTTAAAGCCCAACACATCCAAAAACCACACGTTTCTTCTAACCTCAATGGGCCCCAGCGACACGACTCGGCGGACACAACCTAAGCCAACACAAACCTTGCTGAACACATCTCATCTTTAGCGCAAGAAGTCTAGTTGTTTGTGTACATTCGATGTCAACCCCACTGGCTGCACCCAATCATTAGCTCGGGAGGTCCTTGACCTGAGCTGACCCAACCCGAGACAATGCATACCTCACCAACCACATCCGATCTTTAGCATGGGATATCTAGTTGTTTGCAGTTTACCTTTCAATTTTTGTGGTGAAGATGTGAAAAGACTATCAGATACACTTATGACTAACAATGAGAAAAGGAAAAGAAAGCATAATTAGTTATTCATTGCTGAAAGTAGAATTATTGCAGAAAATTGACCATGATGCGTAGAATTGTTGCAGAAAATTGACCATGATGCGTGTGTGAGGAGTATAGGGTAATTATCACACCATATATAATTTAAAGAAGCAAAAAGGCAAATTATTGAAATTTTATATTGAAAGTGAATAACAAAATTAAGGAATAATAGGAAA
This sequence comes from Scyliorhinus canicula, assembly GCF_902713615.1. Classification (NCBI taxonomy): domain Eukaryota; kingdom Metazoa; phylum Chordata; class Chondrichthyes; order Carcharhiniformes; family Scyliorhinidae; genus Scyliorhinus; species Scyliorhinus canicula. Next base: position 57,643,334 of record NC_052165.1, on the reverse strand, counting down.
ACTTTGCATACGTTAGAAAATGAAGGACGGCTCACCACAAGTCGCCAGCACAACTCGACCCCAACACTGCTAACGGTGCAAGCTCACAGCCTGTGTCCCCAGCACCAACAATGGGTTTGTTCGCTCACAAAGTAATCACTGAAGAACGAGCACCAGTTATGAAGATCTGTGACAGAAGAGAATTGTTATGTGTCCTAATGAAAGTATTTGTCAGACTGATATGATCATCTCAATTTATACCATCATCTACATCACCAACATCATCCAGGACTGTGATTAATCACCTAAACATGCCTTGGCCAAAGACTCTTCCAACCACTCAGTCAGTTGGAAGCAACCACACCCGGCCACAAATCCCGGAATTATGTTTGTGCAGACCTCTGATGAGCGAAACCCTTCGGAATTGGCAATGTGTGCCATCGAATCAGCTGCGAAAATGACCCCAGACCAAATTGTTTATTACTTCATGAAAGGATTCAATGGAAATTTTTCAACCCACAAAGAACCTAAGCACAAAGACATCCTTTCACTTTCTTCAATCAAGAATGTTATTATGCCCTTGAATCTTGAGGAGTTGTTCAAGAACACTCGCTTGGCTGGATGGTATAAAAAGGTTTGCATCTTTGAATCATAGAATTTAGAGTGCAGAAGGAGGCCATTCAGCCCATTGAGTCAGCACCGGCCGTTGGAAAGACCACCACACTTAAGCCCACACCTTCACCCTATCATCACCGGTTGGTTTCAGAAATTCAAGAAGTGTCATGGTATCAAGTTTTTGAAAGTTTGTGGTGATAAAGCATCTTCAGTCTTCAGGCCTTGACACAGCTCAAAAATATATTGACAAATTTGCCAAGCTAACTTCGGACAAAATACTTTGCTTGAATTACAATGCTGATGAAACAAGGCTGTTCTGATGTTACGCCCTATGGAAAATGGCACGGCTGAGGAGAATGCACCAGTGGATGTTTTTCTTCTTCTTGGGCAGTCCCTCAGGTTCGAGGATGACTTGCCTCCACACCGGGGTGGTAGGTTCTGTGGTGGCTGAATAGTCCAATCATGGATCCAGAGACGCTGCCACAGGTTTGACAGGTGGTGTTTGATCAGGTGGATGGGTGAGGTGCTCTGGATTCTGCGCTCACTTTCCCCTTTGAGAGAGAGAGCTCACTGGTGGTGATTTAGCCTGAGGATCACCACACCTCAGACAAGGGGCAAGGTTGAGAAGGAGGATCTGCACCACGAACCTCTGGACTAGACAGCTGGTTTGTGATGCAGAACAAGGCCAGAAGTGCGGGTTCAATTCCCGTACCAGCTGAGGTCATTAATGAAAGCACGCCTTCTTAACCTTGCCCCTTGCCTGAGGTGTGGTGATCCTCAGGTTAAACCACCACGAGTCAGCTCTCCCCCTCAAAGGAGAAATCAGTCTATGGTCACCTGGGACTATGGCGGCTTTACCTCCACCGTGTGACTCTCAAGGTCATTTGTGCCTTCATGGATACTTCTTCTCCAATTTGGCCGTTCTAAGGCAAGCGATTCCCATGTGTCAATGGGGACATTGCATTTATTTAGAGAGGCTTTCAGGGTGTCCTTGTAGCATTTCCTCTGCCCTCCGAATGATTGCTTGCCATTGCCGAGCTGATTAGAGCACTTGTGTCGGGTATGTGGACAATGTGGATCAAGGCATTCTTTGGTCCATGAAAAGTAAATAAAAAGACTCCTTTCTGATTAGCTCGCTTGGCATTGTGAACAGATGCCTGCGGATAGAAGGAGTTTACAGTTAAGGACACCATCCACGCATCAGCGAATGCCTGGTGCCTTGTTGATAAAGACATCTTGACCAATGGCAAGCACACCCTTTGGCCTGAAACAATGTTCATTAAAGATGATAATACTGACAAAGACTTTCATGCGAACAAGGAAAAAAATCTGATAAACCAGCTTCTTGAGAATGCAAAAAGTATATAATTGGAATGCGTGAATATGCTGGAGGTCGATGATAGCAAGAAAGTGTTTAACATTGACAACAATGCCCCCATCATGCATTCTTCATGATGGAGAGATTGCAGAAATCGTGTTAAGATCAACTTGATAAAACAATGATGACGATGATGACAGTGAATACGGCAGAGAAAGAATCAATAGACAATACTATTAAGATGCGTGACCGATTGATAGCTGCGTTCAAACAATGTTAATTTATAAGTGAACCAAAATTAATGTAAATCTATAAAATAAAAGTCAAACTTACAAAACAAAAACCAATGTTACGGAAGCAGGTGAAGTTGTAGATTGAAGAGATATTCAAGAATGCCTCCCAACAGAGTGCATTGACACTCTGAACCCTCTACTACCAGCAGAATTGCAGATGGTGCCAAGGGTGGGGACTTTTTATAGGTACACTGCATTTATTATTCAGTGATACATTTTACTTTTCCAGCCATTTTATTGACATTAGCTAGCCTAGAATTAGGCTATTGTAATGTAAATAGGTCTAGACCGACATGCGCTATCCAAAAATTGAAATAATCTGAAATCCGAAGGACAATCAGCCTAGAAGATTTTGGACAACAGATTCTTGGCCCGTGTTTGTTCTCATCCAAAATTCATTTATGTATCTCCAACATGAGTCATTTGGATTGGATTGGATTGGATTTGTTTATTGTCACGTGTAGCGAGGTACAGTGAAAAGTATTTTTCTGCAAGCAGCTCAACAGATCATTCAGTACATGGAAGAAAAGGGAATTAAACAAAATTCAAGAAAATACATGAGAATACATAATAGGGCAACACAAGATATACAATGTAACTACATAAGCATTGGCATCGGTTGAAGCATACAGGGTGTAGTGTTAATGAGGTCAGTCAATAAGAGGGTCATTTAGGAGTCTGGTGACAGTGGGGAAGAAGCTGTTTTTGAGTCTGTTCGTGCGTGTTCTCAGACTTCTGAATCTCCTGCCTGATGGAAGAAGTTGGAAAAGTGAGTAAGCCGGGTGAGAGGGATCCTTGATTATGCTGCCCGCTTTCCCCGGCAGCGGGAGGTGTAGATGGAGTCCATGGATGGGAGGCAGGTTTGTGTGATGGACTGGGTGGTATTCACGACTCTCTGAAGTTCCTTGCGGTCCTGGGCCGAGCAGTTACCATACCAGGCTGTGATGCAGCCCGAATAGCAATTGAGAGTAGGAACCCAGATTGATTTGCTCTTTCCTAACCTGGGGACACTACGGGCAGTAGAAATAACCTACTATTTGGAGTCATAGAGTTATAGATGGTTACAGCATGGAAACAGGCCCTTTGGCCCAGCTTGTCCATGCCGCCCATTTTCTATCACAAGGCCAGTACCACATGCCCGCATTTGGCCCATATCCCTGGATACCCAACCTGCCCATGTAATTTTCTAACTGTTTTTTAAAGGAAATAATTGTACCCGCCTCTACCACTGCCTCTGGCAGCTCTTTTCAGATGCTCACGGCCCTCTGTGAAGAAATTTCCCTCCTGGTCTCTTTTTTTTCTCTCTCCCCTCTAGTTCTAGACTCTTCTACCTTTGGGAAAAGATGTTGACTATCTACCTTATCTATGCCCCTAATTATTTTACAGACCTCTATAAGATCACACCTAAGCCTCCTACGCTCCAGGGAAAAAAGTCCCAGCCTATCCAGTCTCTCCTTATAATTCAGACCATCAAGTCCTGGTAGCATCCTCATAAATCTCTTCTGCACTCTTTCTAGTTTAACAATACCCTTCCTATAATAGGGTGACCAGAAATGAACACAGTATTCCATGTGTGCTCTTACTAATGTCTTGTTCAACTTCAACAAAACGTCCCAACTTCTGTATTCAATATTCTGACCAATAAAACCTAGCATGCTGAATGCCTTCTTCACCACCTGCCCACCTGCGACTCCACCTTCAAGGAGCTATGAACCTGTACCCCTAGATCACTTTGTTCTGTAGCTCTCCCCAACTCCCTACCATTAACTGAGGAGGTCCTGCCCTGATTTGATCTACCAAAATACATCACCTCACATTTATCCAAATTAATCACCATCTGCGATTCATTGGCCCACTGGCCCACTTGGTCAAGATCCGGTTGCAATCTTGTATAACCTTCTTCACTATCCACTATGCCACTAATCTTGGTGCCATCTGCAAACTTACTAAGCATGCATCCTACATTCTCATCCAAATAACAGTGGACCCAGCACCGATCCCTGAGGCACACCGCTGGTCACAGGCCTCCAGTTTGAAAAACCATCTTCCACAACCAACCTTTGGCATTGGTCGCCAAGCCAATTTTGTATCTAATTGGCTACCTCACCCTGGATTCCGTGAAATTTAACCTACTGTTATTTGATTAAGGTAAACAAACCCAGTGAGGTTCTTCTCAGTCTATGCTTTGGAATATGTTTCCACATCTTTTTATATTTAATTTTATATACTAAAATAGTATATATTAGATGATATTTCCAGCTAAGAGGATAATCACATAATCTGATGCGGAGCTCCATCCATGTCATTCTTTTAGTTATCGACGTGCAAACCATCTCCTACCTATAATGGGAACATAGATCACAATTCTGGTTAAGGGCTACTTCCAACTACTTAAGGAAATTTTCTTATATTTACAATAACTAATTTAAGAGCAGCTTCAGATTTACCTCATAAATATAATCTTTATTTTAGCTAGTTTGAAAAGCTAGACATCTTAGGATGAAAAATAATGATACTTGACATTGTTGATAATTTGGAGCTGTACAGAGCCCATTGGAGCAATAAGGGCCGATTGAAACTATGTGTAGGAAAGAAGCTAAATGAACAATTTCCTTTACAGCTTGAATTAACTCATTCAACTTGCTGAAAATTCACAAGTTCATTGGTGGGCAAGAAACACAACTTTTCCAATGAACAAATAAGACATTTCTTACAGCAGGATATAACAAGGGTGGTACTGTATTTTACAGACAGTATGTCAACAATCCAGCTTTTTAATGATTTTTTTAAAATCGCCACTATGTGCTCAAGTATAATTGCTTTAGGGCAGTGTTGTCTGGTATCTTGGACTCACAGACACAATCAGTAAAAGGAATGGTTTCTCCCACAGAAGGGAGTAACTTTGCAACTAGACAGACAACCTCATCTTACAGTCCTTGTGTTGAAAAAAGAAAGTTAACCTTCTTTGTGACAAAAACACATATCATCAGAGAATCTGAGTTGCCCATTTGTGCAAATTAATTCTTTTAGATAAGAATGTATACCACTGTTTTGAAAATTGGTCAGTATATTTTTCATTGTAACCAAGTGTGTGAATTTTAAAATCATGTTTGGATCCAACCTATGATGTCATAATTTGAGGGATGGCTTGCAGGAGGGATTTTGTTTGTATTCATATTGTAGCTCGTTGTGTTCTCTCCTTTAATTGGCTCTGTTTATGGCGGTTGATATGGTTGCCTTCCTTAATTCTAATTACATTTGCTCAAGAGTCGCCAGGTATCTTTCGATACCGCCACAAGGTTCAGAACCGAATACTGATCAAAGACTCGATGCACCAGTTAGTAAGTTCGAAATCAATGCTCATTTATTTACACACAGTCAAATATACTCATGCACAAAACTCTACCAACTAAACTATCACAACTACTAAAGCCTATACTTAGCTTCGGGTGCCCACTCAGTCAGAGGAATAAAGGTCGTTGTCCGGTTCTGAGGCTGCTGGCATCGAACTTGTACGGAATAGTAGCTAGGAGCATCTGTCTCGTAGCGTCCGTTGACTTTGGACTTACTTGTTCTGGTGCAGCTGCTAGGCAGGTCTCTCCTTGCTGAGAGCCAAGGCCAAGAGAGCGATTCTCTCTTGAAGGCTTCTTCTTGTACCCAAAGGGGGCTTCGCGCGCTTTTGGGCGGGCCTTGAACTTGGTCCCAATTAATTGGACCGTATCTTGATCATCGGTATCGATTTCCTCCAATAAAGGGGTGGGTGCCCTGATTGCTGGGCGGGTCCTAGGTGGCCGTTGGCCTGCTTTGTTCTAGTCTCCTCTGGCGCCGGGGTGTCTGCTTTAGTATCGTTTACCTAAATGTTACTCTTTTGTCCCCGGAGATGGCTCATTAGTATGGTAATTGCTTTGCAGTATCGGTCTTGTCTGAGAGCTACAGCTCCAATCAACAGACAAACCTTGCACCTGCTTGCTTTCTCAGCATTGTTAATTTTCCCTGCATTCTTTGCAAAGTATCCATTTTGTAATCGGGGCATGGCCACCCAAGGTGGCTACAATATGTCTGCGGAAGCAGTTATAGTTTGATGTTGAAGTTAACAATCCATTCAACAGCTTGAGCCGATACATGGTGGATAATTGTGATGCCATCAGAAATGGATCTCTCAGGGGAGAAGTTCAGTCTATGGGCGATCATAGAATTAGAGAAAAGTCACAGCAGAGGAGGCCATTTGGTCCATCTTGCCCATGCCAACCTGAGGACACCCAGGTGCCCTTTCTAATCCCACCTTCCTGAACCCAGTCTATAGCCCTGTAGCTTAGAGCAATTAGGGTGTAGATCCAGGTACTTTTTTAAAAAAGAGTTTAGGGTCTCTGCCTTCACCACCAACTCAGCAGTGAATTCCAGACACCCTCTGCGTAGAAAATTTCTTCCTCATGCCCTCTCTACATTTCTGCCTCTTATCTTGAATCCATGTCCCCAGGTTCTAGAATTCTCCACCAAGGGCAACAATTTTGATGATCTAACTTGAATGGCCACTGTCACAATTTGAGCAGTTATTTATGTTTTACTTGTGGAGCAACTGGCCATATTTTCCTTGGCTCTCCTCAAGCAGTTGAGGGTTGTCCACATTTTTCATGGAAGGTTGAAACCTGGGACTTCATCACTCGGATTAGTTACTAGATTACAATTGATGATGTTTGCAGTCAGAGGATAGTGAATGGCGACTATTACACCTAGCGGGATAAAAGTTTGTTACTGTGACATTGGCAATCTTTTTCTTCACTGGTTCAGATCCTGGCCCTGGGTCACTGTCCGTGTGGAGTTTGCACATTCTCCTTGTGTCCTCGTCGGTTTCACCCCCACAACCCAAAGATGTGCAGGTTAGTTGATTGGCCATGCTAAATTGTCCCTTAATTGGAAAAAATATAATTGGGTACTCTAAATTTATTTTTAAAAGAGTTATGTGCCAATAAAATATGTCACTACTAGTTCAAGATATTCTCATTTGTTCATAGGATTGTTGTTTGTGGTGCTCCTCCCCGGACAGGCGCCGGAATGTGGCGACTAGGGGCTTTTCACAGTAACTTCATTGAAGCCTACTCGTGACAATAAGCGATTTTCATTTTCATTTCATTTCATTATAAGGTTCAAGTCTTTTGGATGGTGCTGTCTGGATATTGCATTGAGCTTTTTCAAAGAAGCAGAGCTGGTTGCCTAATATGAGCAACCAACGTTGTGTGCAATTGCCTGACAAAGCCATGGTTGTAAAGTGCATATCGAAATCTAAACTTTAGATGGGATTTATAAGTGGAGGCATATACAGTAGTACTAAAGCCGTAAAGAAATGAAATGAAAAATGAAAATCGCTTATTGTCACAAGTAGACTTCAAATGAAGTTACTGTGAAAAGCCCCTAGTCGCCACATTCCGGCGCCTGTTCGGGGAGGCTGTTACGGGAATTGAACCGTGCTGCTGGCCTACCTTGGTCTGCTTTCAAAGCCAGCGATTTAGCCCTGTGCTAAACAGCCCCCAGAACAGTTCAGCCCCACTGTTACTATGATTCTCAATTCTGGGCACCCACAGATGTGAGGGGGATGATTAAGGGTTTGGAGGGGGAATAAGGGGCCCAGAAACAGGAGAAGTGCTAGGGCCCATGATTTCTCTCACTAGCCCTGGAGAGAGGAAATGGGATTCTCAGGCTGTCAAGGAGGACCAGACAGCTACCGCAGGAATCCCCTGAGTGCACCTCGCTCTCCAGTATTCCGTTATGAATACTGGTGAGACTGATGTTCCTCTGGAGAGTTCAGCAAGTGCCAAATCCATAATACTGCGGCTAGCTTAGCTGTACAGGAGGAAGAATGGGAAAGCAATAGCGATAGGGGATTCCATAGTTAGGGTAGTAAACCGACATTGATGCAGCTGCAGATGTGAATTGTTATGATGTTATGCTGTTGCCCCAGTGGCAAGGTGAAGGACGATACTGAGCTGTTGTAGCACAGTTTGAGGGGGAGAGTAAACTCACCTCTTGACTCCCAAAACCTGCCCAACAATGATCTTCAAGGCACAAGTCAAGGGTCTGAAGGAGTACTCTCCACTTGCCTTGGTTAACACAGCTCCAAAACCATTCATGAAATTCAACCGCAACAAGGAAGAGGCAGCCCGCCTGGTCAAAACCCCTTCCACCATCTTAAACATTCACTTCCTCCATCACCGATGCACAGACACAGCAGTGCCAACAGCCAAGCGTTCTTTAACTGCATCTTTCAAAGCTACAAACTCTACCACCTAGAACAGGGGTGGGCAAACTTTTCCGTGCAAGGGCCACATTCAGAAATTCACAATTTTAAAGGGCCGCATAATTAAGTCAAATAATTACTTCACCCGGTTATGATTCTGGGCGCCTCATATAGAACATAGAACAATACAGCACAGAACAGGCCCTTCGGCCCTCGACGTTGTGCCGAGCAATGATCACCCTACTCAAGTCAACGTATCCACCCTATACCAGTAAGTAACCCAACAGCCCTCCCCATTAACCTTAAAAAAAAAATTTTTTTTTAATGACTTGGTGGGCCGCATAAAGACCTTTGGCGGGCCGCATGCGGCCCACGGGCCGTAGTTTGCCCACCCCTGACCTAGAAGGACAGCAAATCCATGGAAACAATTTTACCTGAGTCTGCACCGATCCTCCAAAAGGGCACCCTATCGAGGCCCCATCCGCTATACCCCATAACCCCATCTAAACTTTGGTCACTAAGGGGCAATTTTAGCATGGCCCATCCACCTAACCTGCACATCTTTGGACTGTGGGAGGAAACCGGAGCACCCAGAGGAAACCCACGCAGATCCTGGGAGATTGTGAAAACTCCACACAGACAGATCCTTCGATGGTGAATTTTATTTCATCCAATTTGAGAAATTCCGCTAAGCCGGACAGCCAGTCTGCAGCCTTGGGTGGTGCTGCTAATCTCCAGCTGAGCAGGAGTCTCCAGTGGGCGATAAGGGAGGCAAAAGCTCGGGCAACTGCCCCTCTCCCTGTAAAAAGCTCTGGCTGTTCGGATACCCCAAAGATCGCCACTAGTGGACATGGCTCCACCCTCACTCCCACAATCTTGGACATGGCCTTAAAAAAGGCGGTCCAGTACCCAACAAGTCTAGGACAGGGCTAGAACGTGCGGCAGTGGTTGGTCGGGTCTCCCTGGCACCATTCACATTTGTTCCCCACCTCCAGGAAGATCCTGCTCTTATTTGTTCAGGTCAAGTGCTCCCTGTCCACTACCTATAGCTGCGTTAGGCTCAGCCCTGTGCATGAGGATATGCAGTGTTTGGTTTTAATTCTTCGAACTTTTTCTGGGTAACTATAACCCTGCCAGAAATATCTGAAATTAACTTGGCAGCGGAATAGGCAGCACGGTGGCTCAGTGGGTTAGCACTGCAGTCTCACGGCGCCGAGGTCCCAGGTTCGATCCCGGCTCTGGGTCATTGTCCGTGTGGAGTTTGCACATTCTTCCCGTGTTTGCATGGGTTTCGCCCCCACAACCTAAAGATGTGCAAGGTAGGTGGATTGAACATGCTAAATTGCCCCTTAATTGGAAAAAACTGAATTGGGTACTCTAAATTTATAAACAAAAACTTGGCAGCGGAAGAGGGGAGATGATCTCTTCAAAATCGCACCCAAAGCAAAATCCCTTTTCCTTGCATGAATCATGGTCAGATAGTTTGAAACTTTATATGTATATAGAGAGAGAGAGAGTTTCTGTTCTCAGGTCCTAAATATTTCTGTGGAATCCTGCCTTTTTATGCATTTTTTTTGGTACTTAGCTAATACGGTTATGTGTCAATTGATATCAACAAAAAGGGAATATGAGTGGGCATAATTTGAGGTGTAACTTGCCTCCCATCTCTCCAGCATGGTATAGTTTGGTCACAAAATCACCAGGAAAGAATCTGTAAACACAATCTCTCTTCTTGGCAGATGTCCTGTGCATCTTTAATTTATTTTCATTGGAATCATTACATCAGCAATTATCTCTAACTAAAATACATTCATTTGAGATAAATTCCATTTTGAATGTTACTATTTTCAGGTCCTTCTTTCTCTTTAAGATGGTCATGACATTTTTGTGGTTATATTTGTATTTTCGTTCAATTTAAATCTATTTCTACTACAGTTTGCTAATCTACTGGTGGATCATTCAGATTTAATTCTTGCCAACATCTCTCAGTGATAGTGTGTTAGAAGCAGTGAGATACAGAAAATGTGCGAACCTTACAGTGCAACAATTTATCTCATATGCTTCCTTCAACGCTGGTATTTTTAGTCATCATTATCTGCAATACCATAGTAAACTTGGTATTTATTCACTACTGAATATTAATTACAACTCAGGTGTTTTACCTCTGCTTCATTACGTTTGCCTGCAGGTTCTTACTAATTGCGTCTTCATTAGCTCCTCAGCGGTGGGGGTTTGGAATAATACTGATAATTGTTTCTGATGACCTCAGTCTGTATAACTGACAGATCGCGTTTCATTCTCCAGCTCCTTTATTCTGCTCTCACCTGTGACCTGGCCACTGTGCTCAAAAAGCTTCCACTCCCCTCTCATTGTTTCAATAATCCTCTTTTACATGATTGTATGACATCACCGACATCTGCCCTGTTGCACTGCATTCGCCATATGTGGTACCTGGAGCAAATGACAGGCTACACAGCGGCTGGGCTGCGAAACCTCTTCTCGGATACAAAAATAACCTTTCCGATATCCAATTACAGCAGAGCATGTGCAAACGGAAACAAAACGACCGGCAAAATATCTCCAAAAAAAAACCTTCTGTTGTAAATAGTAATCCTGCAATTTGCCATCAAAACAATCGTATATTATGTGCCTTCTACTGTAATTTATATAAAGACACATTGTCAATGTGCCTTCAGTGGGATCTGTCACACTGAATAAAAATATTGTGCCTTGTAAATATTGTACAAAGAAACACTAAATATGTTGTGAACAAATTACATATAATGTTGCAACTGGTGTCTGTGAATTAAAAGTAACACCGACGCTGGCTGTGGGTGAACTAAAGCCAATAAATACTATGGTTGTGAATTGCAGATAATTTTGCAGCTAGTTGTGAATTACTGGCAATGCTGCAGTTTATGTCAGTGAATTGCAAATTATACTACAGATGTTTTATCAACTGTAGGTGATTGTGAGCAATAACAGTTCTTTGCAAATTACAGATAATGTTGCAGCTAGCTGGTAATATATGACGATGTTAAATATCAACTTCAAAGAACAATTTCAAACCAATTTAGTAACATTCTTAGTCCTGGGGTGATCTGAATTTCTCGACTGGGCAAATGTGTTGAATAACCTGTTAGCTCTAGTACGTTACATGTATCTAAAAAGCAAGGCTCGATGTTGACGAATCCTCAAACACTGCACATATTTACAAAATCAAACTCCGCGATTTACAGAAACAGTACAAAAATCCTACTGTCAATACTTGAGATAACTTAGATACTCATGACGTGATTGGAGATCAGGAAGTAATTACATGTCAGCAAACGCATTGAGGCATTTGGATGATGTCATAAACTGTGACTGCCCAACACAAGTAGATTAACTGCCCTTGAATTTCTAAGTGAAATTTACCCTTGAAATCAGTGCAGTGCTATTTGTTAATTTAGTGTGAATCTATAAGAGTGTGTGTTACAGTTGTCTTTGCTAACACTGTACGTTGGTGTAAAGCTAAAGACCATGTCTCATTAATATCTAATGACATCCACATTGACGGATTAATAACTGAAGTAATCAGCACGGTTACAAACTCTCTGATAAGCAAGAATTCACAATTTATTACATTATAATTCCTGAGTTCAGATGAAGGACCCCTTCTGAAATATTAATCTTCTTGTTTTAGATCTTGACAAATCCATTGCATGTTTCCAGCATTTTCTGTTAACTACAACATAAACATTGCTTGGGGAGGGAAATTTATTCTTAATTATATGACTTATCACGATGCAACTGACAACATTTTTCATTTTGTTGCAGAATCCAAATAAGCATATTGCTGAGGGTAACTTCAATTTCTTACCTGAAGCAAGTAATACATAACACAACAAACGTGTCCATTCATGTGTTCCACATGCTCATTTACCCAAACACAATCTGAATGTAATAAGAAAATGGATATTCTTTACACACAAGCCTAACAAAATTAAATACACCGCCTTCTTGCTTTGGGAATCTGAGCCAGTGATTCTGACTTTTCACAAATTCCCACATTATGTAAAAAATTATAGCTACCATTGTAAAATATACCAGTTTCACCAACTATAAGGATCAAGGCCATCAGGACTACAGACTTTAGTTAAGTAACTACAGCTTGTATTACATTTCCAATATAACTCAGTCAATACAAATGGTATTTTCTTAAAGCCAGGCCTCAGGGGGAATTAGCCCATGGAACAACTCAAATCCCAAGAAACTTGCACCTTAAAGATGTAATAAAATTCTAACACGGCAAAGATTGTTAATGTTTTTTTATGTCGTTTATATTTTGAAAAAAAATCTAATTTAAATCTAAACAGCAATTCCCAGCACAATGAATCATAATTCTCCAGGATTATGGCAGCTGAATAAATGTGGGAATTAATTTGTAATATGTTCTCACCTATAAAAAAACATTAAATTCATTCCTTAGGAATTAATTGTTTAATTCACTCCCTAACCTTATCGTATTATTTCCTGACAATACATTCATTTGATATTTGTTATTCATGCTTGTATTCCATTGTTTTCAAAATGTAATTATCACCCATATTTCTGCCCTTGCAGACCATTTGCTACCTTACATACTTCAGCAAGCTGTGGACTTCACTGTTACCACATCAGTCCAGTTCTATGATTTGCCACTGAGGATCAAAGCAGGCAATGCAGAATCTTCCTTTCCTTAAATTATTTTCATGCCACTCCCATGTAACAGTTCAGTTGAATCCTGAACAGTTGAGTAAAGTCACAAGAATAGTCACGGGAAGTGTTCCTGTACCCTTCTGATTAGGAATTACTAGTTTCATGTGGGAGGTGTCCAAACACTTTTGGATGAAGCCGATTCCTTCTTAATACCTGCAACCTTCATAGAGAATGAGTTTGGTTTCTCTCAATTGGACAAGCTATGGAATAGAATGAGACCTGTTAGCAATCAGGACCCCTTCCTACACAGTTGAAAATGTGCACTCTGACCGATCAGGGACTGACATAGATTAGGTGTGAGTAGCCATCTATAGATAAATTGGAAAGATTTATTACATAAATAACATAACTATTGTGCGATTCTCATCGTACAAACATAATGTAGACAAACCTAACTTCTGTAATGTCTGATGATCTGTTTGGATGCTGCTGTGAGCTGTGTAACCACTACCACCACTCCAATTCTAAAATTTCTCAGAATATAAATCTGCATAAACCTCAATTCCATTTTGCTTGCCTTCCTTAAAAAATAGGATACACATACTATAATCACCCAATCAAATACATGCAAAATGTCACCAATCAAAACAACTGCCATGACACACTGACCATCAACTTTCCAAGCCTGGCTACCTATAAAATTAAAGTTTTGTTATTCCTATACTGGACAAAATGCTGCTAACCTTTCTTCCTCAACATATCATTTGCTTTTATTTTTTTGATCACTATTACATGTATTTTAAATAGAATTGTGAATTATATTTCAGGTTTGGGAACAAATTAAATTTCTCATTAATTTTCCATGATATTATTTACTTTTCCTGGCTTTAGAGAAGTCTTTTTCACACTGATATTTATATGTACAAATGGCAAGCTGTCACCAAATGAGCTCCTAAATGTAGGCTGATAACCCTAACAATTCTGTCCTACAAGTGAACAGCTTGCAGCTTGAAATTAGGCTTCAAGAACAACTGAAGCATAATATTCAAGCTGGCTGACAGACACAATGAGACTGGATTTTGTGTTGTGTTAGCTCATTAATGATAAACGGCACACAGATGTTCAATACCATTACATACAAAACATTTTCTTTTCTCTTCTCTCCCCCCACCACCACTTTTTCCCCCAGATCTGGACTAAATATTTAACCTATCTCTGTTTGCATGTATCTGAAAGTATCAATAACATGTGTTTGGTTGATACCTACTTTTGATTTTATTTGAACATTGCTAATCTGTTAACCAGGATCTCTTTAAATAAACAGAGGGTTTACAGCACACAAAGAGGTTAAGGTGCTTACCTGTGGTTACTTAATATGCTGTAATTGACACTAACACTAGGGTAGCTCTAGCTGAACACTTTTTTTGTTTTAGGAAGTGGTGGCCTTATGGTTACAATGACATTTAAATATATAATTAAAGAACCTGATAATTTACAGCCACAGAGCCAAGCAATTACAAACAGCTTCATTGTTCAACAATGGCTTTATTCCAGACAGAGTCAGCTGGATGCTTGGACAATTCTGCCCCACAACCCAAACTCGCCAAGCATAAAACTGAAAGAAAACTACAATAATTATTTCAAATTCTGTCTTCCTTACATTATCTAATTTAATAAATTTTGCACAAAAACATCCCCACAGTCTTCAAGCCTCAAATGATGCTTCTTCTTTCTGTGAGATTAAGCTGTTGGTAGCCATTTTGGTCTGTCGAACATCAATAAAATGTGGTCTGACTTGTTAAATGTTTCTAAATCACAACGGAATACAAGGGGTTCCTTGTTTTATGTAAATATCTGCCATTGGTAGCTGAAAACAAAAAACTCAATTTAAAAAAAGCACAAGACAGCAGTCTCGCCCATATGTAAATGAGCCTTATTGTAAGGATTTTAACTGAGTCGAAGGTAAAGAAGAATTTTATTGAATCTTTTCATTCAACAAGGTCTCAACACATGCCAAATTGTTTTAAAGGTGACTGTCAGTTACTTTAAGTATTTCTGAAGAACAACATGAAGTATTAACAGCTAAGATTTATGGGTAGGTGCACTTATACGCAAATTAGTTTATTTGAAAGGTTCCTTATCCACTATCATCTATTCCCTCCCAGGTTAATTGTACAGAATCTTTCTATTTAGAACAGACTCATTGAAACTTCACCAATGTTTCTTCACTATTTTAAGTATTTATTAGAATAGCAAGTGCTATGTAAAAGGTTGCTAGGATGAACCATTTAATGTGTATATACAAACAATTAACTGTTAGCAGCACAATACTAGGATTAAAATATGAAAGCATGAGCACTAAGAAGTTTATATTCTATTTATTCCGTGAAAAGATTGAATATTTGGGGGAAGACAACATCTTTCTTCACAAGTTTACACAAGTTATTTCAGTAGTGATTATTTAGAACAATGAATAAATCGAATTATTTCAATGATGTACATATACTGCACAGTAATGATTACATTTGAATGTTATTTCTCAATAATCTGATGCAAATTCAACTCCAATCTGGTAGTGATTATTTCCTACTTTTATTGCTTCAGTGACACATTATCAAGCAGCAATTGTAGATTGGCACAGCTGCTGTCAAAACACAATCCTCAGACAGCAGCATAAGATAGTAACACAACTTTTCTGTTAAAATTAATACTGCAACTATAATATATTACAAAACCATACATTTGTTCATACTTCCTGTCAACTTTTTAATAAATTCGTAGCCCTACTGCCTCACAGCGCCGAGGTCCCAGGTTCGATCCCGGCTCTGGGTCACTGTCTGTGTGGAGTTTGCACATTATCTCCGTGTTTGGTTGGGTCCCGCCCTCACAACCCAAAAGATGTCCAAAGATGTGCGGGGTAGGTGGATTGGCCATGCTAAATTGCCCGTAGTGTAAGGTTAATGGGGGGATTGTTGGGTTACCGGGTATACGGGTTACGTGGGTTTAAGTAGGGTGATCATTGCTCGGTACAACATCGAGGGCCGAAGGGCCTGTTCTGTGCTGTACTGTTCTATGTTCTATGTTCTATGTGCAGGGTAGGTGGATTGGCCACTCTAAATTGTCCCTTAATTGGAAAAAATGAATTGGGTAATCTAAATTTAAGCAAGAAAAAACAACTTTTTAATAAATTCTTATGTTCATAATAGAAATCTCATGTGTATATTTGTAACACAATAATTTCACCTCTTTCCTCCGTGG
Source organism: Scyliorhinus canicula (assembly GCF_902713615.1). NCBI lineage: Eukaryota > Metazoa > Chordata > Chondrichthyes > Carcharhiniformes > Scyliorhinidae > Scyliorhinus > Scyliorhinus canicula. Next base: position 57,626,959 of record NC_052165.1, on the reverse strand, counting down.
AACCAGTACCTGGTAGGATAGTGTAATTGCAGTGCAACACATTTACTTTGGCAGTTACTAATACAAACGTATTATTTTTAAAAGTATGATTTTAAAATGGATTCTGAATTATGTCTGCATGTCTTGGTGCAATTATCCCTTGGCCTCTAATCTGACTTCATTCTAACCTGAAGACTACATTCGGTCTTGACTTCCCAACATAGAATCATAGAATCCCTGCAGTGCAGCAGGAGGCCATTCGGCCCATCGAGTCTGCACCAACCCCTTGAAAGAGCACCCTACCTAGATCCACTCCATCCATCCACCCTGCCCTATACCCATAACTTAACCTGCACATCCCTGGGCACTAAGGGACAATTTAGCATCGCTGATCCACCTAACCTGCACATCTTTGAACTGTGGGAGGAAACTGGAGCACCCGGAGGAAATCCACGCAGACACGGGGAGAACTCCACACCTACAATGACCCAAGGCTGGAAATGAACACGGGTCCCTGGCTCTGTGAGGCAATAGTGCTAACTACTGTGCCACCGTGCCATCCTAGATCATCACTTGGTAAATGAATATTATTGGAAGAATGAGAGGAATTCCAGAGAAAACTATTTGATTTCAGAGGGACACAAGGTTTTTCACTTAAATTCAGTCATGGTTTATTTATGACATAATCTAAACTCATCAATGATATTATATTCTAGAACATATCCATCTCAGTATTCTCTTTGTAAGTATATGTATAATTTCTGGCAGCCTATATTTGGGATCCATTTAAGAAAACTTTCATGTTAAAACAGAATACAGCAAATGTATGCTTCATACAATTTCTGTACTGGTAAAAGATTCAAATAATTCAGATAATATATAGTTACTGCTGGGTTTTAACCTTTAGATGTCAAAAATATGCCAGGGAAATAATCTGCCGAGACAGTCACTATTTTAATTTTCAGTGTACATAATGTGACACTGAAACAAATACTCATTACATTAATTGCTGCATGGTTGTGGGTGTCTTTTTAACAATCGGTCTGATCAGCTGAACAAAAAAGATCTCTGCAGTATTCAAAGAGGTGCTGGGAGCACTGCACTGGCAAACAGCTTTCCCTCAATGCCACGAAAAAATAAAAAAAGCTGGCTATTCATTCTGTCACGGTTTTGGGGACTTTAGAGTGTGCAAATTTAGCTGCTGCTTGTCTACCAGAACAGCAGTGTCTACTCTTCAAAAAGTATCCATTCATTGTAAAGCATGTTGGAATGTTCATAGAATAGAATCCCTACAGTGCAAAAGAAGACCATTCGAATCTGCACCGGCCCTTGGAAAGAACACTCCACTTGAGCCCACAACTCCACCCTATTCCTGTAACTCAGTAACCCCATCTAACCTTTTGGACACTAAGGGGCAATTTAGCATGGCCAATCCACCTAACCTACCACTTCTTTGGACTGTGGGAGGAAACCGGAGCATCCGGAAGAAACCCACGCAAACACAGGGAAGAAGTGCAAACTCCACACAGAGAGAGGCCAGAATTGACCCGGGTCCCTGGAGCTGTGAGGCAGCAGTGCCAACAACTGTGCCGCCCATTCTGAGAAGTACTATATGCATAAATTGGCCCGGGTCTTCCAAGCAGTGAAAAATCATCAGATTGTCGCTCCACTTGAACTTTCTCCCCCCACTCAACGTTGCTCCACATTTCTTGCTGGGTGTTTCGAACTCAGCTTTCACAATGACCTTCAAAGAACCTCATCGGATCGCAGTAGAGGGGGGAGATAGGTCATGCCCCCTTTTATGGCTCTAACTGCCTTATGATAATCTGAAGGGAGCGTGTGAATCTTAGTGAATGGACAAGTGAGCGAATGAGTGAATGGGTTGGGTGGGTGAGGTGGTAGGTGGATGAGGTGGCAGGTGGGTCAGGGAGTAGTCAAGAAAGGTCGGTAGGGATTGTCAGATCTTGGGCTGGTCAGGTCAGGTCAGGGAGCAGGGTGGTTGTTGGATCTGATCACTATAATATTACCCCAAAACTATGAAATCAACAGTTAAAATCATGTGAAATAAAAAAATATTTAATTAAACATGTCTCATTGTTACCCCTTATTTTTTTACAGTGAGGCTCTCCAATTTTTAATGTTTGAACATTATTTAATTTTGTTTTATCTAATGTAGCCCAGGATCCTGACTAATCATTTCAAATGGCCTTTTCCTTCCTCTTTCCTCTTTTTGGGCAATTTTATAGGTGAGATCTTCTAAAAGATTCATCTTTCATTACCTGAAACTGACTTTAAATATTTTTTGCTAAGCTTGAAAGGCTATATAAGAACAAGCTGGAAAAATTTATAGACCAGGCAACACCTGTGGAGAAAAACAAAGTTTTAAAAAACTTTTTATTAATTTAGAGTACCCAATTAATTTTTTCTAATTAAGGGGCAATCCACCTAGCCTGCACATCTTTTGGGTTGTGGGGGCAAAACCCACGCAGACATGGGGAGAATGTGCAAACTCCCCACAGACAGTGACCCAGAGCCGGGATTTGACCTGGGACTTCGGCACCATGAGGCAGCAGGGCTAACCCATTGCGCCACTAACTTTGAGACAATCAAAGTTAACATTTCGGTGAAAAAAAGGGCTTCGAAAAAACACATCGAACAAGGTGGAGGCATACCATGTTCTTTTTATTTTGCTGTGTTAGTCTTGTCTTGTTTTTTTTTCTTTCTGCCTTCTTGCCTCAGTTGGAAACATTTGTTTCCTTTCCATATACATAATCGCTCTCTTTGGCTGTTGCATTTAGTTACATAATCTCCTCTGGACTTTACTCTATCACAGACCTTTTCCTTTGTTCTTCCTGCATCCTCCCGTGCGAAAAATAAAAAATAAACTCGAGGCGTGATTCAACCAAAACATTTCTATGTCTGGTTTTGGGTGCGTTTAGCGGGGTTAGAAGCCGTTTTTTGGGCCTCGGCAATGAATACCCTATCGAGACTGCACTTGCTTCATTAACTACTGGTGGATCGGGGGGAATCTTTCAAACTCCCACCTCAGCCTCTGGACCACTTACCTCATCCAGGGTCCTCAAGCTCCTCCCTCACCCCCACCTCTTTTGGGAAAGGTACCCTTGGCACGGGCAACCTGGCACCTAGGTACCTTGGAACTAACAGCATGGCACCCTGACAGTGCCCGGCCAGTCTTGTGGTGTCCCCACTAGTTTCGTAGTGCCACCACAGGCCCCTGCCAGTGCCACGGTGGCAGTCCCAGGGTGCCCTGTTGCCAGGAGTGCTACGGTGCACAATGCCTGACCACGCAGGGATCTCCAAGAGCTTGGGCCTGGGCGATCCCACCCCCCACCCATGCCTTTATGACCGGTCCACATCTATGTGGACCAGTACTAAACAGCACTCTGGGGAAGTCCCTCAGGCGCAGCCGGTGACCCCTGGGCACCAGGAGAATCCAATGAGAGCATATTTAAATGAGTGACATTTCACGAGACTCCGTTAAATCTCGACAACGTTTCGAGTGTCGCGAATCTCACGAGAGGCCTCTCGTGAAATTCAACAGCCTCGTCGTGACACCAAGTCAATATCTAAATGGTGAGAGATTGCAGGGTTCTGAGGTGCAGAGGGATCAAGGGTCCCAGTTCATGAATCGCAAGAGGCTAGTGTGCAAGTATAACAAGTGATTAGAAAAGTTTATAGAATGGTATAATTTGTGAGGGGAATTGAATACAAAAATAGGGAGGCTATAATTTAGCTACATTAGTGAGACCACATAGAATCCCCATGGTGCAGAAGGAGGCCATTTGGCTCATTGAGTCTGCGCTGCCCCTTTGAAAGAGCGCCCCACTCCCCTGCCCAATCCTCGCAATTCCACCCAACACGCATATCTTTGAACACTGAGGGGCAATTTTTTAGTAAGACCAGTCCACCTAACCTGCACATCTTTGAACTGGGGGAAGAAACCGGAGTGCCATTTGAATGGGTATACATCATGATTATCTCCCTGCTATTCAGGAAACATTGTTTGAATGGAAGGGGAATAGTTGGACAATTTCAATCAAACAAAATTGAAGCTACCAGAAACCCACATAGACATGGGGAGAAAACGCAAACTCCACACAGACAGCCACCCTCGGCCGGAATTGAACCGGGGTCCCTGGCACTGTGAGGCAGCAGTGCTAACCATTGTGCCGCCCAGAGTATTGTGGAGCATTGTGTGCAGTAGAGTGTCTTTATTTAAGGAAGACTGTAAATGTGTGGAAGCAGTTCAGGGAAGGTTTATTAAATTATTACCTGGATTGTCTGATGAGGAAAAGTTGAAGAAGCTAGGCTTGTATCTGCTGCAGTTCCGGAGTAAGAGGCAATTTAGTTGAAACTCACAAGATCCTGATGCGTCTTGACAGGGTGGATGTGGAGAGGATGTTTCCTCTGGTGGGAAAAATCTAGTACTAGGGGCCACTTTAAAAAAAATAAGAGGTCTCCCATTTAAGGCAGAAATTAGGAGAATGTTCTTCTCTCATAAAGGTTGAGAGTTTTGGAACGGGCATTCTCAAAGGTGGTGGAAGTAGAATCTTTTAATATTTTTAAGGCAGAGGGAGGTAGACATATTCTTGATAACCAAGGGATTGAAAGGATATCAGGAGTACACAAGAATGTGAATTTGTGGTCACAATCAGATCAACCTTGATCTTATTGAATGGTGGAACAGGCTCAAAAGTGTCCACCTCCTGGTCCTAATTTGTATGTTTGTTTTTCTATCTTCCTTCAGTTTTGGTGAAAGATTTGACCTGAAATGTTAATTCTGTTCCTCTCCACAGGTGCTGCCTGGCCTGCTGTATTTTTCCTGCATTTTTGCTCATTGTAGATTTCCAGCATCCATAGTATTTTACTTTTGGTGTGGGAAACTGGATCAAAACTCCAAAAGCCTCAGTTGAATGGATATGCCTCATGATTATCTCACTGCCATTCAGGAAACATTGTTTGAATGGAAGGGGAATAGTTGGACAATTTCAATCAAACAAAATTGAAGTTAACAAGACTCAGACTGGAATATGAGTTTGGATCGAGCTCTCCACCAGTTAATTAAAGATATCAGGCCAACAATGATTGAGTTGAATTCTACAGCAGTCAGCAACAGATTTTGACAGTGAATTTACAAGGTGACACTAATGAAGGATTAGTGATTTGTGTATTATTACTATAGGTTTTTGAGAAATAGTTTACAATTAACAGCATATGCTGCGATCAATGTCGTTGCATAACTTTTCTTTTATTAAACTTTAAAAAACAACTAATACATGGGGCGGGATTCTCCCGTACCCGGCGGGACGGAGTGGCGTGAACCACTCCGATGTCGGCCCGCCCCAAAGGTGGGGAATCCTCCGCACCTTCAGGCGCTAGGCCGGCGCCGGAGTGGTTTGCACCCTGCCGGCTGGCGTGGAAGGCCTTTGGCGCCACGCCAGCCGGGGCCGAAGGGGCTCCGCCTGCCGGCGCGATACCGCGCATGCGCAGGAGCGTCAGTGGCATACTTCAGTCATACCAAGAAAAAAACTATGTGGATGGAATCGGACAACCCTTTATGTGAGCAACGGTCAACAAAATATCTCGCAGGCAGCACTCAGAATCCTGAAAGGCTGCATGCAGCTCACAAGTCAAAGATTGCCCTTCACTGAGTTAGTGGAAATCAAATATAGGAGAAAGCAGCTCCTATTGCAAACTGTCATGGTTCAAGTTCGACATCAGTCAGAGGACACAGCATTATCATTGTCAAATTATTTTAATTACCATTTAGGAACAACGTTTGCATTCTGAAATATTTAATGGTTTGTACATGACGTGGAGAACCAATCTCCACACCAAAATACATTTGGAAATTCTGACAGGTTGAAACCTTATTTGGTTCTTGAATTCTTTTAAAGAATAAACTTAAACTATTCAGTGACAAAACATTATAAAATACAATGCCCCAATTAGCTTTTGAGAAAGAGAACAATTCTGGGTAAATAATTATTTTACGAAATTTCAGATTTTGGACCATTACATGTGTTTTTTATTTATATACTGAGTTCTCTTCACTGTGTCCCAGAGCATGTAGTTTCTGTTTTACATCTGTCCCATAAGTTCGATCTTTAGATTGCACAACCCATACAGTAAACACTGTATGGCATGATCCAAACAAACTACCTATTTTATGCTTCTGAAGCATATGCTGCCTGCAGAAAGAAAAAGCTTAGTGCAGCCTGGCTGGCTGGCTGGTAAAGTTGGTTTGAATAGCATGTGAATTTCATCTAAAGCCAGCCTAGTTTGACGTGGTAAAGGCATCTCGTTCAGATAGTGAACGGTCTGAAGCAGAAAGTGTTTAACATCTCAATTTAGTTCTAAATCAAAACCAGACCAAAACACAGAACTGTTAGTAATGACTGGGTGACCACACTGCAGAACACCTTCGTTCAGTCCACAAGTATGACCCCGACCTTCCTGTTACTTGATATTTCTATTCACCATCTTGCTGTCCTGTCCAAATTTCTATCATTGCCCTGCTGTAATGTTCCAGTGAAGGTCAACGCAAACTGGAGGAACAGCACCTTATCTTCTGATTAGGCACTTTACAGCTTCTGGATTTAACATCACAGCATTCTCAACATTTATGACTTTCATGAAGAAAATGGGTGGGATTCTCTGACCCCCCCGCCGGGGCCGGAATTCTCCGTTTGGGAGATTATGGGCTGAATTCTCAGATTCTGCAGCTCTGTCCGCAGGATCCATCTGGTCTTACGACTAAAGAGCCAGCGGCTCCCCTGCACCAATCTTCTGCCCAGTGGGGGGCTAGCAGCCACGCAGCTTAAAGTCCCCGGCTTTACCTGTGGATACAGCCACAGACCGCCGGATCCGTGGCCGCCCATGTGCACGGCGGTGGCCTAAGACGGCCGCGCCGTACAACATGGCACCGGCCGTGTATGGACCCTGCCTTCCAAAAATTGTCCCCGTGTAACACACCCATCGCCAACCTGCACCTGTCCTCCTAGCCCCCGCTGCAGCCTCAACTGCCAGCGGAACGGCTCCCCCATTCGACTGTGGTGGTGCTGGACACAGTCCGCAGCCGCCATGCAAGGTCCCCGAAAGTTGTGAGGACACGTGCCCCATGCCATCGGGGACTTGGCCTATCGGGGGCGGAGCATTGGGAGAGAGCTTCAGGTGGCGTCCTGAGGTCATCCTGATGGCGTGCGGCGTACTCCTCGGGTACATCGTTTTTGAGGTGGCGGAGCATTGGAAAAACATCGCCGGTATGTTCACACAAACAAATGAGAAAAGCGAATTAGGGATCACCCATAGTCACCATTAACACACACAGCTCCCCTCCCCCAACCCTCCCACCCACACGCCCCAACTAATGTTCGATGTTATCCAGTTCTTGGAAGTGCATAATGAATAATTCCCATGAATTGTAGAGCCCCTCCATCCTTCCCCTCAGTTCAAACTTAACCTTGTCAAGAGTCAAGAATTCCAACAGGTCCCCCACCATGCCAGGGCACAGGGTGGAGAGGTTGCTCTCCAACCTATCAGGATCCGCCTTTGGCCGATCAACAAGGCGAAGGCTACAACATCTGCCTTCACACCTGTTTCCAACCCTGGCTGGTCCGACATTCCAAATATGGCCTCCCGGGGATCCGGGTCCAGTTTCACGTGCACCGCCTTGGAAATTACCCTAAAAACCTCCTTCCAGTACTCCCCTAGCTTTGGACAGGACCAAAACATATGAACGTGATGAGCACCGCCCCCCCCCCCCCCCCCCCCCCCCCCGGCAACGTTCACACACATCTTCTACTCCTTCAAAGAATCGGTGAGGTGTGCTCTGCATACCACCTTCAGCTGTATCAGCCCCAACCTCGCGCACGAGGTGGAGGCATTCACTCTATGCAGCACCTTACACCAGAACCCCTCCCTCCATATCCTCTCCCAACTCTTCCTCCCACTTTGCTTTGATCCCTTCCAGTGGTGCCTTATCCTCATCCAAAATAGCTCCGTAAACCACCGACACTACCCCCTTCTCCATTCCCCCTGTCATCAGCACCTCCTCCAGTAATGTGGAGACCTGCTCCACCAGGAAGCTCTGTATCTCCTTTCTGGCAAAATTTCAAACCTGCATGTATCTGAACATTTCCCCCTGCTCCAGCCCATACTTCGCTTCCAGCTCCTTCAATCCTGCAAACCGACCCCTAAGAAACAAATCTTTTTGTGTCTTAATCCCCTTCCCCTCCCATTTCCAAAAATTTCCATCCCATTTCCCTGGCTCAAATCTGTGGTTCCCCCGAATCGGCATTTTCCCTTGACCCTGCCCCAACCCGGTGTTGCCGAAACTGCCTCCAAATTCTCAATGAAGCTATTATTACCGGACTCCCTGAGTATTTCCCCGGAGCTATCGGGAGCGGCGCTGTTGCTAGTTCTTTCAATCCCGACCCCCTGCACAAACTTTCCTCCATTCTGACCCACTGGGAATCAACCCCTCTGACCCAGCTCCGCACCTTTTCCACATTCACTGCCCAGTAGTAACAGGGGCTGTTTAGCACAGGGCTAAATCGCTGGCTGTGGAAGCAGACCAAGCAGGGCAGCAGCACGGTTCGATTCCCGTAACAGCCTCCCCGAGCAGGCGCCGGAATGTGGCGACTAGGGGCTTTTCACAGTAACTTAATTTGAAGCCTACTCGTGACAATAAGCGATTTTCATTTCATTTTTCATTTCATACATCAGGTTCGGAAGACCCAAACCCCCTGCCTGCCTTCCCCTCTGTAGCAGCACCTTTCTAACTCTGGCCACCTTCTCTCCCCATATGAACAAAGTAATCCTTCCCGCAATCTCTGAAAAAAGCCTTTGGCAGGAAAATCGTCAGGCATTGAAAAATAAACAGAAATCGCGTCAATGCGTTCATTTTAACCGCCTGTACCCGGCCCGCCACTGACAGAGGCAGACCATCCCACTTTGCCAGATCAGCTTTCACTCTCCACACCAAATGTTGTACCTGCGGAGCCCCCCCCCCCCTCCAACTCCCAGGCAACCTGCACCCCAGGTACCTAAAGTGAGTCCCTGCCCAACGGAATGGCAGCCTCCCACCCCTGGCTGAGACACCACAAAATACTCGTTCTTGTCTAGATTTATTTTGTACCCTGAGAAAGACCCAAACACACTGTCTCGGTTTTAAAATCTTATTTCCCCACATTTGAGTGGATTTCAAGTAGCCATCTGTGAAACTAACTACAACATTTATAAACATCTAGCTATGATTGACAGCTCTAAGACCACGGCAAAGGCAGTTAAATGCTTTCTGCAGAGAAAAAGAGGACTTGAGAGCGAGGAAGAGTGAAGTGTTGGTGGTATAGTGGTTAGCACTGCTGCCTCACAGCTCCAGGGACTCAGGTTCAGTTCCGGTCTCGGGTTGCTGTGTGTGGAGTTTGCATTTTCTCCCCATGTCTGCGTGGGTTTCTTCCAGGTGTCCAAACATTTGCGGGTTAGGTGGATTGGCCATGATAAAAAGAAATTACCCCTTAGTGTCCAAAAGGTTATTTGGATTTGATTTGTTTATTGTCACGTGTACTGAAGTACATTGAAAAGTATTTTTCTGCGAACAGCTCAAAAGATCATTAAGTACATGGGAAGAAAAGGGAATAAAAGAAAATACATAATAGGGCAGCACAAGGTATACAATGTAACTACATAAGCACCAGCATCGGTTGAAGCATACAGGGTGTAATGTTAATGAGGTCAGTCCATAAGAGGATTATTTAGGAGTCTGGTAACAACGGGGAAGAAGCAGGTTTTGAGTCTGTTCTTGTGTGTTCTCAGACTTCTGTATCTCCTGCCCGATGGAAGAAGTTGGAAGAGTGAGTAAGCCGGGTGGGAGGGGTCTTTGATTATGCTGCCCGCTTTCTCCAGGCAGCGGGAGGTGTAGGTGGAGTCAATGGATGGTAGGCAGATTTGTGTGATGGACTGGGCGGTGTTCACGACTCTCTGACGGTTTTTGCGGTCCTGGGCCAAGCAGCTGCTATACCAGGCTGTGATGCAGCCAGATAGGATGCTTTCTATGGTGCATCTCTAAAAGTTGGTAAGGGTTAATGGACATGCCAAATTTCCTTAGTTATGTGGGATAGGGTGGTGGTGTGGGCTTAAGTAAGGTGCTCTTTCCAAGGGCCGGTGCAGACTCGATGGGCCAAATGGTCTTTCTGCACTGTAAATTCTATGAGCACGATGTTCTGGCCTTGCTCAAGCGTAACGAGGCCGGTGAATAGCGGGAGACCAAAAATGTGAACCACGGCAGGTGCCAAACAGTTTGCGATTCAACTGGCCTGCTCCCATAGCCAATTATCACCACAAACCCCATTTTCATGCAGTTAACAAGAACCACCCCTTATCCATTGGCCTCCCGTGATTCAGCAGCCCTTCCCGGCAAGTGATCATGCTGGGGCCGATTAGTACTCCTTTTTTAAAACGTGAACCTGATGGAAGGGCTTCTGCGGGGATCCAAGGAGGTGAGTAGCCATTTATACTCTCAGGCAAAGAGCAGGGCCGGCTCAAGGCACCGGCAACTCGGGCAGTCGCCCGGGGCGCCATGTGCTAGGGGGCGCCAGAGACTCGGGTCCCGCGCATGCGCAGTTGGGCCGGTGCCAACCAGCGCATGCGCGGTGGCCGCACTCCTCCAGGGTGGCCGCACTCCCCCAGGGCGGCCCCCCCCCCTCTGTCCGCCCCCCCCGCCCCCGGTCCGCCCCCTCGGTCCGCTCCCCCCCCCCCCGCCTCGGGTCCGCCCCCCCCCCCGGGTCCGCACCCCCCCCCCCCCGGGTCCGCGCCCCCCCCGCTCGGTCCGCTCCCCCCCCCCCCCCTCGGGTCTCCCCCCCCGGGTCCGCCCCCCCCTCTCGGCCCTGCCCCCCTCTTGGCCCCGCCCCCCTCTCGCCACCCCCCTCCCCCCCCTCGGCCACGCCACCCCCTCAGCCCCGCCCCCCCTCTCGCCCCCCCCCCCCCCCCCCCCCCCCCCCCCCCAAAGGGCGCCGAAGTTCAGCTTGCCCGGGGCGCCAGCAACCCTAGGGCCGGCGCTGGCAAAGAGCCTGGGGGCACTGGGCTTGCTGCCCCAGTGCTTGGTTGGTGATTGGGGACCCTCGGCTGGGGGTGGGGGAACTCTCTGCAGGGGTGGGCTGCCATGGGAGTGAGGGGGGTGTGAGGGCAACCGCTGATGTCACCATTGATGCCAATCCCTGGATTGTATGTACCCGATGCGGGGGAAACCCTTGTCTCTGCCCATCTGCTCCCGGACCACCCAAAACCCCACTGATTGTCGAGGCATCTGGCTGTGCATCTGAAGGCTATTACTAATAGGGAATTGGCAGTCGCGGTTAAGTGAGCATTTCACACATGCCTAGTGTATGCCTGTAGATGGACGGACCATTCAGCATGTGGTTGTGATAGCCTAACATCCCAATTAGACTGTGATGCCTGAACAGCGAACCCTAACACTGCAGGAGTCAACACCATACATGGTGTGACACAGCTCCAGCAACATGTCCGCAGCCGGAGGGTAGCTGAGTGCCACGGGAAGGGGCCAGTGCACAGTCCGGATGATGTTATAAGCGGGTGTCCAGTGTACAGGGTCTGGATCCCAGTGAGGGGGGCCCGCTGCGACCTGGAGTACGTGGGGAGGGCATCCTGGGGGGCGGGGAAGAGAAAATCAATGGGGGGTATGAAGTGTCCTGGAGTGGGAGCTACAGCAGTTTGTCGGTCTAACACCCTCTCCCAATATCTTACATATATTGAACGCTATGGCAGGGACGTTAGACGCAGAGGTTGTCCTGGTGATGCTGGTGCTACGTGATGTGGCCAGACACCGGAGAAGGCTGCAGCGGCTGCAGATGCTCGAGGCAGCGGCCCATGTGCCGTACCCTGCCCCACACCCTGAGGATTCGGCCATCCGTCAGGCTAGGGAGGGACCCAGTGGGGGGAGTCTCGGGATGGCCCAGGGTGTACAGGCTTCACTGGTAATTCGAACAAATGACGGACAGCTTGTGCCACAGGAGGCTCCATCGCAACAAGGAGACGGTGCAATACCTGTGCCGTATCCTCATGGACCTGGCACCACGTGGAGGAGGAGGACACCTGATCCGGGTGGCCGTCAAGGTCACTACAGCCCTGAATGTTTGTGCCATGAGATCATTCCAGGGCTCGAGCGGGGACCTGTGTCTCACAGGCCACAACCCACAGGTGCATGCGGCAGGTCACAAATGCCCTGTATACCCGGGCGGAAGGCTACATCGTTTTTGACATGGACCAGGCCCAACAGGATGCCCAGGAAGCAGGTTTCTCTGTCATCGCTGGGATGCCCAGGTCCAGAGAGTCATAGGTGCCACGCATGTTGCCCTGCGCTCACCATGCCATATGGGGGTGCCCTATGTTAACCGAAAGGGCTTCCACTCCTTCCACATACTGCTCGTGTGTGACCACCAGGTGAAGATAATGGTTCGAGCCCCGGCTGCCCCTGCATCATCTGACTCTGCCAGCACTGGCGGCTCCACATGGTCTGCACCATCGTGGTGATGCTCTCACTGTTTCACAGGTCCTCTGTCTGGGTGGAGCTGCTGGTTCCTCACCTCTGCGGCATCCACCAGCCTCGTGTTGGTGACAGCCCTGACCTTGGCCACACCAGTCACTTCCAAGACCCGCTCCTTGAAGGAGGTGAGGATTCTCAAGTCCGGCACCCCACCCCCGTCTGGACTCTCTCCCGCCGATTATGGGAGAGCTTTTCCTGAGGAGACATAGAGAGGGCATCGTTAGCCACAAGCGTGGTTCATAGTTGTGGGAAGGTGTGTGTGAAGGGAAGGTTGGGGTGGAAGGAGGGTTGAAGGGGTGGGTGGAGGGAGTGCTGAAGGAGGAGGGGATGGAGGGAAGGTTGGGGGTTGCCTGGGGAGATGCCCCCTTGGAGGGTTGGGGGGGTGGAACGTTGGTGTCTACTTTAACCGAAGTTATACTTTTGCATTCATCTATCTTGAATGCCAGGCACGTCACCACCCCATTTGAGTTAGATGCATGTTTCTGGGACATAACCAGTATGTGTGAGAAGCAAGTAGGTGCATTCGGATAATATGCAAATCGTGCTTGTGGTGATCGTAGATTTGACTAGATGCAATACAACTGAGCAAACACGAGAGGGAGCACGGGAGAGCTAAAAATACACCGGGACAGGAAGTGAGGACACACTTCACGGAAGGCAGAACTCGTAGCAGAACACAGACACACAAGCAGGCAGCATTGGAGGTAGCCGTAAGTTAAGCTCTGAAGAGAGAACGAATTCACAATAAAGCATCTTCTCCACATTTGAGACTACGAGCTTTATTAAGATACGAGGAACAACACATGGTACCAGGCTGGGCTTCAGACGCTTACTACAGGACAACTCAGCTGCAGATACAGAAAGAACAAAATGGCATAGAAATCCCCTACTGGACATTGGACTTGGGAAGACATCGCTTATTCAAGGATGTGGCTTGGAACCCCACCTCAGCTGGACACGACTGGCAATGTAAGAAATGTCTGGAAAATGTTTAAACAAATGCTCGATATTTATATCATAGCTAATGATGTAGCAGCAGCCTCAGACGAAATTAAAATAGCAATGCTCATCACAGGGCATGAAGCTAGGAAAGTTTATAATGGATTTAAATACTCAAAAGATGAAGACCGCAACAGCTTACAAACAATACTAAACAAATTTGAAGAGTACTGTAAGAAATTTGAACAGCAAGGCATGCTCAGAGGCCAAACTGCACAGAGACTGAGTGATGCAAAACTTAAAAATTCGCTAAAAGAACAACAAATCGCGAGTGAAAAGTACAGATCAAAAAGAAGGAATAACATGAATTTTTCACAAAGCCAAAACGCTGAAATCCAGTCCAGATCGAAAAGAAAAGGTAACTTACAACTTTCAGAAAGAAAAACGCTGAAATCCGCGATAAAATGGCGTCCGACCACATTTTGCAGTCTCGGGCAAGCAAAGAACTACAAACTGCGTCTGCGCGTGCGCAGGAACCGGAAGCCGCGCATGCACAGTTCCAACCATCCGTTTATCGTTCTGCACATGCGCAGTGTAAAAAAGTTTGCGTTGCCGATTGTTATGCGCAGTCTCAAAAAGTTTTGGTCACGGATCGTTATGCGCATGCTCAAGCCGCGCATGCGCAATGGACACAAAACCGCACAGTGAAGGAAGGCCGATTTGCGCATGCGCAATTCATTCCTACGCATGACGTCACGAGCGTCATGACGTCTGAGCATCCGGACCACGCCTACTTAAAAGGGAAATGCCCGAAAATTGAAAACAAGATACTTAAAGTGGTAAAACCATATTTTCTTGCCTCAGAACACAGAAAAACTTAAACCAGCAGTTAAAAACAACTCGCACAACACCCTGGAAAAAGCAGTCTGCACAACCCAAAGTGAAGAGAACAAAAAGATTTCCGAAACAACAAAAAATGATTTGTTTTTCAAAGAGTACTACTCAGACATGGATGAGTTATTCGGATATGATGATCACAGCATCAGTGACACGGTCGCAAAGTTCAACACGAATCTACTCGTGGTAGATGAATCCAACCAAGATGATTTGGTTTTCGAAGAATACTACTCAGACATGGTTGAGTTAGTCGGATATGCTAATCACAGCATCAGCGACACGGTCGCAAAGTTCAACACAAATCAACTCGTGGTAGAAGAATCCAACCAAGATGATTTGGTTTTCAAAGAATACTACTCAGACATGGCTGAGTTATTCGGATATGCTGATCACAGCATCAGCGACACGGTCGCAAAGCTCAACACGTATCTACTCGTGGTAGATGAATCCAACACCATGATGCCATGGCAGATCGTCGATACATTGGATGACAGCAATACCCAAGACGAAGACGACGCCACACAGAGAGCACAGAAAGACTCCACAGAGCGAGCGATGACAGGCTCCACAGTGCGAGTGATGAAAGACTCCAAAAGGGAAGCAAGCAAACACTCCCTGGCGAACACCATGCATGAACAAGACCATGAAGGTCAACCCGCTGTATCTGAGCAACCGCAAGCAGACTATGAAAGTCTACCAAGCTCACATGAACAAGAAAAAGACAACGTACATCTACCCACTGCATGCGAAAACAGTGACAAGGTGATCACACTCAACGTACAGGATCACAGCGAGACTGACAGTTCTCAGCTTGTCTGTACAGAAGCACAGAGTCGGGCCACCCAAGAGTCCAGAGAGACAACGCCAAAAGAAACCATGCAGATTTTGACTCCAGAAGAGGAGCACCAAGAGTCCAGTGAGACAACATCAACAGAAACCATGAAGATTTTGACTCCAGAAGAGGAGCGCCAAGAGTCCAGAGAGACCACGTCAAGTGAAATCATGCAGATTTTGACTCCAGAAGAGGAGCGCCAAGAGTCCAGTGAGACAACATCAACAAAAACCATGAAGATTTTGACTCCGGAAGAGGAGCGCCAAGAATCCAGAGAGACCGTGTCAAATGAAATCGAGAAGAATTTGACTCCAGAAGAGGAGCACCAAGAAAGCAAAGATGAGGAATCAAATCCTCCACAAATGATTGATGTCACCAGCATCGATGCAACATCAGATCATTCTCACCATTCTCGAGACAAAACGTTCAATGACTCAAATTATCCACACGGGACACTCATTGAGCATAACAAGAAAAACAAAAGCCAAAAGAAGCACAGCAGAAACGAGAACAACAACAGCAAGAACAAAAGCAACATGAAGCGCGACAAGAACAACAACAATAGCAAGAAGCACAGCAGAAACGAGAATAACAACAGCAAGAACAAAAGCAACATGAAGCGCGACAAGAACAACAACAATAGCAAGAAGCACAGCAGAAACGAGAACAACAGCAAGAACAAAAGCAACATGAAGCGCGACAAGAACAAAAATCGCAAGAAGCACTGCAGAAACAAGAACAACAACAGCACCAACAAAAACTACAACAACAACGACAAAAACTACAAAAAGAACACCAAAACCAACAAGAAGCATAACAAAGATAGCGACAACAACAAAGACAGAAACGACAAAAACAGCAACAAGAACGGCAACGAAAACAACAAAGACAGGAACGTAGATAGCGACAACAACAACAACAGAAATGACAAAAACAGCAACAAGAACGGCAACGAAAACAACAAAGAAAGGAACGACAGAAACAACAGCAATGAAACAACGACTTGTACACAATGGTACAACTCTGCACATGAAGGACAATGCCACAGCACACTGCAAAACAATGACAAGACTACAAACATGCCATGGGATGACAACGAATCGCACAAACTCACATCTGCTCCAGAACAAGCAAGCACACCAGCATTCAAGGCGGATGAGATAATAAATCGATACCACAAGCACAGAAAAATGTCCATGTCAGTCAACATCAGTGGTTCGACCATGGAAACACCTCGGGATGCCGCATTGGTTACTTAAAATAACAAGGAACACCAACAACATTCACAACGGAGTTGCAATATCAATATCACCACGTCAACAACAACAACAACAAAAGAAAACTCTGAACAAATTCATCAAGTTTGGACTCATAAATGTTTTTATTAAGATTGGACTCATAAATACAAATTGGCTTTGTAAAATATGCAATAGCACCATTACTTGTATAGATACACATATCATAAGTAACTGTTTTGTACAATTTTCTTTAACGATGTACATAAGAACATAAGAACTAGGAGCAGGAGTAGGCCATCTGGCCCCTCGAGCCTGCTCCGCCATTCAATTAGATCATGGCTGATCTTTTGTGGACTCAGCTCCACTTTCCGGACCGAACACCATAACCCTTAATCCCTTTATTCTTCAAAAAACTATCTATCTTTACCTTAAAAGCATGTAATGAAGGAGCCTCAACTGATTCACTGGGCAAGGAATTCCATAGATTCACAACCCTTTGGGTGAAGAAGTTCCTCCTAAACTCAGTCCTAAATCTACTTCCCCTTATTTTGAGGCTATGTTCCCTAGTTCTGCTGTCACCCGCCAGTGGAAACAACCTGCCCGCATCTATCCTATCTATTCCCTTCATAATTTTAAATGTTTCTATAAGATCCCCCCTCATCCTTCTAAATTCCAATGAGTACAGTCCCAGTCTACTCAACCTCTCCTCATAATCCAACCCCTTCAGCTCTGGGATTAACCTAGTGAATCTCCTCTGCACACCCTCCAGCGCCAGTACGTCCTTTCTCAAGTAAGGAGACCAAAACTGAACACAATACTCCAGGTGTGGCCTCACTAACACCTTATACAATTGCAACATAACCTCCCTAGTCTTAAACTCCATCCCTCTAGCAATGAAGGACAAAATTCCATTTGCCTTCTTAATCACCTGTTGCACTTGTAAACCAACCTTCTGTGACTCATGCACTAGCACACCCAAGTCTCTCTGAACAGCGGCATGCTTTAATATTTTATCGTTTAAATAATAATCCCGTTTGCTGTTATTCCTACCAAAATGGATAACCTTACATTTGTCAACATTGTATTCCATCTGCCAGACCCTAGCCCATTCACTTAACCTATCCAAATCCCTCTGCAGACTTCCAGTATCCTCTGCACTTTTCGCTTTACCACTCATCTTAGTGTCACCTGCAAACTTGGACACATTGCCCTTGATCCCCAACTCCAAATCATCTATGTAAATTGTGAACAATTGTGGGCCCAACACGGATCCCTGAGGGACACCACTAGCTACTGATTGCCAACCAGAGAAACACCCATTTATCCCAACTCTTTGCTTTCTATTAATTAACCAATCCTCTATCCATGCTACTACTTTACCCTTAATGCCATGCATCTTTATCTTATGCAGCAACCTTTTGTGTGGCACCTTGTCAAAGGCTTTCTGGAAATCCAGATATACCACATCCATTGGCTCCCCGTTATCTACTGCACTGGTAATGTCCTCAAAAAATTCCACTAAATTAGTTAGGCATGACCTGCCCTTTACGAACCCATGCTGCGTCTGCCCAATGGGACAATTTCTATCCAGATGCCTCGCAATTTCTTCCTTGATGATAGATTCCAGCATCTTCCCTACTACCGAAGTTAAGCTCACTGGCCTATAATTTCCTGCTTTCTGCCTACCTCCTTTTTTAAACAGTGGCGTCACGTTTGCTAATTTCCAATCCACCGGGACCACCCCAGAGTCTAGTGAATTTCGGTAAATTATCACTAGTGCATCTACAATTTCCCTAGCCATCTCTTTTAGCACTCTGGGATGCATTCCATCAGGGCCTGGAGCCTTGTCTACCTTTAGCCCCATTAGCTTGCCCATCACTACCTCCTTAGCGATAACAATCCTCTCAAGGTCCTCACCTGTCATAGCCTCATTTCTATCAGTCGCTGGCATGTTATTTGTGTCTTCCACTGTGAAGACCGACCCAAAAAACCTGTTCAGTTCCTCAGCCATTTCTTCATTTCCCATTATTAAAACTCCCTTCTCATCCTCTAAAGGACCAATATTTACCTTAGCCACTCTTTTTTGTTCTATATATTTGTAAAAACCTTTACTGTCTGTTTTTATATTCTGAGCAAGTTTACTCTCATACTCTACCTCACTCTTCTTTATAGCTTTTTTAGTAGCTTTCTGTTGCCCCCTAAAGATTTCCCAGTCCTCTAATCTCCCAGCAATGTTTGCCACTTTATATGCTTTTTCCTTCAATTTGATACTCTCCCTTATTTCCTTAGATATCCACGGTCGATTTTCCCTCTTTCTACCGTCCTTCCTTTTTGTTGGTATAAACCTTTGCTGAGCACTGTGAAAAATCGCTTGGAAGGTTCTCCACTGTTCAACTGTTCCACCATAAAGTCTTAGCTCCCAGTCTACCTTAGCTAGTTCTTCTCTCATCCCCTTGTACTCTCCTTTGTTTAAACACAATACACTAGTATTTGATTTTACTTTCTCACCCTCCATCTGTATTTTAAATTCCACCATATTGTGATCGCTCCTTCCGAGAGGATCCCTAACTATAAGATCATGAATCAATCCTGTCTCATTACACAGGACAAGATCTAGGACCGCTTGTTCCCTCGTAGGTTCCATTACATTACATTACAGAAAATATGTAAAGAGAAAAAGGGGGATGTGGTGATCGTAGATTTGACTAGATACAATACAACTGAGCAAACACTAGAGGGAGCACGGGGGAGCTATAAATACACCGGGACAGGAAGTGAGGACACACTTCACGGAAGGCAGAACTCGTAGCAGGACACGGACACACAGGCAGGCTGCATTGGAGGTAGCCGTAAGTTAAGCTCTGAAGAGAGAACGAATTCACAATAAAGCATCTTCTCCACATTTGAGACTACGAGCTTTATTAAGACACAAGGAACAACACAGTGCTGACTTGCCGTTTGTGATTAGTTGTCTGCAGCTTCGCCTCCAACTTCTTGGAAGAAAATTGGGACCAACAATGTTGTCTAATTTAGTTCCCAATAAACTTAATTCAAAATTAAACAATCAATTACAGGAAAACATCCAGTCAAATAACAATGAGAAAAAAAATTAACTCACATTGTTCAGTTAAAGGCAGAAGTTGGGAGAATAAATAACCAGTAAATGTAGAAAAAGTAAAGTAATTTTCCAAGCAAGCAGTGGCTAGGTAATGGAGGGTATTCTTTTGGGGTTTTAGATTCTATCCTCATGCCAGAATTAATTAAGAGGTTCTATCCTGATAACACCAGAATCTTATCAAAATCAAGCTAAATTTCCCCTTAATTGGAAAAATTGAATTAGGTACTCATAAAAAATAACAAAGGTGTTTGGGTAGGTTGACTATCTGAAACGATGGAGAGGGGAGGCTGGAGTGGAAGCTCTTGTAAGGATGGAACATTTGCCTTTAAAAGTAACTACTCTTAAAGTTCTACCAGCATGAAGTACAGTGATTTAAAAGCAGGAAATGGAATTAAAATTAAATTATTAACTGGGTTCAAACATCAAATTTGGCTGACTTGGCTTGTGATGACTTAGATGGGAGTTCCAGAAGCCATCAGTGGTCTCCAGGGGCTTCCTGAGGCAGACGTGCTCCTTCAGGACCCACAAAAAGCTTCTGTCCTAACTGATCCATTCTTGCGCCTTTGAATTCAGGCAGCCGACAGATTTTGCTCCTGAACTGAAAGACAGGTTACAATGCAGCAGTAGTTAAGTGAAAAGAAAATTGTTAACAAGGTCCCAATCTCAACATAGTTTGGCCATCCGACTGCTGTATTGGGGAGGCACATCACACACATCCCAAAAGTCTCCTCCAATTTGTCATAGCTGAATGAAAAAGTGGCCAACTTCTTTGTGATCACAAATTAATCATATAACTCCTGATCCTCAACTCTCTGCAAGCGTGTTTTAAAGCATTGATTAAAAATAAATCAGGAAGATAAGAAGCTGAACATTTTCAGAGTCATGAGAGTAGTATTCAAAGTGAAACTGGGCACTGCAAGAACCCAAACTCTGTGACTGACAAACACAATAATTATTTTCTTGTGCAGGTAAAGATTGCTCATATTTCCTGGGAAGGGCAGGATCGCAGAAGGAGGAGGCAAATGAAATCCTATAAACTCAATCTATAATGGTGTAATAAGAGATGGGTGCTTGAATCCACAAACATGATTGTGTTAATAGTAAATAATCTGAAATGCTTTCTCTTTTGTGAAGCTCATCCTGTGCGGAGACCCTTCAATACATCTAATGGGAAGGAGAAAATGTACATCAAGGAATTGCATTCCTTGCTCCTCTAGTTTCCAAAGAAGCTGAATGCAAGGACAGTGGGAGGAAGAGAGGAAGAACCAATGCCAGAATCTTCACTGCCAGTAAAAAATCACCGTTTTATCAAGAAGCCTATCACTTTCAATCATTTAATTGGCTAATTTTGGATGATATAGATAATCTAGATCAGAAATTGACAAAAGGTGATTCACAATTCACCGGAAGCCATACAAGCTATGGTTGGTGCAGCGTGATATACCTAATTGGAGACTTAGGAGTTATCAAACTCTGGCTATTGTGCATATGGTTGATGATCTTAAGGGTCATGCCATGAAAAATAAATGCTTGCAGTCCAACAGAACCATTCAAAGGCAATGCAAGAAATGAAGATGTGCAACAAATGGCAGAGTACACCATTGTAATAAATTTGGAGTCCCTTTAAGTTTTTTGTCCAATAGTTCCAATTTGGAACCAGCTATGACTTTTATTTAAGCATATGTGAAATGAATCATAGTATTTAAGCAGCAGTTTAGAATAGAGAACATTACAAAGAATAATTGAGAATTATATTATTTAATTGATCTTTAGGTTGAAAGCATAGACCATTCCCCCTCACATAAGTTTGTACACCTGTCTGGTTTCTTGGAATCATAGAATTACTACAGTGCAGAAGGAGGCCATTCGGCCCATCGAGTCTGCACCGACTCTACCTAGGCCCATGCCCCTACCCTATCCCTGTAACCCAGTAACCCCACCGTTGGACACTAAGGAGCAATTTAGCATGGTCAATCCAACTGCACATCTTTGGGTTGTGGGAGGAAAGCAGAGCACCTAGAAGAAACCTACACTGACACGGGGAGGACTTACAAACTCCACACAGACAGTGACCCAAGGCTGGAATTTAACCCGCCGCTGAGGCAGCAGTGCTAACCACTGTGCCACCCTTGGCACCTCTACATGAAGAATGACCCAAATCCCTGAAGAAATACCCCAGAAATTAAAAGTGCAGAAAATTCCATCCAATTGCATGCTCAGCAACTCGTTCTGTGGCCAAGACCACAAACTTTCCTTATCTGCTTTCAGCCCTAGCACAAGTATTTTCTGTTTGCACAATTGATGACTCACCCATGAACCTTGAAGACAGGAGTTCTAACTGTAATTTAAACCCTGAAAGTTAAATATTTATTTTTCCCTAATTCTAACCAAGGAGAAATAAAACTAAATAAAGCCACAGGCCAGCAGCAATATTAAACAAGCTTAATACTGTTGGTAAAATGGGATTACATTTGACCATATTTCAACAATTATCACAAGTTATCAGCACAATATCAGGAACACTGACAAATCAGCTCAAACAGCACTGGCCAGATTAAACCCGAGATCTTGTTTGTCTATATGGCTCAGCTACTCACTAGCTTAACAAGCTGATCAATTACAGAAGTTAAACTTATTTAAGGTGGCTTTGGCAGAATTTTTTTTATTGTGTTCTTCCTCCCTCAATTTTTCTATTTAATTATTCTCTTCTTCTCCCACAGAACAGATGGTTTCTTGGCCAAGAGAGTATGTTCCCAAAGCGCTGCCAATGATGCTTAAACTAATTGTTGGAAATGTAATAACAAGTACACCTCACTAATTTTTCATCCTTCTTCTATCACTTGAAAAAGTATGTAAAGCAATAAGCTGAGATCAGTAATCTGGGATAGGGCTCTATAAAATAATTGTATTAGATCATGAAAAATTCATAGTATAAACAAAGTATAGTAAAATAAGTGAACAAATGTTATGGTTTTTTGTTTAGAAAGGTTTGTTATGAATGTACTTTAGAGCAGAAAGTTCCGTCTCCAGTACTTCAGTATGGTATAAAGATGGTCTGAAGAAAACAATCTTTGATTGACCAGTTGTGACTATGTGAATGTTCACAAACACTCAAACCCGATAAACCAAGTTGACAAAAGACAAGGCAAGCCAGTAAACCATCCTTGAAACTAAATTCCTGGTTTTCCCAAGGAGAGAAAATTGCAAAGAATAGGACACAACACAAAGAGGGAATCTCACTGTATAAGATCAAGTGCAAAAAAATCACAGAGGATTAATGTTTGGATTTGAATTTGGATTTTGTTTATTGTCACATGTACTGAGGTACTGTGAAAAGTATTTTTCTGCGAGCAGCACACACAGATCATTAAGTACATGAAAAAAAGAAAATAAATAATAGGGCAACACAAGGTACACATAATGTTCCACGGGGGTGTAGTGTTAAATCAGGCCAATCCATAAGAGGTTCATTTAAGACTGGTAACAGTGGGGAAGAAGCTGTTTTTTGAGTCTGTTTGTGCGTGTTCTCAGACTTCTGTATCTCCTGCCCGATGGAAGAAGTTTAAAGAGTGAGTAAGCCGGGTGGGAGGGGTTTTTGATTACGCTGCCCGCTTTCCTCAGGTAGCGGGAGGTGTAGATGGAGTCAATGGATGGGAGGCATGTTTGTGTGATGGATTGGGCTGTGTTCATGACTCTCTGAAGTATCTTGCGGTCTTGGGCCGAGCAGTTGCCATACCAGGCTGTGATGCAGCCAGATAGGATGCTTTCTTTGGTGCATCTGTAAAAGTTGATAAGAGTTAATGTGGACATGCTGAATTTCCTTAGTTTCCTGAGGAAGAATAGGCGCTGTTGTGCTTTCTTGGTGGGAGCGTCGACATGGGTGGACCAGATTTTTGGAGATGTGTACCCCTAGGAATTTGAAGCTGCTAACCACCTCCACCTCGGCCCCATTGATGAATAGAGGGATACGGACCCCAGAAGTGTAGAAGATTTTTGTTTAGAAGGGCAGCATGGTCGGTGCAGGCTTGGAGGGCTGAAGGGCCTGTTCCTGTGCTGTACTTTTCTTTGTTCTTTGATGCTGACAGGGGTGTGTACAGTACTTTGTTTCCTGAAGTCAATGACCATCTCTTTAGTTTTGCTGGCATTGAGGGATAGATTGTTGTCGCTGCACCACTCCACTAGATTCTCTATTTCCCTCCTGTATTCTGATTCGTCGTTCGAGATCCAGTCCACTTTGGTCATATCCTCAGCAAACTTGTAGGTGGAATTGGAACCAAATTTTGCCATGCAGTCGTGCGTGTACAGGGAGTATAATAGGGGGCTAAGCATGCAGCCCTGCGGGGCCCCGATGCTGAGGACTATTGTGGAGGAGGTGTTGTTCTTTATTCTTACTGATTGTGGTCTGTGGGTCAGAAAGTCAAGAATCCAGTTGCAGAGTGAGGAGCCAAGTCCTAGGTTTTAGAGCTTTGATATGAGCTTGGCTGGGGTTATGGTGTTGAAGACGGAGCTGTCGTCAATAAATAGGAGTCTGATGTAGGAGTCCTTGTTGTCGAGATGCTCCAGGGATGAGTACAGGTATAGGACCAGGGAGATGGCATCTGCTGTGGACTGGTTGCAGCGGTACGCGAATTGCAGTAGATCAAGGCGTTCTGGGAGTATGAAGATGATGCGCTTCAGGACCAACCTCTCGAAGCACTTCATTACGACTGAAGTCAGGGACGGTGCACTTCGGCTTTGAACTAATAGTAACATTCTCCTCTTAACAATTTAGCTGATTTTCTGTACACTAAGTATTATTATAATCTGTGCCT
Source organism: Scyliorhinus canicula (assembly GCF_902713615.1). Classification (NCBI taxonomy): domain Eukaryota; kingdom Metazoa; phylum Chordata; class Chondrichthyes; order Carcharhiniformes; family Scyliorhinidae; genus Scyliorhinus; species Scyliorhinus canicula. The sequence goes on along the minus strand of NC_052165.1, from coordinate 57,602,562 downwards.
GGTTTTCTTTTGCGTACGTCTACAGGTCTAACAGCTAGAATTAACAAGTTATTGAGTTCCTTGGCACACTGGACTTTTGTCAGTTCTGAACATATTTTCTTATGCAAAGAATATAAAAATAAATGGAATAAGGAAAGGTGCTTGCCCCACTGAGCCCACTCTTTCCAATGCCATGCATAGAGCTTACATTGTTTTAAACACTACCCACCCACCTCCTACTTAATATCCTAGGAGGCTAAATTAAATACAGATAAAGTTTCCATGAAAATGCACCTCAACAAACCGTTCTTCTGGATCTCTACATACACAAAGTCAACTGAAAAGAAACATAGAAACCCATTATAATTTACACTATTCTCACGGCGTCGAGGTCCCAGGTTCGATCCGGCTCTGGGTCCTGTACGTGTGGAGTTCGCACATTCTCCCATTGTCTGCATGGGCCTCACCTCCATAACCCAAAGATGGGCAGGGTAGGTGGATTGGACAGGCTAAATTGCCCTTTAATAGGAAAATAATTAAATAATTTACACTATGCTATGCCAACTAATGTACCTTCATTGAAACTAAAGAAAATTAAATCACTTTAAAAAATATAAGGTCATTGTTGAGACCCCCAATGTTATTTGTGACATAATAATGGTGTAATTGCAGAGGAGAATTGAATTTCTGAAGAAAACTGTTGATTTATTTTGTGTGCTTTTTGACAGGATTTTGGATGAAAATGCTAAAAGCCACTGTGGTAAGAAATTAAGGAATTTTTTTTAATGTATTTTTATTTCAATTTTTACATTTTTACAAACATTGCAGTGAAACAAAGAAAGAGAAAAAAGCCACAGATATCAATGTTAGGAAGCAGGTAAGCACGTAACAGGGACCATTGCAAACATAGGAACAAACACGACAGGATGAGCCAGGAACATTATCCCCAACATGTTTCCTTCACGGACTAGTCTGCACCATAACCGAATACCATCAACAACAAAAATTTACATCTTACCCATCACTGAAAAACAGAGGGAAAAAAAACATGAGACCTAGCGCAGTGCTCGGGGGAATTATGGCCATCATGGCCCAGGACAGAACAATCATCATATGACTACAATACTACAAAAAGATGACTTGCTGTTACACGTCCAAGTAAAACTCAGATCTCAAGCTCGGACCTTGGATCTCCCATAGAGAATCATGAAAAGAGCAAGAAGTGAGAAATAAAGCCCCGAGTTGCCAGGCTCTGCCCCTAGGTTAGCACAGGCAAAGAGAGAGACCCATATCAGGAGAAACTACTAACTTGACCTAAGGGAAGTCAGATAAAACCCAGTCTTCATCAGGATAACAAGTAGCTTTAAAGCACAGATACTCACAAACAAAATTAAAAGGAGAAAAACACCTAAGACTGATTAGCTTGAACTGTGGGGCGAGGGGAGGGGGGTGGGGGGAGGCTTCCTCGATCACAGCGAGGACAAACTAACCCTTACAACCTCAACCTTCCACCCCTCACCCCGTTCTGGCTCTGCTCATTTTCCCTTCAAATGAGACAGGGGGGGGGGAGACAAAAGCATACCCCTCTCTCCAGCACGAGGATTATCAGATATTATAAGGCCCAAATACACTTTGGATAAAAACTGTGCACAAATTCCACATCTAATATTCAGCTTAACATGATGTGAACTTATTAAATCAGGATAACCTATGGTACAAGTCATCACGCCTACAATACACACTAGCGTGTAAGAAGAAAAAACTGACAACATCAAGTAGTCAACAATATGGTCAACAGGGAGGCAAGTCCAGGATAACCACAGAGATGCAGGGCAGTGGTCAGGTTGAAGCCTTCTTCCCTGGCATATGAAGAAAGCAAAAATCAAGGATGGGGCAAGATTAAGATCAGTGAGCACTCCTCAGGATCTCTCAAGGATTTCAATGATTGAAGCATGATACATCATCGGCGGAATTCTCCATTCCTGAGACTAAGTGTTGATGCTGGGGCAGGATTTGTGGAGTTCTACGACACCAAAACCTGTGCCATACCTGGACCAATTCAACAACCATTCAGGGGCCAGCACTGGCACCACGTGGAACACAATCAATTCTAATGAGAAGCATTGCGGGATTCGTCATTTTGCAATTGACACTCAGGTGGCCGGCAACCTGCAGTCGCATATACACTCTTCACTCCCCACATGTACCATCCCAGCCAACTAGATGACAGCGAGGAAAGCAGCATCCTGTTTTATGGAGGCCGAGCTCGAGACCCTGCTAGACTCAGTGAAGGAGAGGCGGGCAACTCTGTACCCTGGCCAGGGAAGGAGGATGCCAGCCACCGCCATGCTTGGGTGCAGGTGGAAGAGGCTGTAAGTGCCGTGAGCAACACTGTCCGGACTGGCGAGCAGTGCCGCAAGAAATTGCACAATCTCCTCAGGGCGGTCAGGGTGAGTAGAGAGCACTGTGCCCCTAGCACCAACCCCCATCCTATACATCCGTAACCCTTATCCCCCTCACTAGGAGGGCGGCCTAACACCAACCTTGCACCAAATGCCAGCACCCATACTGCCCGCCATGACCGAGTACCATGACAGGGTGCCCTGGCCACTGAAGCCACCAGCTACCCACCCCCTAGGCTGCATGCGTCAGACTGTCTAACACTGTGTGTTTTCTGTTGTTTGTGTGTGTGTGTGTGTGTCCGCCCCCCAACAAAGGAGAAGGCGGCCCAGAACCACTATAAGCTGAAAAAGACAGGAGAGGGACCACTAGCCCTGCGGCCCCTCACTGCGGCAGATCAGCGGGATCCTGGACAAAGTTGCCCCCCCCCCCCCCCCCCCCCCCCCGAGTAAAGGGCAGTCGCCGGGGTGGAGGTCGGCATCAAGCATCACTCACACCACTTTCCACTTTCACCGCCACACCAACTTCACTCCCACACCACCCCATCATTCCCACCCCCCTCCCCTCCACTCAGATGAATTTATGGCAATAAATACTTTGCTTTATGAGAGGAAGTAAGAAAAGTTAGTTTTTATTTTTGAAACTGAATGAGCCTCTGTGAAATATACTAATTGGCAGCATATGCATCTTGTTGATTGGATTATTTCCCCTGCACTGGACTGGCTCATTCTGTCCTGCATTGGCCTATGCTGATTTTTCCATCTTGTTGTTCAGCAAGTTCCATGTTTGCTTGCCTTAAGACTCACACATCACAATATTGACCATCTTTAAAAAAAAAAATTTAGAGTACCCAATTCATTTTTCCAATTAAGGGGCAATTTAGCGTGGCCAATCCACCTACCCTGCACATCTTTTTGGGTTCTGGGGTGAAACCCACGCAGACACGGTGAGAATGTGCAAGCTCCATACGGACACTGACCCAGAGCTGGGAACAAAACTTGGACCTCGGCGCCGTGAGGCTGCAGTGCTATCCACTGTGCTGCCCTTCAATATTGACCATCGTTACCATCATTCTAACAAGAGGTAGGCTTGGATTTCAATTCAGCAATTATTCATTTGGGAGTGTTTTTACAAGTTAAAAAACCGTGATCAATTTGTATATTTTTGTGGCTCTGTCTTTGCATTCTGTGGAGTGAGCGTGGGTGGGGTCGGGAGGGACGTGAGGTTGTGGGGAGAGCAGAAATGAAGGTGAGCATGGGGCCCCACAAACTGTGAATCCGCTTCTACTTCCAGGCACAGAACATTAAATTAACCCGCCTAAAACTATATCTTACTTCTAATGTTTACCAATACAAATATAAATCCCTTAAAACTACCTTTGTTTTCCTAACATTATACTAGACATTAGTTAGACCAGTGTTTTTCAAACCTTTTTGCCCGGGACCCATTTTTACGAACCTGCCATCCTTCAGGACCCACACCGGCTGACCTTCGCAACCTACGTCGGCTGACCCTCGTGTCCTTCATTGGCCGACCTTCGCGACCCACAATTTTCACTTTAAATGTGACAGGTGAACCTGCTTGGTCCTCACGATTTAACTTGCTTTGCTACTCGATGTCACATTTCTGATAATGACTTCAGCTGTATCCATTGAAAAAAATAAAGAGGTTTATCCTCAAACGCGCCATGTTCAGTCTTCAAATGTCTTTGAAGTTTTGAGGGATTTAAACTTTCATTGGCCAGTTTCCCTGCATATAACTTATGTGAACTCTGAACCCTGATTTGCAGTAGCGCAGTCGGTACCTCAAGTACCTCAAGTAATCATCTTTATGCTGCTTTGTTCTTGTTTTCAGCTTCTTCTTCATGGGTTGTTCACCAGGTGCCCAGGAGTTCACACCAGCACTGCTGGCAGCTGCATAATGGAGAGATCACTCTTGTGCTCAAAACACGTGACTTCAGCGTATGGGATACCGTTGTTTGCTGAAAAAACCTGGACAGCGCGCTGACATCAGGAGGCGGCGGCCCACCCCCCCTGGGCTATGGGCCTGCGCACTGCTTGATCCGGCACGCATGTGCAGGATGACCGGCAATCTCAAAAGTCCATCACGGCTGCATTTTTAAAAGCCAGTCACGACCAGTGGGTGTTCCTCCCGCGATCGGGAACGCCGTGATCCTCCCAAAACCTGCCCGCAACCCACACGCGGGTCGTGACCCTGAGTTTGAAAAGCCCTGAGTTAGACCACATCTGGAACACTGTGAAAAGTTTTGGTCCCCTTAAAGATATATTGGCATTGGAGATAGTCCTTGAAGGCTCACTAGGTTGATCCCGGGTGTGGAGGGGTTTTCTTATGAGGAGAGGTTGAGCAGGTTGTCCTGTACTCATTAGAAGAATGAGGAGCGACATTATTGAGACATCTCGGATTATCAGGGAGACTGACAGGGTAACGGATGTTTCTGCTTGTGGAAGAGTCTAGGACCACAGGGCATAATCTCAGAGTAAGGGGTCACCCATTTAAGACAGAGATGAGGAACAATTTCTTCTCTCAGAGGGTACTGAATCTGTGGAAATCTTAATCTGGGTCATTAAGTATGTTCAAGGCTGAGATAAACAAATTTTTAATCAGCAAGGAAATCAAGGGGATAAGGCGAGAAAGTGGAATTGAGGATTATCATATCAGATCAGTCATGGTCACATTGAATGGCGGAGCAGACTCATAGTTTCATAGAATTTACAGTGCAGAAGGTGGGCTCGATGGGCTGAATGGCCTACTTCTGCTCTTACGTCCTCTGGTCTTATGAACACCTCCAATGGTGCAACATTCCCTCAGCAGTACCTGGATATTATGCTCAAATCCTGCAGTGGGGTTTTCTATTAATACCATCATTTATTATAAGTGTTTATAAAGATACTGAAATTTAGACAGAAACTTATCATATTAAAATGTTACAAAGTTTTGTAGGCTCTATTACTTTTTAGTGTACTTCTACTGCCTACAGCACCTAAATACAATACATCAGAAACATTTTAAATCCCCAAAGATCAGGCTATTAATTATTTATCTCATTGAGATCTTCCCCATAAGTATAGCAGGTATCTGCACAAGAATTAAAAGAAATTTATGGAATAAGTTTAGTTATCCATTTTCTAAAATGTAACCTTTAACTCATTATCACATACTTATTACTGAACCTATATGGCCTGTCAAATTTCTCAGCAATCTTATAGGAATAACTTTACAAAATATATGACTAACACTCCAAGTTTATTGAAGTGTAGTTTTGTAAACATAAGAATAAATATTTAAATATTTAACTTTTTTTTAGGAAGCCCAGTGTTATGTAACAAATTTAGAATGCATGTTTTCTATAAATTATGCAATTGACCAAAAAGCAAAGAGAAGGAGTTAGGACAGAAATACCCTCTTTAAGCAATGTAGTGCTCTGTTCAAGAAATATTTGTAAGTTTAACATGTTACAAATAAAAACATTTTTCAATAGAACATGCACTGGAATTTACAAAACAAGTCATGTCACACAATTGAAGAGTTCAGTCCTTAAATGCTATAGTATGTTACCCTCACATAATAGTCACCCCAGAATAATTTTGAGGCCATCTCCAATTTTGGAGTTTCGATAACTTCTTCTAGCACAGATATCTTTGAACTAAAGAGTGCTCATACGATACTGTATTGTACAACTGTAAAGCTGTGCTATTCATGTGGGAATTCCAATCAGATGTGTTTGGAGAAGATAGACAGAATGTCTGAAATGGCTTTCTTTATTTGACCCCGGGGACATTATGTTCCCACTATTCTTTGATTTGACCTTTAATTTCTGGAAATGAGTTTTATGGCTCTCTCACTGCAGTATTAGGTCTTTGCAGTGTAAAAACAAAATGGATAATTTTACTTTCTAAATTGAGATTTGACATAATTTTGTTTAAGGTTGAGATTTGTGTCAGCCATGGCTCAGTTGGCAGCACTCATGCCTCTGAGCCAGAAAGTTGTGGGATCAACTCCCATTCCCGACTTGCGTACAAAAATCTAGGCTTGACACCCCCATTGCAGTATAGTACTGAGACAATGTTCCACAGTCGGAGGTGGTATCTTTTGGATGAAATGTTAAATCAAGCCTCTTCTCTCAGATGGAGGCAAAAGGTCCCACAATACTATCTCAATGAAGAGCAGTGGATTTATCCCAGTGTCCTGACCAATATTTGCTGGAGTCTGCTGGCTGCCATGTTTTCTATATTACAGTTGTGCCTACGTTTCAAAAGTACTTCTTTGATTATAAAGCTCTTTGCAATGTCCAGTGGTTGTGAAAGACACTATAAAAATTCACTCTTTTTTTTCATAAAGTATGGTACAAGCCACATAATAAATTTACTGCTCAGAGATGAGTTCAACCACAACAGACAAACATATGTTTCAGAAAGCATTTTGATGTAAAACGATTACTATTTGAACTTCGCACATTCCACTGTGCAATAAACTTGGTGCTCATTCCAATCTAGAAATAAAATAGATACAGCCCTGTGGAGCCAATAGCCAATACAAACAAGATAGAAAATAATCATAAATATATCAATCAGTACTATATATTTTCTTCATAATGCAAAATATTGTTGATTTATAACAGTAGGATTAGCATTAAAAGGAAACAAAATTATCCTCTATAAAATACTGCATTGTACAATGTCTTTTTTACCTCTGTAGCCAGGGTTTAAAATGGATCAAGAAATTTTGGAAGTATCACATGATTGGTATTTTTCTGAAATACAATTATATATGAAAAATGATCCAACAAAGTTTCATTTTTGTGTACATTTACACCAACTTAGCAAAAAAAAGTACTCAGCAACCATGAAAATAATGGGCATGCCACTCTTATAAAATGTATTTTTGAGAATACTTCGCAAATGAAAATCAAGAAAGTATCTTATAGATTAGTCCCTGAAAATTATGAGAGTTGATCTACACTACTCCATACAAATTTGTGACCAGCAACTGGGGTAGTAAATTAAGGTATTAAATCCTTAACATGTTTTATATAAGAATTAGGAAACCTGGTAATATAAACGTGACTTATAACTCATTTTCAGATGTCTTCTAATTAGTATTCACCTCTTCTCATTCTACAACAATGTATCTTTTGTTATCGTCTGAGCTAACTTTTGAGATTTATTGTGGTGTGTATGTGACTCTGGGTTTCAGCTCGTCAGGCAAATTAAATCTCTTTCTTTCCAAACTAGTTCAGGTTCAGGTGCCTCTGGCATTTTTAGTGCTTTGAATTCAGGCAGCCATTATTCACTGTCAGACAAGACATGAAATCTGAGACTGGCTATTACCTTCCCCGCAGAAACAAGTTTCTGGTAAAATGATAAATGTCCCAGCATTGGAGGTATTTTTGTCCAGTTTTGATTTAGTGGCTATCCACTTCAAATCCAACCATTATATGGAAAAAGTTTACAATGCAATTACAGTTCAGACTTCCATAATAAACTTAAATTGATTGAATGTTGCAAGTTTGGTCAGTTACAGGTTGAAGAAAGAAATAATTCAAACTTAAATAATGTTTTATGATTGGTACTGTTCATACATCACTGACATACATCACAACCTAAATAGTAAAATATTAATAATCAAGGAAGTCAAAGTTATTCTTTACGGAGATAAAAAATCAAGGAGCCAACTTGAAACTCCTGAAAATCCATTTCAATTTTCAAGAAGATTGAAACTTAATTAGGTTCCCATAGTAGTAAGAACATTGCATTATTTAAAAGTTACTTACAAAGAGTTAGCTGAGTTATCTAAGTTGCAATCTTATTATTTTTCTCCACTCAAGGAGTTAGCTGGAACGATCTCTATCATAACCATATGACTGTTGCTTATGAGCTTGTCTGCTTTTGTTTAATAAATTTGCTAAACAGTTTAAACTTAAACCAAGTCAGACACAATTGCTTTTAAAGACTGGAGTAAGATCCTGTGGAGGAATAGGATATACCCAGTACCTTAAATTTATCAGGCATGTTTGTTGTTCACCTTTAGTGCCTTCACCTCAATCCCTCATTCATTTTGGTCAGGGATTCCCGGATTTCATGGATGGATCTATCCTGCAAGTGTCTTGCCTCCCTTCACCTCTGGCCAGCATACTTCTGCAATTTGAACGCTGTTTGCTCTAGCTTCTCTTGGTATTCCTGCTGCAGGACCTTCTACAAAGATTGGCCCAATGCCTTCTATTCCACAGGCATCACATGTATTTGCACACGCAGGGGAGCCACACAGTTTGCAGGAGAGTCTGCATTACTGCACATCTTGCTTTGTTTACATGCCTTGAATATTGTATTGACAGACATTCCAGACCCTAAGGCTTGCAAGCACTGTCTCCCAGCCAAATGGCCTTGTATCTGTGTCTGTCCTGTACTTTTGATGCTGCACCCCTCTTTCAGCTCTTTCTGGAACACCTCAATAGCAGTGGAGGTGATAAGCAACTCCATTATTCATTCCAAGAGTTCAGCATCAGAGAAGTCACATTCTTTTGCATTCCCTCTGCATCGGCTAACAAAGTTAACAATAACAAGCTCTCATCAGCTTTGTGTCTATACCGAGTTCCAAATAGTGCACTCTGAAATTGACTTAAATTCTAAGCTGATTCTCTAATATTGCCCTCAGCTTTGATGGATCAGCAGATATACCAGAGATATTGATTCTGCACAGACTTTCATTTTCCATGACAATCAGACTTTTTATAGCCTCTTTCTCTGCATCCACAGCCTCGTAAACCAGGAAGCATATTTCTAATCTCTGGCTAAAGTTTGATTTGCCTGGGACATCAGGGGCGGGATTCTCCGTTTCTGAGACTAGGTGTTGACGCTGGTACAGAATTCATGGGCTTTTTTACGACAACAAAACCGGCGCCAAACCTGGACCAATTCAGCAACTGTGGAGGGGCTAGCACCGACGTCACGTGGAACACAATCAATTCCAATGAAAAATGGCGCGGGATTCACCAGGTCTATGATTGTCACTCAGGAGGCTGAACGAGCTGCAGCCGCATGTACACATTACAATCCCCCCACACACTCATTCCAGCCAACAAGATGACACTGGTTGTGCTGGAGTGGGCCCATACAGCTGATGGGTCGGCTGGGGCCAGAAGGTATCTAGGGGGGTGTGGCCTAGGGGGATACCCATATGATCCATGGCCCTAATTTCACAGTGGGCTGTCAGCGGAGTGCGCAGCTGCATGGCTGCCTTTTCGACTGTGGCAATGCCTGTTCGTCCCGGCCCCACAGCCCACCTCCTGGCCACCCCTCTGCTACTTCCCCCAGCCCTGGCAGAAGCCCCTTGACCAGGGCCACAACTGGATACATTTCGTACCCCCTTTCTCGCTCTAAGCAGCCACTATGCTGGTATCATGATTTTTAAAAGCACATGTGAACCATGCCTTTGTGAACTCGGCTCATCGGAGGTGGAGATACGCAGAGAATACTGGGTCAGGCCCGTTAATGGCATGCAAAGGGCGTTTACTGTAAGTGTATTACAGACCGCGTTGATGCCACTGTTGAGGTGACGGAGAATTACGATTTGGTGTCAAATCAGCGCCTGCCGCGATTTTGGCATCGGAACCTATTCTCCATCCAATCACGTTTCCCGATCAGCTGACGGAGACTCCCGCCCCAACGATGCTTACCAGTCCATCTCTGGAAACCTGACTACCACTGCCCAACTCTTTTCTCCCCCTGCAGTACAAACACACAACTGCTGAAATATTACAGTTCAGAAAGGAGGCCATTCAGCCCTTGTCTGTGTCAATTTCTAAATGAGCAATTAACTTCTCCCTTCTCCCCGTAACCCTACACATTCTTTCTTTTTAGATAACTGTCTAATTCCCTTTTGAATGTTTCAATTCAATCTGCCTCCAACACACTCCCAGGCAGTGCATTCTAGACATTAACCTTGCTTTAAAAGTTGCAGTAGGGTGACATAATGGTTGCCGAGTTGAGTTGCTTTGACTGTTTTACTTTAAATAGATAGAATTTACAGTGCAGAAGGAGGCCATTCGGCCCATCGAGTCTGCAATGGCCCTTGTAAAGAGCTCTTGGAGGAAACCTACACATATACAGAGAGAACACAGTCACCCGAGACTGGAATTGAACCCGGGACCCTTCAGCTGTGAGGCTGCAGTGCTAACCACTGTGACACCACGCCGCCCATACAAATGGGTACAAATTGAACCTGGAGAAAAGTGAATGCTCCCCGTTTAATCTTCCGGAGAGGGGATTCAATCTTGGGGTGTTACATTCCGCTTAGCAGGTTCTCACTTCAGATATCTGGGGTTCAGGTGGCTCGGGATTGGGCCCGGCTCCATAAGTTGAACTATATGAGCTTGATGGGAAGAGACAGGACCGATTTGCAGAGGTGAGATAGTCTCTCTCTGTCCTTGGTGGGCAGAATTCAGTTGGTCAAGGTTAAGATTTTACCAAGATTTCTGTTCTTGTACTAATGTTTGCTGGTTTTTCTTTCAAAGTCCTTTTTTGGGGGAGTCGAGAAATTGATTCTGTCCTTTATTTGGGCAGGTAGAGTGGCGAGGATTTGAAGGATAGTCCTTCACAGGGCCCGACAGTCAGGGGCTTGGCTTTGCCGAGCCTGATATATTACTACTGGGTGACGAATGTGGAGAACGTGTTGGGTTGATGTGGGGATTCTTTTTTAAAATTCGTTCTTGGAATGTGGGCATCGCTGGCTGGGCCAGCATTTGTTTCCCATCCCTAATTGCCCTTGAACTGAGTGGTTTGCTCGGCCATTTCAGAAGGCGGCAGTTAAGAGTCAACTGCATTGCTGGATGGTTCAGGAGTCACATGTAGGCCAGACTGTGTAAGGATGGCAGATTTCCTTCCCTGAAGGACATTAGTGAACCAGATGGGCTTTTCTGACAATCGCCAATAGTTTCATGGTCACCATTATACTTTAGATTCCAGATTTTTATTGAATTCAAATATCACCATCTGTCCTGGTGGGATTCAAACCCAGGACCGCAGAGCATTACCCTGGGTCTCTGGATTACTAGTTTAATGACACTACTAGTCTAATTCCACTACACCACCGCCTCCAGAAGCCATCTGGATACGGATGGAGTCAAAACCATGTAGTGGGTCTGGGTTGAGGACACTAGTGAGGCCGTTCTCACCGGTGAAATATTCAGCAAATCCGGTGGTTGACTCCACCCTGAATATATGGAGACAATTTCAGCAGCAATTTAAATTGGGACGGTGTCGAAGCTGGCTCCAATCTTCACGAATCATGTTTGAACTAGCAAGGTTGGATCCCACGTTCGGCTGGGGGGGGGGAGGAACAGAAGGCATTGGAAGGAATGGGGGAATCTGTTCTTGTAGGGTCAGTTTGGGAGTTTGGAGGAGTTGCCGGAGAAATTTGAGCTCTCGCGGTCTGACTCGTTCAGATGCCTACAAGTTTACAATTTTGCAAAACAGATCTTTCTGTGGCGCCACCAACCTCATTAATGGAGAGGGTTCTTTCGCTCGGAGAGTCGGAGGAGGGGACTAGCTCAGGTATCTATGGAAGAATCATGTCTGAAGACACAGTCTCGGTGGAGGGGAGTTAAGGCCAAGTGGGAGGAAGAGTTGGGGCTGGTTTTGGAGGATGGAGTGTGGACCCAAGGAGGGTGAAATCCATGTCCTCATGTGCGAGGCTTGACTTAATACAGCTTAAACTAGTGTATATGGCTCATCTGACTAGGTCCAGGATTAGTCGGTGTTTTGCGGGAGTAGAGGATAAGGTGAGCGCTGTGGAGGGTACCCGGCCAACCACGTGCACATATTCTGGTCGCGTTCTAAGCTTGTGGGGTTCTGGGTCTCCTTATTTAGCACCATGTTGCCGATTCTGAAAATTGAGCTGTAGAGCTGTCCTTCAGTGGCCATATTTGGGGTGTCAGACTTGCTTGAGCTGCAGATGGATGTGGGGGCCGATGTCCTAGCCTTCGCAACATTGATTACTCGGAAGCGAGTACTGATGGGATGGAAGCCAGTCTCTCCATCCAGTACCACAGTGTGGCTGGGAGATTGGTTGGTGTTCCTATACCTTAAGAAAGACAAGTACACCGTGAGGCGAGAAATTGAGGGGCTTTAACTGTGGTGAATGTGATTCACACCGGATTATAATCTGTATATAAATGTGTCTATATTGTAAGTGCAGTTGCACTACCTGACCACCAGGGGGAGTCGCTCTGGGAATGCTCGAGAATTGTACTGGGCTTCTCCCTTGGCTCCGCCCAGGACTCCTCCCCCTGGAGTTGCCACATGGTCAGCCGGCCAGTTCACCAAAAGTTCAATGGCTAACAGGCTGGCTCTGTTGTGAGTATATTAAAACCGCTATTCTAATCCTACAAGCACGTGTCCGTAGAATTGTTGGTTCCAACAATTTAATATACTCAGGAAACAGTCGAAGAAATCATGGAAGCAGCCCTCAAGCCCGGACGCCTAGAACTCGACCCACAGGATGCAGAGGCTAAGGAAATTTTTTCCCACTGGCTGAGATGTTTTAAAGCCTACCTGACAGAAGTCGGAACAACGGAGGAACAAAAACTCAGCCTACTGCACGCGAGGGTAAGCCACAGAATCTCCACACAGCTGAATCCGGCCGGTTCTTACACCACAGCGCTGGCAATATTGGACAAAATGTACGTTAGGCCCATTAACGAGGTTTATGCACGCCACGTGTTTACGACTCGCTGTCAGCGGCCTACAGAAACGCTAGCCGAGTTTGTAAGGGAATTGAACAATCTTTCCAATGACTGCAATTATCAAGCCGTTACCGCGGCTGAACATAGGGAGCTTGCAGTGCGGGACGTTTTCGTGGCGGGCCTTAGGTCTAACTATGTGCGCCAAAGACTGCTAGAAAAGGGGGCCAGGACTTAGACACTACTGTGGAGGCTGCTACCACTATGGAAGTTTCCTTCCGCAGCCTCACCTCGTTTCCCGCGGACCCCGCGACCTCATCGTGGACTCCCGACCAACAGTCCCCCCCAGGCCTGTGCCGCACGGCCCCCCCCCCCCCCCCCCCCCCCCAGCTACCGCGCTGCCAAAGCCAGTTACTCTGCTGCCCCAGCCAGTTACTCTGCTGCCCCAGCCAGCTACTCGGCTGCTCCAGCCTGCCACTCGGCTGCTCCAGCCTGCCACTCGGCTGCTCCAGCCTGCCATTTCTATGGCCAAAGCCAGCACCCGCGCAGCACTGCCCAGCCCGTAACGCGACCTGCAGCAGCTGCGGGCGAAAAGGACACTATGCCAGAGTGTGTCTGGCGAAGAAAGCCCCAGCCTCCAACTCTCCCACGGCTCAAAGCACTTGTTCCGCCCCAGCCTCTAACCCTCCCACGGCTCAAAGCACTCGTTCCCTGAATTCACAGGCCTGCAGCCCCCAAAATGCTGCAGCCTGTATGCCGACTCCGCCCCCACCCGACATGTGCGACTCATGGGGGCGGCCATCTTCGCAATCCTCCTCCATGCGGCCGGCCATGTGTGACTCATGGGGGCAGCCATCTTGGCAATCCTCCTCCATGCGGCCGGCCATGTGCGACTCATGGGGGCGGCCATCTTGGAATCCATCCCCTTCAAACTCTGAAACTCACCTCGATGACTAAGAACTCAGAGGGCAGTCATCACGGGGCCATTCCAGCACAGCTGATCGAGCCGCCGACTACCCGCAACTCAGTGCAGTCACCCTGGATCAATCCCGCCCCAAGCACCTACGAAGTTCGATGGCGGAGGTCCAGATCAACGGGTACAGCACGCCATGCCTCTTTGACTCCGGGAGCACCGAGAGCTTTATACATCCAGAGCTGGGAAGACACTGTTCGCTTTCTATTCTTCCGGTGAGCCAAACTATCGCCCTCGCTTCGGGCTCCCACTCAGTCCAAATCCAAGGATGCACCGTTGCTACGCTCACAATTCGAGGCGCTAGTTATTCGAAAGTTAAACTTTATGTCCTGCCCGACCTCTGCGCGCCACTCTTATTAGGCCTGGATTTCCAGTGCAACCTCAAGAGCCTCACCCTCAGCTTCGGCGGGCCCCTGCCCCCACTCACTATCTGCAGCCTAGCCACGCTGCGCATCTCCCCCCCCCCCCACCCCCTCCTCTTTTCGCCAATCTCACTCCAGATTGCAAGCCAGTAGCTACTCGCAGCAGGCGATACAGCCTACAGAATAGGGTCTTTATCCGATCGGAGGTCCGAAGGCTGCTCAGTGAGGGGATCATAGAGGCCAGTAATAGTCCCTGGAGAGCTCAGGTGGTGGTGGTCAAGACCGGGGAAAGACTTTGCATGGCCGTCGACTATAGCCAGACCATCAATCGCTTTACGCTCCTAGACGCGTATCCCCTCCCCAGAATTGCAGACATGGTTAATCAGATCGCCCAATATCAGCTATTTTCCACGGTGGATCTGAAGTCTGCATACCACCAGCTCCCAATCCGCCCGGAGGACCGCCACTACACGGCATTCGAGGCCGATGGCCACCTTTTCCACTTCCTCCGGGTCCCTTTCGGCGTCACTAACGGGGTTTCGGTGTTCCAACGAGCAATAGATCGAATGGTAGACCAGTACGGGCTGCGGGCTACGTTTCCGTATCTGGACAGTGTTACCATCTGCGGCTATGACCAGCAGGACCACGACGCCAACCTCCACCATTTTCTCCAAACGGCACAGAAATTAAATCTCACTTATAACAAGGAGAAATGCGTTTTCCGCACAAACAGATTGGCCATCTTCGGCTACGTCGTGGAGAATGGAGTCCTGGGCCCAGACCCGGACCGCATGTGCCCCCTCTTAGAACTCCCCCTCCCCCATTGCCCCAAGACCCTCAAACGGTGCTTGGGGTTCTTCTCATACTACGCCCAGTGGGTCAATCAATATGTGGATAAAGCCCGCCCACTCTTTAAGGCCACACGATTTCCCCTGTCTGCTGAGGCGCGCCAGGCCTTCAGCTGCATCAAGGAGGACATCACCAAAGCAGCCATGCGGGCGGTGGATGAATCCACTCCCTTTCAGGTTGAGAGCGACGCCTCAGAGGTAGCTCTAGCAGCCACTTTAAATCAGGCAGGGAGGCCCGTCGCATTTTTCTCCCGTACCCTATCCGCTTCAGAACTCTGACACTCCTCAGTCGAGAAGGAAGCGCAAGCTATCGTGGAGGCTGTTCGTCACTGGAGGCACTATCTCGCAGGTAGGAGGTTCACCCTCATCACTGACCAACGATCGGTTGCCTTTATGTTTGACAACTCGCAAAGGGGCAAAATAAAAAATGATAAAATCCTTCGGTGGAGGATCGAACTCTCCACCTATGGTTACGATATTAAATATTGACCGGGGAAGCTCAACGAGCCCTCGGATGCCCTATCCCGCGGGACATGCGCCAGCGCGCAGATCAGCTGTCTGAAAGCCATCCATGTTGACCTCTGCCATCCAGGGGTCACCCGGCTTGGCCACTACATCAGAGCTCGAAACCTGCCTTTCTCCAACGAGGAGGTAAAAGCGGTCACCAGGGAATGCCCGATCTGTGCAGAGTGCAAACCGCACTTCTATAGACCAGACAGGGCGCATCTGGTCAAGGCTTCTAGGCCCTTTGAACGCCTTGCGATCGATTTCAAAGGGCCACTCCCCTCCACTAACAAGAACATTTATTTCCTCAACATCATCGATGAGTTCTCCCGATTCCCTTTTGCCATTCCATGCCCTGATATGACCTCCCACACAGTCATTAGGGCCCTGCATAGTGTCTTCACCCTGTTCGGTTTCCCCAGCTACGTGCACAGCGACCGGGGTTCGTCCTTTATGAGCGACGAGCTGCGTCAGTACCTGCTCGACAAGGGCATCGCCTCGAGCAGGACTACCAGCTACAACCCCAGGGGGAACGGACAGGTGGAGAGGGAGAACACGACGGTCTGGAAGACCGTCCTACTGACCCTCCGGTCTAGAAAACTCCAAGTCTCCCAATGGCAAGAAGTCCTCC
Source organism: Scyliorhinus canicula (assembly GCF_902713615.1). Taxonomy (NCBI): domain Eukaryota; kingdom Metazoa; phylum Chordata; class Chondrichthyes; order Carcharhiniformes; family Scyliorhinidae; genus Scyliorhinus; species Scyliorhinus canicula. The sequence continues at coordinate 57,586,169 of NC_052165.1, read as the reverse complement.
CAGACGCGCTCCACGCAATCAGATCCCTCCTCTGTACAGCTACAAATCAAACCCCTCACGAGCGACTCTTCGTTTTCTCTCAGGGCACTACACGGGAGTCTCACTTCCGGCGGGGCTGAGGACACCAGGCCCGGTCCTCCTGAGGAAGCACGTCAGGGGGCACAAAACTGACCCCCTTCTTGAAAAGGTGCGCCTCCTCCATTCCAACCTCCAGTACGCATTCGTGGAGTTCCCGGACGGTCGCCAGGACACAGTATCCCTTCGGGACCTGGCACCCGCTGGATCCAGCCCCCCCTACCCCCGCTGAGGTACCCCTTACTCCGTTCCCTATGCTGCCACCCCCTCGTGCCCCAGATTCCGCAAGCTCACCCCACTGGTTCCACGTGCCAGAACCAGCCCGCCCCCAGCGCCCCCAGTCTCCGGTCGAGCCAGAGGTGTATAAAGTTCGGACGAGACTTGCCCTCGTCTGCCATCGTACCCCAGCTCTCAACACCCACCCAGCCACCACAAGAGGCTGCAACCCCGGTGCTCCGCAGATCGAAAAGAACAATTCATTCACCGGACAGACTAACTCTGTGAGCCACCGCCCCCCCTGGACTCGATTATTTTCACAGGGGGTGAATGTGGTGAATGTGATTCACACCGGATTATAATCTGTATATAAATGTGTCTATATTGTAAGTGCAGTTGCACTACCTGACCACCAGGGGGAGTCGCTCTGGGAATGCTCGAGAATTGTACTGGGCTTCTCCCTTGGCTCCGCCCAGGACTCCTCCCCCTGGAGCTGCTGTATAAAGATCAGTGCCACATGGTCAGCCGGGCAGTTCACCGAAAGTTCAATGGCTAACAGGCTGGCTCTGTTGTGAGTATATTAAAACCGCTATTCTAATCCTACAAGCACGTAGAATTGTTGGTTCCAACTTTAACAAAAATGGCAGTTGTTTATTATGTATTTCAAAGAGCTGGTCACCGTTAGTTGCTAAAGAGGAGTTGCGGGAGGGGGGGGGGAGGGGTTTGTCATTTGGATGTTGTTTGAGTGGGATGTTTTTGGTGTTATATATAAAATGGAAAACGTTTGAATAAAAATAGATATTTTCTAAGTTGCAGCAAGCCACAATGTCTGCAAATCTGACCAGGAGTCACACCCTACACCCTGAGCTGTGTTGCTGCGGCATGGGCTTTGAGCTTTCAGGCAGTTTGGGCTCAGACACGGACAGCTAATGGCATGTGAGAGTAACTGATCTCCTGACTGCTCAAGCATGTTTTAAAAATTAATTTATAGGATGTGTGTGTCGCTGGCTAGGCTAACATTTATCGCCTATCCCCAATTGCCCTGGAGAAAGTGGTAGTAAGTTGCCTTTTTGAACTGCTGCAGTCTCTGAGATGTAGTTACATGCATAATGCTGCCAGGGAGGGAGTTCCAGGATTTTAACCCAGTGGTAGCAAAGAGTGTCAGGATGGTGAATGACTTGGAGGGGAACTGCAAGGTAATGGTCTGCTGATCTTGTCCTTCTAGATCAGGGGTGGGCAAACTACGGCCCGCGGGCCGCATGACTTAATGCGGCCCACCAAGTCATTTTTTTAAAAAAAAGAAAATTTAAAAAAAAAAAATTTTATTTTTATTTTTAATTATTTTTTTTTTAAGGTTAATGGGGGGGGGGGGGGGGGCTGTTGGGTTACTTACTGGTATAGGGTGGATACGTTGACTTGAGTAGGGTGATCATTGCTCGGCACAACGTTGAGGGCCGAAGGGCCTGTTCTGTGCTGTACTGTTCTATGTTCTATATGAGGCGCCCAGAATCATAACCGGGTGAAGTAATTGTTTTACTTAATATACTATGCGGCCCTTTAAAATTGTGAATTTCTGAATGTGGCCCTTGCACGGAAAAGTTTGCCCACCCCTGTTCTAGATGGTGGCAGTCGTGGGCTTGAAAGGTGCTGCAACCATCTACCAGGCACAAGTCAGGAGTCTAATGGAATACTCTCCTATTGCTTGAACGAGTGCAGCTCCAACAACACTCAAGAAGCTTTACACCATCCAGGACAAAAGAGCCCGCTTGACTGGCACCCTATCCATCACGTTCAACATTCGCTCACTCCCTCCACCACCAATGCACAGTGGCAGCGGTGTGTACCATCTGCAGCAGCAAATCACCAAGGCTCCTTCAACAGCACCTTCTAAAACCGTAACCTCAATCACCTCGAACGCCAAGTGTTAGGAATTTTGGACATTATTAACAAGTGAACTTGAGAAGAAAACAAAATAATAGACAAGTAAGAAAACTAACAGGCATCTAAAGGAATAATGAAATGCAATTTGCCCAATAACAAGATTAGCAGGTATTTAGAGATATTGAGGTGAGAATGGCCATATCAGAAATCTTGTGTACCAGAGTTCAGTAGAGATATGAAACTGATAACTTCTAAAAGCAAGGAATCTGAGATATGTAGACAGCTGAATCCACATGGAGGACATCAAAGTGCCTGAACGGTACATTTGTTAGCACCCTCATTAGGGAAGCAAGCCAATTCTCCACCCAACAGTCAGAAATAACAGTTCCATCTATGATCAGAGTAAGGAAGGCCTGTTCTACCTAACATTTAGAGCCACAACAGATTGCAGATATTCTCCTTTAAAAGACACAGTTTTGTGCCTTCGCTGAACCAGGAAGAGACGTTCTCCAGACATGGTCACCTAAGCAGTACTGTGTGGTAATTATTAGCTGGATTTGACCTGTATAGAGTTACTAAAATTGAATGTTGTTTGGGAAAAGTGGTGTCTCTGTCAGTTCAGGGAAAGTGGGTATATTTTGGGAACAGGAGGTAACCAGATAAAACAGTTATTAGTTTAGTTATTAATATACTTAAGTGTCATAGTGTATATTAGTGTTTTGTATTGTGACTGTTTATTTTACTATAATAAATATTCTTTATTGTGTTTACAAAATGACTGGTCTGGTTCCTCACTGGGTTGTACCTTGTTCCTCACATTGTTCCAAACAAATATACACCATTAAGAACCAGTGTTTCAAGTAATCCTTTGGGGTTTTGAGACACTCTCGCAGGTAACATCTGTGGGGTTCTTAACAAAGGCTAGCAGATTCATGGGAACAGCACCACCTGCAAGTTCCCCTCAAAGTCTCACACCATCCTGATCTAGAACTATATTGCCGCTCCTTCAGTCGCTGGGTCAAAACCTAGAACTTCCTTGCTAACTGCACAGTGGTTGTTTCTATAACACATGGACTGCAGTAGTTCAAGAAGGCAGCTCACCACAACATTCTCAAGGGCAATTGGGGGGACGAGGGCGGGACGCAATAATTGCTGGCCCAGCCAGCAATGCCCACATCCCATGAACGAATAAAGAAAAGTATGGCGACAGCAGGAAGGAATCCAAACAAAATGCTACACTGCTTACTACAGCTGAGACTGCCATTGATTTTTTTTGTCTTGCTGGCTCAGGGCAAAACCGCCCAAAACACCTACAATCTCTACTCACACTATTGCACTCCCAATGTGACAGCCAAGCTCCATACAGGACTTCTTACTTAAATTGTCATTTGCAGTGGCTAATACATGCTGTCAACTCACTGCTAATATATAGGGTGGTACAGTGGTTAGCACTGCTGCCTCACGGAGCTGAGGTCCAATGTTCAATCCTGCCGCGGGTCACTGTTCGTGCGGATGCAAGTTCTCCCCTTGTCTCCGTGGGTCTCATAACTATAAGGTTCAGGGTGGGAGATATAGGAGGGATGCCTGCTGTGATAGTGCAGTCGGACACTTTAGGAACTTTCAAGCGGTTATTGGATAGGCACATGGAGCACACCAGAATGACAGGGAATGGGATAGCTTGATCTTGGTTTCGGACAAAGCTCGGCACAACATCGAGGGCCGAAGGGCCTGTTCTGTGCTGTACGGTTCTATGTACTGCTTGCATCAAGTTGTATTATCTCTTTCTAGGTTAATATAAACATTGTTGAAGGGCAGCCATGAGGTTGAACACAGCGCTTTATCCGACTTGTTGTTTCAGCTTACATGTGGTAACTATTGTGCAAGAAAACGGAATAATTTCCTGTGATTATATTGCATCATGTCCTGTGATGACATGCATATTAGCATAAACATTTATTTAAATTCTTATATTTAACATGCTAACAACAGCAGTTACCTAAACCAATATTGGTGGTTCTCATTTTATACTTGGCGTGCCAGTCCTATTTCAGGAAAAACTTTCCATGCTTCAAAGGTCAACATATATGCTGGGATCTAGGATAAACAAATAAAAAGTGCAGAATAATACAAGGCACAAAACATTTAGCCAATTATATAATAAAGCCTAATCTCTGAAGATGATCTCTTTTGAATATTTCTTCTAAACTGTTTTCATACAAAGCTCCAGTGAAGTACCTATTGCATCCCCAGATAACACAAGAATAGTAAGAAAACTACTATTCTACTCTCTTATATTCTATTCACTAATCTACTGAAAAGCTATGCAACATAACATGAACTGGTACAGAATCAATTGCTTCAACTTTAATAGGCAGTAATGTAGACTAACTTTAAATTTAAAAATCAATAACCTAATAACACATTAAGTTCTTATTTAAAATGATCCCAAATTTGAAATGCCAGTTGGCACTGCTCTATGTAAAACTACAATATGAAGCATGCGGTAATACTCTATTCAAAGTGGTACCATTATGAATCAGTAACTGTTGTATGAATTCAGCAGTATACACTTCTGCAATCCTTAGGTTATTGCTGTGGTCATCTTGACTGCAGTTAACATTTGGCTTTTATAATTCTCTAATAGCTGCATGGATATTTTTTGCAAATAATCTGCGACATATCCATTTCACTGCATATACCAAATTCAGAGAATTAAGCTGCATCACTTAAACTGTTGTCCGCGCTTTGGCAAAAAGGTGACCACCAACAACATCATCAAAGTTGTGAGGAAGGACACAGGGAATATATTCACTTCTCTCATACAGCTACTAATGCAGATAAAGAGTAACACTGGAAGATATCTAGAAAAATACTCCCTACTTATTCTCCCAATTGGTGTTGGTCGAGGTCTTGAGAAAACATTTAAGTTTAAATGCAATAATTAATATTTTTAAAAAATAAACGTTAGGATTGAATGGACAGCATCAAGTGAAGTGAGAGCTTGAGAACAACTATGTTATGGACATAAACAGGTCCCTTTATATCAGATGAAATTCCTGCACCATCTTAGAGAATTCTGAACTGTCTGTAATTTTACACCAGAGGAGGTGATAGTGTGTTATGCGCAAATTGGTAAAAGGACAAAAATGGAAGCATTGCTAAAATGTTAACTTTAAATATTTTATAAATGAAACAGTCATTCAAAATACTGCACTTTTTTTTTCTGGTTACACTGACCTCGGACTAATATCAGCACACACTGCCTGAGGCATCATGTCCTTCATCTTAACCCTCAATTTAACAAGCAATGTACATGAGGTACACACAACACAATTAACCACAAATCAGTGTACATACAGTATCTGTTAATCTATTAAATAATAGGGTTTGGCATTTATGCTACAGTGCAGTGATGAGGAGAAACCATTAAATCAGATTTCTCTCCAATCCAAATCACAGTGGCAGTTCAAGTCAAATCATGTGATTTGACCACAAATGCCTGTGTTCCTTAGCCGTCCATAATGATGCACGCAGCTGCCAAAAAAGAACCTCACAAAATTTGTCCATGCTCCAACTGAAGACTACAATAATATAGTACAATGTTTATTTTAAATAACACATGTTGGGGGTTCAGATAAAACTGATAAATGGCACAAACTCTGCTAATATAATTTATGATTCCTCTGAACCAATGGGTTTCGGTATCTTGTTATCAAACGTTAACCAGTGAGTTATTGTTGTAGCCACATGTTGCCACGTCTTTTCATACACTGTTCGGACTTATTCTCATTTTAAAGACTGCATAATCAACAGGGTGGCCAAAGAAACTCGACATTTCCAAATAATTTTGTAAACACTCCATTCCGAAAATAATATATCTGAATAAGCATTTACATTTCAAATCCAGTTACAAAGCATTAAATTTTTAAAATCAATTCCACACAGAATCCTATACATACCAGAATTAAATAATTAATTGATATTAAGCCATCTAACCATCCCGTTGTAGTGATGATACATTCAGATAGCCTGACCAGTGAGCTTTGCACACGAGCAGTGGGAGAAAACATTTGCTGAGTGAGAAACAGACAGAGTAAGTATGGGTATCGGGAATTTGGAGCATAGTAGGAATTTGGTGCAGAGGAAACAGAGGTGTTTCTTTTCCCTTGTTAAGTTTTAAAATCTTCAGAGAGTGATCTTGCCCTGATGCAGCAATAAAGGCTACAGAGGAGCTGAATGGTAAGTAGTGAGTAAGGTCAGGTAAGTATTTATTACTTTTATCACTTAGTCTGTAAGGTCTTTTGTGGTTTATAGTTTGAAAGGGCTATATTCTGTAGCAGCTAGGACTAGGGAAGAAGGGCCCTAGAGAACTGGATATAATCTGATATTGAGTATCTTCCAAAGATTTAATTTAAAGGGTTCAATCACGGCAGCTGTGGTATGCTCCTCGCCCTCCATGTGGGAAGCCTGGAACATTCCAGTGCCCGGGGCCAGCATGTGTGCAGGAAGTGTCTCCAGCTGCAACTCCTGGAAGCCCAGGTTTTGGAGCTGGAGTGACGGCTGGGGATGCTGTGCAGCATCCGTGAGGTGGAGAGTATCATGAGTAGCACGTATAGAGAGGTGGTCACACCACAGGTTAAGAGTCCACAGGCAGTAAGGGAATGGGTGACCACCAGGCAGAGAAAAAGGACTAAGAAGGCAGTGAAAGAATCTCCTCTGGCTATTCCCTGGACATACCGCGTTACATATTGTTGAGGCCTCTCAGGGGAAAGCGGCAACAGCCAATTTTGTTGCACCACGGTTGGCTCCCCGGGAGCGATGAAAAGCGTGGAAATGCAATAGTTGTTGGGGATTCAATTGTAAGAGGAATTGATAGGCCTTTCTGTGGCCACAATTGAGAGTCTTGGATGATATGTTGCCTTTCTGGTGCCAGGGGCAAGGATGTCTTAAAGTGGCTACAGGACATTCTGTAGAGGGATGATGAACAGCTGGTGGTCATGGTACATATCGGTACCAATGGAAAAGGCAAAACACGGGATGAGGCCCTAAAAGCCGAATATATGAAGTTAGGAAGCAAGTTGAAAAGTAGGACCTCAAAGGTAATGATTTCAGGATTACTACTAGTGCCACATGCTGGCCAGAGTAGAAATAGCAGTATATATTGGATGAATACGTGTCTGGAAAGATGATCCAGTGGGAGGGTTTGAGATTCCTTGGACATTGGGACAGGTTCTGGGAGAGGTAGAGGTGCGACCAGTACAAACTAGACGGATTACACCTGGGCAGGACCAGGGCTGATGCCCGAGGGAGAGTGTTTGCTAGTGTGGTTGGGGAGGGTTCAAACTAGAATGGTAGGATGATGGAAACCTAAACAGGGTACAAAAGAAAGAGAAACAAGGACAGTAATAAAAGAAAGAACAGTAAAATGCAAACGCAGTAGACAGGGTAATCGAAGGGAAGAGCCAAAAACAACAGTACAAAGAAAAGTTAGGATGATTAAAAATGTCAAAAAGGGAAGCCTAAAGGCTTTGAATCTCAATGCACAAAGTATTCAGAATTAGCTCGACAAACTGATGGCGCAAATTGAGGTAAATAGATATGATTTCATAGCCATTACAGAGACATGGTTACAAGGAGGTCATTCACTAGGTTAATCCCAGAGCTGAAGGGGTTGGATTATGAGGAGAGGTTGAGTAGACTGGGACTGTACTCGTTGGAATTTAGAAGGGTGAGGGGGGATCTTATAGAAACATTTAAAATTATGAAGGGAATATAGATGCGGGCAGGTTGTTTCCACTGGCGGGTGACAGCAGAACTAGGGGGCATAGCCTCAAAATAAGGGGAAGTAGATTTAGGACTGAGTTTAGGAGGAACTTCTTCACCCAAAGGGTTGTGAATCTATGGAATTCCTTGCCCAGTGAAGCAGTTGAGGCTCCTTCATTACATGTTTTTAAGGTAAAGATAGATAGTTTTTTGAAGAATAAAGGGATTAAGGGTTATGGTGTTCGGGCCGGAAAGTGGAGCTGAGTCCACAAAAGATCAGCCATGATCTAATTGAATGGCGGAGCAGGCTCGAGGGGCCAGATGGCCTACTCCTGCTCCTAGTTCTTATGTTCTTATGTTCTTATAGCTCTGAACTGGATGGGACAGGGGCTAGGGAATAGCCATACTGTTAAATAAGAGGACGAGGACAGTTACGGCCCCAGGGGTAAGGGATGTCATGGTTAACAGAGTCCTGGACGAGGCACCGGTAGTCCTAGTGAACGTGTATGAGCCAAACTGGGATGGCACAGAGTTTATAAAAAAGACAATGGTGAAATCCTCGACATAGATATGCACCAACTTATCATGGGGGGGGGGGAAGACTTTAACTGCATACAGGACAACCCCAAAACGGGGAAGACCTCCAACATGGCAAAAGGACTCGGCTTATTCATGGAACAGATGGATGCGATGGACTCTTGGCGGTTCACCCACTCAGGAGAGAAGGAGTTCTCCTTCTTCTCCCAGGTACACAATGTAGATACATGGATCAACTTCTTTGTAGTGGGGAAAATCCGTGAATCCAGGGTTATTAAGAACGGAATATTCCGTGATTGTAATCTTCGACCACATTCCACATTACGTGGATGTGAGGTTGGAGACAGGCTGTGCCCAACACCCATCATGGAGGTTCGACATGGCCATCCTGGCCGATAAGGCTTTCTGCCTGAAAATATCACAGACGAGTATACTACTAACAACCAGAATGGGGACGTCTCGCATTCTACGTTCTGGGAGGCTCTGAAGACTGTGATCAGGGGTGAAATAATTGCCTATACGACATGTAGAGATAGGGAAGAGAGGGTGGCTAGGCAACAGCTAGTCGACTCCATACTGGAAGTAGAGCGGCGATACTCCGAGGCCCCGACAGTAGAGAGGAAAAAGCTACAAATGATCTTTGATCTGCTATCCACGGGGAAAGCAGTGCACCAACTCTGCCAGGCACGGGGGACCCTCTGCGAATACGGAAACAAAGCCAACCGCCTGCTGACTCACCAGTTGATTGGGGAAAACTAAGGAAAACTAGTAGCAGAGCCTGAAAAGGTCAACAAGGCAGTCAAGACCTTCTGCCGGAGTCTGTACATCTCCAAATCCCCCATAGGGCTGGACTGGACATGCCAGTTGTGGGGGAAGATAGAAAACAGGATACGGAAGCACCACAGGAATTGGGAGACGTCATGGAGAACATCAGCTCCATATAGCCGGGAAGACGCCAGAACCAGACAGATTCCAGGGGGACTTCCGCAACAAATTTGCGACGGCACTGGCCCCACACCTGCGGGAGATGTTTGCAGACTCGCTGATGAGTGGCACCCTGCTGCTACATTACCACATGCCTCAATCTCATTGATATCCAAGAAAGACAAAGACCCAACAGAATGAGGGATCTACAGACCCATTTTGTTGCTAAACATGGACACAAAAATACTGGCCAAAATCCTAGCCAGGAGGCTGGAGGGCTGTGTACCAGAGGTGGTAGCAAGGACCAAACGGACTTTGTCAAGGGTTGACAGCTAACATCAGGAGCCTGCTGAATGTGATAATGACCCCATCCGGGGAGAGAACACCAGAGGAGATCATCTCTCTGGACGTAGAAAAGGCCTTCGACAGAGTCGAATGGAAGTACCCCACAGAGGAGAACAGGGTTTATCGTATGGGTGAAACTGCTGCACAGCACTCCTACGGCGAGCACACAGCTAAATATCACCAGCTCTAAATACTTCTAGCTGCACAGAGGCACAAGGCAGGGATGCCCGCTGTCCCCGCTGCTGTCCACCCTAGGTGCTTGAACAAATAGCGATCGCGCTCAGGGCGCCGAAGAATTGGAAAGGAGACAGAGTGCACAGTCGCACTCTATGCAAATGCCCTGCGCTCGACATCTCAAACCCACAAAGCAGCATGGAAGGGATCATGAAGCTCCTAAAAGAGTTTAGAGCCTTCTTGGGTTCAAACTCAACCTGAGCAAAAGTGACATCTTCCCTGTGAACCCGCAAGGGGAAGGGGCAGAGCGGAGGAGCTGCTATTTAAACATGACCAACACAAATTCTGCTATCTGGGGATCCAAACCGCCCATGATTGGACACAAATGGGACCTAACCAGTCTGATGGAGGAAGTAAAAAAGGACCTGCAGAGGTGAGACACACACCCACTCTTCCTGGCAGAGAGAGTGCAGACGGTCAGGATGAACATACTGCCGGTTTCTCTTTCTGTTCAGATCCATACCGATCTCATCCCCTTCTTCAACTCATTAGGAAAACTGAGCATGGTATTTGTTTGTGTGTGTGCGCATGCGCACGTGTATATATACAGAGCCCACTTAATCAGAACCCGAATGAGCAGGTTCTTCCTGGTGGTGGAGAACAAATGTGAATGGTGCCAAGAATGCTCGGCCAACCACGCCCACAAGTTCTGGTCTTGCCCCAGACTTGTCGGGTTCTGGACAGCCTTTCTCGAGTCAATGTTCATGGTGGTGGGGTTGAGGGTGGAGCCATGTCCAAGAATGGCAGTCTTCATGGTACCAGAACAGCCAGATCGCTTCATGGGGAGGAGGGCAGACACCCTTGCCTCCCTAATCACTCGCTGGAAAATCCTGCTTGGCTGGTGATCAGCAGCACCATCCAAAGCTGCAGACTGGCTGGCTGACCTACAGGAATTTCTCACATATGGAGAAAATTCAACTCACCATCTAGGGGTCAGAAGAAGGCTTCCACAGGCAGCACGGTGGCGCAGTGGTTAGCGCTGCTGTCTCACGGCGCCGAGGTCCCAGGTTCGATTCCGGCTCTGGGTCATTGTCATTTATTATGGGCCAGGGTTTAGAGAACACCAAAGTATATTATGGAGTTCACCTGACCCACAACTTTTAATAGACTTTGGTTACGGGGAGCACAAGGACCCACTTTACAAGTGTGATGCAACAGAGAACTAAAAGTATTTTTAAACAAAAACAATGTTTATTCTGTGGATCCAGTTAACATTTTATAAACCCACAGTAAACATCTTACCAACTACCAACACTGATAATCCTCACAGATACAATATTCTATAGGTAACCCTTAATAACTTTCCTAACAACATCCATGAGTCAAAAAACCCTTTTTAACAAACAGTAGATTTGCATTCCTTACAGAAACAGGTATTACTATGAAATCATCAAGTGATCTGGAGACATTCTTTTTCATGCAGAGAGAGAGACCAAAATACATCTACTTGGTTCAAATGCAGCTCTCCAACTAAACGCGAAACTAAGGCATATGCAACTCCCAGCTGAAAACGAAAGTAAAAAGACAGACAGACAGCCCAGCTCCACCCACACACTGACATCACTGCCGCTATTTGATAAACACCCATTTCTTAAAGATACATCCACCTGACACCGTGTGGAGTTTGCACATTCTCACACCAACTGCGAAAGAGGGAGGCGGCCAGGAAAATCGGGGGAGTAAAGAATAAGGAAGGTAACAAGGTCTTGGATCCAGGGCGGATGAACATAGTCTTTAAGGAATTCTGCAGTAAACTATACGAGTCGGAGCCCCTGACGGGAGCGGAAGGGATGAGGCAATTTTTGGACCAATTGATGTTTCCAAAGGTGGAAGAGGACCTGGTGGAGGGGCTGGGGGCCCCGATTGAATTGGAGGAGATTGTCAAGGGTATAGAGGGCATGCAATCGGGTAATGCCCCGGGGCCGGATGGTTACCAGGTAGAATTCTATAAGAAATATTTTGAAATATTGAGCCTGCTCCTGATGAGGATCTTCAATGAGGCTAGAGCGAAAGGAACCCCCCCCCAACAATGTCACAGGCTTTGATCGCACTCATTCTTAAATGAGGGAAGGACCCGGAACATTACGGGTCATACAGGCCGATTTCGCTTTTAAACATGGATGCCAAATTGCTAGCTAAGATTCTGGCCACAAGAATTGAGGATTGCGTCCCAGGGGTGATAGAGGAAGACCAGACTGGGTTTGTTAAAGGCAGACAACTCAATACCAATGTCCGGAGACTTTTGAATATTATTATGATGCCCTCAGAGGGAGGGGAGGCGGAGCTGGTAACAGCGATGGACGCTGAGAAAGCCTTTGACCGGGTGGAATGGGAGTACCTCTGGGAAATGCTGGGGAAGTTCCGGTTTAGTGAGGGCTTTATTGGCTGGGTGAAATTGCTGGACCAGGCGCCTGTAGCAAGTCTATTAACAAACCGGCTGAAGTCGGGGTGCTTCGAGCTTCACCGGGGAACGAGGCATGGGTGTCCCCTCTCATCGTTACTATTTGCCCTAGCTATAGAACTACTAGCTAAGGCGCTGAGAGCCTTGAGGAAATGGCGGGGACTGGTTTGGGGGGGGGGGGGGGGGGGGGGGGGGTGGAACATCGGGTCTTGCTATACGCGGATGATTTGCTCCTGTACACCTGTGGAGGGGATGGGATGGGAGAGGTTCTGCGGATCCTGAGCGATTTTGGTAGTTTTTCAGGGTACAAACTGAACATGGGAAAGAGTGAGTTGTTTGTGATCCAGAATGAAAGAGCTGCTGCTCAGATGGTTACCTGGGTATACAGGTGGCCAGGAAATGGGATGCCCTGCACAGGCTCAGCCTGGCCCGGTTGGTGGAGCAAATGGAAGGGGACTTTAAAAGGTGGGACATGCTCCTGCTGTTACTGGCAGGGAGGGTGCAGACCCTGAAAATGACCGGCCTCCCCAGATTTTTATTTGTCTTTCAGTGCCTCCCAATCTTCATCCCTAAGGCCTTTTTTAAGTGGGTGAGTAGGATCATTGCGGGCTTTGTGTGGGTGAATAAGACCCGACGGATAAGGAGATCACTGTTGGAGCGCAGATGGTGGGGGTAGGGTGGGGTGGTTGGCGCTGCCGAACTTTCGCAACTACTACTGGGCGGCCAATATAGCTATGATTAGGAAGTGGGCGATGGGGGGGGGGGGGGGGGGCAGCTGGAGGTGGCGTCATGTAAAGGTACTAGACTGGGAGCTTAGATAACAGCTCCTTTGCCGTTCTCGCCGACCCGTTACTCCACAAGTCCGGTGGTGGTGGCGACACTGCGGATCTGGGGACAGTGGAGGAGGTACAAGAGGGTTGAGGGAGCGTCGGACTGGACCCCGAAATGCAACAATCACAGGTTTGTCCCGGGTAGGATGGATGGTGGGTTCCAGAGCTGGCAGAGGGCAGGCATCAGAAGGATGGGAGATCTGTTCCTAGACGGAAGCTTTTCCAGTTTGCCAGGAAACACCTTTACATATCTGCAAGTACGAGCCTTCCTGAAAAAAGGTAGTGGCCTTTCCGCCGCTGCTGAGGATACAGGACAGGGTGGTCTCCGGCACCTGGGTGGGGGAGGGGAGGGTGTTGGATATCTACCAGGAACTACAGGAGGCGGAGGAAACCCCGGTGGAGGAGCTCAAGGGCAAGTGGGAGGAGGAGCTAGGTGTGGAGTTGGAAGCTCAGCTGAGGGCTGAGGTCCTGGGCAGGGTTAATTCCTCCTCATCATGTGCCAAGCTCAGTCTAATTCATTTTTTTTTTTGAAATATTTTTCACAATATCCTTTTTCACAATTTTTCTCCCGAATTTACACCCACCAACAACAAACAATAATCAACAACAAATATGTCAATCCCCATAACAATAGCAACGATCCCATCCTCCCACCAACCCCCAAACATCAGCCCGCATGTTAACAAACAAATGACAAAAAAAGGAATCAGGGATTACCCATAGCCATCTTTAATATACACAGCCCCCCCTAGCCCCAAACCAACCCACCCATCCCCCCCCCCCAACTAATGTTCGATGTTATCCAGTTCTTGAAAGTGCATAACAAATAGTGCCCATGACTTGTCGAACCCCTCCGAGCTTCCCCTCAGTTCGAACTTAACCTTCTCAAGGGTCGTATTCCAACAGGTCCCCCCGCCACGCCAGGGCACAGGGTGGAGAGGCTGCTCCCCATCCCAGCAGGATCTGCCTTTGGGCGATCAACGAGGCGACGGCTAGAATATCTGCCTCCGCACCCGTTTCCAACCCTAGCTGGTCCGACACCCCGAATGTGGCCTCCCGGGGACCCGGGTCTAGTTTCACGTGCACCACCTTGGAAATTACCCTAAACACCTCCTTCCAGTACTCCCCTAGCTTTGGACAGGCCCAAAACATGTCAACGTGATTAGCGCCCCCCCTCCCGCAACGTTCACACACATCTTCTGCCCCTTCAAAGAATTGGCTCATCCTCGCCCTCGTGAGGTGTGCTCTGTACACCACCTTCAGCTGTATCAGCCCCAACCTCGCACATGTGGTGGAGGCATTCACTCTCCGGAGCGCCTCACACCAGACCCCCTCCTCTATTACCTCTCCCAACTCTTCCTCCCACTTTGCTTTAATCTCCTCGAGTGGTGCTTTATCCTTTTCCAACATAGCTCCGTACACTGCTGACACTGCCCCCTTCTCCATTCCCCTTGCCTTCAACACCTCCTCCAGCAACGTGGCAGCCGGTTCCTCCGGGGCCGTACCAGCCTCCCCGGACAGGCGCCGGAATGTGGCGACTAGGGGCTTTTCACAGTAACTTCATTGAAGCCTACTCGTGACAATAAGCGATTTTCATTTTTCATTTTCCTTCCTGGCAAAGTCCCAAACCTGCATATATCTGAACACTTCTCCCTGCTCCAGCCCATTCTTCGCTTCCAGCTCCCTCAATGCTGCAAATTGACCCCGAAGAAACAAATCTTTTAGCGTCTTAATCCCCTTCTCTTCCCATTTCCGAAAGCTTCCATCCCACCTCCCTGGCTCAAATCTGTGATTCTCCCGAATCGGCATTTCCCTTGACCCTGCCCCCAACCCGAAGTGTTGGCGAAACTGCCTCCAGATTTTCAATGAAGCTATTATTGCCGGACTCCCTGAGTATTTCCCCGGAGCTATCGGGAGCGGGGCCGTTGCTAGTGCTTTCAGCCCCGCCCCCTGCACAAACTCTCCTCCATTCTGACCCACTGGGAATCAACCCCTCTGACCCAGCTCCGCACCTTCTCCACATTCGCCGCCCAGTAGTAGTACATCAGGTTCGGGAGACCCAAACCCCCTGCCTGCCTTCCCCTCTGTATCAGCACCGCCTTATCTCCATGTTCATAAACTGCACCCCTTGCTCGTCTCAGTTGGCGCACCGTCTTCCTGGTGGATAGTCAGTCGAAGCTCACCTGTAGTTCCTTCCTCTTTCAGTCTAATTCAATTTAAGGTGGTCCACCGGGCACACATGATGGCAGCGAGAATGAGCAAGTTTTTTGGGGTAGAAGACAGTTGTATAAGGTGCAAGGGCAGCCCTGCAAACCATGTCCACATGTTTTGGGTATGCCCGGAGCTTAGAGTGTTCTGGCAAGGGTTCACGAGGGCAATGTCTAAGGTGTTCAACACACAGGTGGTGCCGAGTCCAGAGACAGCGATCTTTGGAGTGTCAGAAGATCCGGGGGTTCAGGGGGCAAAAGAGGCCGACGTCTTGGCCTTTGCCTCCCTAGTAGCCCGGAGACTGATTTTATTCATGTGGAGGGACTCAAAGCCCCCCGAATGTAGAGATTTGGGTTACCGGCATGGCTGGGTTTCTCAGCCTCGAGAAAATAAAGTTTGCCTTAAGAGAGTCTATGCTAGGGTTCTCTCGGAGGTGGCAGCCATTCACCGACTTTCTCGGGGAAAATAAAAATGTCAACAACAGCAGCAATCCGTGTTTTGGGGGGGGGGGGGTGTGAGTGCTTTATTGGGATGGTGTGGGAAAACTGGGTTGCGAGGGGTAATGTCTATTTAATTGTTATTGTATATTCTCTTTTTGCACTATGTTAACGTTCACTCTAGTTTGTTTTGTTATTATGGTTACTACTATTTTATTATGAAAAATTCTGCAAAACCTTAATAAAAATACTTTTAAAAAAAGAGTTTGCACATTCTCCCTGTGTTTGCGTGGGTTCCGCCCCCACAACCCAAAGATGTGCAGGGTAGGTGTATTGGCCACGTTAAATTGCCCCTTAATTGGAAAAAAAAATTGGGTACTCTAAATTTAAAAAAAAGGCTTCCACAAATATAGGAGCCATTCACCCAGTTATTCCAAGACCTTTTGGTAGCCAACAGCCAAAAGTAGGGAGCAGGAAGCCACGGTCCAACAATGAACTCAAACGAAAGAGGGGGGAAAATAATGAACATGCACCATGCCCAGCAAACAACATAATATGGCATCATGCCAAACAAACAGGAACAGGACATAAGAACTGATGAGAGAAGACCAGAAGGGGAGGGGGAATCAGGAAGAAAAGGGGGAAAAGGAGGCAGGGGACCCAGCTAGAAATGATTGCTTACTGGAGAAAGTAAAACAAGAAGCCTTAACTGTTGTAAATAATGAAAACAGCTGATGTAAATAATGAAAGATAACCAATGTATATACAGTTTCGTTTTCGATTTGTGTTCACGCTTACCTGTTGAGACTTGTTTCTGGGGTGGGAGTTGGGTGTTTATTTTCCTCTACTGTAATGTATTAAAGTTTGGTATGGGCTGATTGCTGGTATTCTGTTCTGCTGCCTTTGATTTTATCCTGTGCAGGAGTCACCCTGCTAGCTGCAAAGTTGGTTAACGGGAGCAGAGAAGGGGGCATATGTGCAGCTTGTTACCATTTTGTTGCGTATTTTAAAGCTCATGATCTTAGGTTTTTTGCTTCTGCTTTGTTTGGGATTGGGAATAGGGAAGGGGACCTTTTGTTCTTCTGTTGATTGTTTCGGAATTGGGTGGGATTGGGCTGTGAGGTGAGGAGGGGGTGGAGAAAGAAGGGGGAAGAGGTAGACTGCTGACGCTGACTGTATTTTTGTTTTTAGGCTGGAGTTATGGGGGGGGGGGGGAAGGTACAGCAGCCACCTTAGATGGGCCCGGAGCTGGCGCAGGCTGAGGCACTGCTGGATTACCTCACATGGTGGCTATGGCTGATCCTGGATTGTGGGGGTAAGAGGTCCCCTGATAAATTGGACTGTAAGATTAAACAGCCGAGGAAAAAGGTCCCATGTGTTTGTGCGCCTGAGAAGTTAGAAGGTTGACATGATTTTTTTTACAGGAGACACATTTGAGAATCAAGGATCAAGTAAGGTTTCAGAAGGGTTGGGTGGGTCAGGTATATCACTCGGATTTTGATTGTGGGGCACGGGGGCCTCATGTTGAACAATGAGAGGATGAAATTTTCTGCGGTTAATATATTAGCAGTCCGAGGTGGGAGGTGCTTTTGGTCAATGTGTATGCACTGAACTGGGATGACATGGCATTCATTAATAAGATGCTGGCTTCTATTCCAAATCTGGATTTACATCAGCTAATTATGGGGGTGACTTAAATTGTGTTCTGGATCTGAGGATAGATAGGTTGACTCCCAAATCTCTGAGTTCATCATGAGTAGCAAAGGAATTATTGTTTTTTATGGGAGCATAGAGTGTCCTTATATGCGGATGATTTGTTACTGTATATCACGGACCTACTCTCCAAAGTGGCGGAGATAATGAAGCTGCTCAGGAGTTTTCGCTCTTTCTCGGGGTACAAGCCGAATTGGGCAAAACTAAATATTTTCTGGTGGACTCTTCTGAAGAGGGGAGTTGATATGTTTCACCTGGCCAAGATTAGCTTTTGGTATCTGGGAATCCGGGTGGCTCATGATTCTCCTTCAATAATGCAAGTAAGGTGGAATGCTATGCAATGATTTTTAAAAAAAAATTAATTAACGGGATGTGTTTGTCACTGGTTAGGTCAGCAATTATTGCCGATCCCTAGTTGCCCTCAGAAGGTGGTGGTGACCCGCTGCAGTCCTTGAGGTGTAAATACACCCACTGTGCCGTTAGGGAGTGAGTTCAAGATGTTGCCCCAGCGACAGTTAAGGAATGGCGATATATTTCCAAGTCAGGGTGGTGAATGACTTTGAGGGGAGCATCCAGGTCGTGGGGTTCCCAGGTATACGCTGCTCTTGTCCTTCTAAATGGTAGTGGTCGTGGGCTTGCAAGGTGCTGTCTAATGAAACTTGGTGAGTTACTTCACTGCATCTTGTAGATGGTACACGTCGGTGGTGGAGGGTTTAAATGTTTCTGGAAGGGTTAGCAATCAAGCGGCTGCTTTGTCCTGGATGGTGTTGAGCTTCTTGAGTGTTGTTGGAGCCGCACTCATCCTTGTAGATGGTGGCTTTTTTGGAGAGGTGGGGGGGGGGGGGGGGGGGGGGGTTTCAGGAGATGAGTTACTCGGTGCAGGATTCCAAGCCTTTGACCTACCCTGGTAGCCACAGTATCAATATGGCTAGTTCAGTTCAGTTTCTGATCAATGGTAAACCCCGGGATGTTAATTGTGGGGAATTCAGCATTGGTAATGTCATTGAATGTCAAGGGTCGGTGGTTAGATCCTCTCTTGCAGGAGATGGGCATCGCCTGGCACTTGTTTTTTTTTAAATAATTTTTATTGAGATTTTCAAAAACAGAAAATAACAAGAAAACAGTATTTTTTTATTTTTTAAAAATTATTTTTATTGAAAAATTTTGTATTTATATAACAACGAACCGCAATAAAATACCAACAATAACAATAATGATAACAGTCATAAACATTCGCCCATCCTCAATGAACAACAAAACATATTAACAACTTAAATTAACACAATATTAAGTTAAATAACCATAGAAAAAGAAATAAAAAATATAAACAGTAGAAACAATAAAGATCACCCCCCCCCCCCCCCCCCCCCCCCCGCCGGTTGCTGCTGCTATTGACCAAGATACCTATCTTTGAGCCAGAAAGTCCAGAAAAGGCTGCCACCGTTTATAGAACCCTTGTATCGATCCTCTCAGGGCAAAATTGACCCTCTCCAATTTTATAAATCCCGCCATGTCACTGATCCAGGTCTCCACACTTGGGGGCCTCGCATCTTTCCACGCATCAAGATCCTCCACCGGGCTACTAGGGACGCAAAGGCCAGAACACCGGCCTCTTTCAACTCCTGCACTCCGGCTCCGCCGCAACTCCAAAAATCGCGAGTCCCCAACCTGGTTTGACCCTGGATCCAACCACCCTCGACACCGTTCCCGCCACCCCCTTCCAGAATTCTTCCAGTGCCGGGCATGCCCAGAACATATGGGCATGATTCGCTGGACTCCCCGAACACCTGGTGCACCTGTCCTCACCCCCAAAGAATCAAGAAAACAGTATTAACAACAAAAAGAAAAACACACTAACCCCCAAAACCAACCCCCCCCCCCCCCCCCCCAGTAACTACAAAACGAAGAAACAGATAAACACCAGGCATATTCTATAAAACACATATACACATTTCTCCCTTCCTCCGAAACAACCCCCCCCTCCCCTCTCTCCCTCCCTCCCCCTCTCCCTCCCTCCCTCCCCGTCTCCCCTCCCTCCCTCCCTCCCCGTCTCCCCTCCCTCCCCCCCTCTCCCTCCCCTCCCTCTCCCTCCCTCTCCCCTCCCTCTCCCTCCCCCCTCCCCTCCGGTTGCTGCTGCTGCCGGCATATTTTCCTACCGTTCTGCCAGGAAGTCCAGGAAAGGCTGCCACCACCTAAAGAACCCCTGTATTGATCCCCTCAGGGCAAATTTCACCTTCTCCAATTTGATGAACCTCGCCATATCATTGATCCAGGCCTCCACGCTTGGGGGCCTCACATCCTTCCATTGAAGCAAGATCCTCCGCCGGGCTACTAGGGGCGCAAAGGCCAGAACACCGGCCTCTTTCGCCTCCTGCACTCCCGGCTTCACTGCAACCCCAAACATTGCGAGTCCCCAGCCTGGCTTGACCCTGGATCCCACCACCCTCGACACCGTCCTTGCTACCCCCTTCCAAATATCCCCCAGCGCTGGGCATGCCCAGAACATATGGGCGTGGTTCGCTGGGCTCCCCGAGCACCTAGCACACCTGTCTTCGCCCCCGAAAAACCTATTCATCCTCATCCCAGTCATGTGAGCCCTGTGCAGCACCGTGAACTGTATGAGGCTAAGCCTCGCACAGGAAGAGGAGGAATTCACTTTTTCCAGGGCATCTGCCCACGTCCCCTCCTCAATCTCCTCACCCAGCTCCTCTTCCCATTTACCCTTCAGCTCCTCCACGGAGGCCTCATCCACCTCCTGCATGACGTGGTACACGTCCGAAATCCTCCCCCCTCCAACCCACACCCCCGAGAGAACCTTGTCCCGTACCCCACGCAGGGGCAGCAGAGGGAACCCCTCCACCTGCCGCCTGGCAAACACCCTAACCTGCATGTACCTAAACATGTTCCCCAGGGGCAGGGCCGGATTAAGACCCTTAGAGGCACTAAGCACTTAAAAGATTTTGGTACCCCCATATATATGTCATTCAAAATATAAACAATAATAAACCATAAAATAAAATTTTATTTATTGAAATTAAACAAAACTTACAGTAAGATGGAAAATAATGTTTATTTTTGTATACCTCCACTTTATTTATATTTGAAAAGTTTTCTCCTACTTTTTTTAATTGCAAAGTCTTTGATCAGACCCTCAAAACTAATCTTATGTAACACATCTGCTTCTATACTTAATAGAGATAAGGCATCCAGCCTGCCTTGTTGCATAGTTGTTCTGATGGGATTTTTAATATACTTCAACTGAGAAAATGAACGCTCAGCTGAGCAATTTGTGACCATTAATGTAAAAAATATACGAAAGCCAATGTCTACATTTGGAAAGGCACACTCAATATTGTCTTCTACAATTATTTTATAAAGTTCAGCATGACTGAATCTTGTTTTTACATTTTTTGTTGCACTGAACTTATGGCGTACATATGAATGAAACTGCTGAAGCTCAGCTGAGAAATTACTGTTGAAGTCCTCTGGGTAAGCATCAATCAGCTTTTGACAGCACTGAGAATACCTTTCAATGTTAGTAGATGATGAAGTGACATTATGTGGCACATCACTTAGAAAAGAAAATCTCTCTGCTATTTCTTTGTATATCTCTCCTCTTCTTTTCATCTCAGTTTCAAGTTTGTCAACAATTGTGTAAAAGATGGTGATACGAAATCTATCTCTGGCATTCAGATATACTTCTGGTGCATCTCCGTCATTGGGTACCTTCTTTCTGATACGTTTGCGAGTTGTAGCTGCCTTGTAATCAACATCTGGTAGCATTTCCTTTGTAGCTGCTTCATATCTTTCAAATTCATCTTGTGAAGTGCACAGTTGGTCAGCTAATGATACATACAGATCTGCACATGTTTTTAAGTTCACATCCTCATTTTGTAGAACTTGGCTTACTCTGTGAAAATTCTGCAAAATCTCATTCCAAAAATTCAACATAAAAACGAATTCTAGCTCTTGCATCTTATCTGCAATATTATTTGCTTCTCTTCTAGCGTCTCCCTTTTGTGACTGGTGTTCGGCTATATATTCTAATGCTTCTAAAATTTTAAGGAAAGATTTCAAAATTGCTGCTGTTGCCATAGCATGTGCCTCCCATCTGGTATCAGAGAGGGATTTTAAGACACTTTCATTTCCAATACAACCTTTAAGAATTTTCCACCGGCTGTTTGAGGCTGAAAAAAAGGTATAGAGTAACTGCACAGTAGAGAAGAAATTAACTGCCTCTTGACAGCAGTCAACAGCACTTCGGCCTACCAGATTTAGTGAATGAGCTGCACAGGGCACATATATAGCAAACTTGTTTGTTTCTAAAAATTTTTGCTGCATCCCCTTATAACGCCCAGACATGTTAGCAGCGTTGTCATAAGACTGACCCCTACATTTTGAAAAGTTTATCCTACGAGCTTCACGTAAGTACTGCAACACCTGATTTGCCATTTCCTCACCGGTATGGCTTTTCATTTCCAGAAAGGTTAAAAAGCGTTCAATAGGCTGTCCATCTTTTAAGTACCTAAGTACAACACTTAACTGATCGATATGTGATAGATCTGGTGTTGAATCAACTGACAAACTAAAATAACCAGAAGATTTTACTTCGTCAACAATGAGCGCATGGACCTTTTGTGCTATTAGTTGAATGAGTTCCTCACAGGTGGTTTTGGACAGGTAAGAAGGATTTCCTTTGCCAGAATTTCCATATTTCGAAATGTGGCCTGCTAAAAATGGATTAAACTGGCTTATGAGCTCAAGCAGCCCTAAAAAATTCCCATTTTGCAATGATCCAAACCTTTCTTCTGTTCCTCGAAAAGCCAAGCCACGTTCAGCTAACGTACGAATAACAGCTATGACACGCCTCAAGACATGTTCCCAGTAATCACACTCTTCCTGAATTTGTTTCTCCAACTGATGCCCCAACCCCGCACCTTGTCTGTGAGTTAAGTATGTTAGCATAGAATCTCGGTGAGTAGTGCTTTTTTCATGATTATCAATTACAATAGTATTTCGCCAGTCACTGAACCCTTCTCTTATAACAAAATTAGAGAAATTTTTAGGAGCAAACAGTTTACAAACAAAACAATAAACTGATCCTGTTGATGGTGAATACAGTAACCACTCTCTCTTGTATTTCTCACCATTGGCTTTTGTCCCAACAAGAAGTTTCTGCGAACAATACCTTACTGGTTTGACATTGTGGTGTTGACAGTCACTGGGTCCACAAGCAATCCAATAAGCCACATCATCAGCAGAGAAATCAAGCCACAACCCTGGATCCTTTGCTACATTGTGATTTACTTCATCTTTTGCAGACAGAATAATTTCACCACCATCACCATGGTCCACTAAACTTTCATTTTCAGCAATTATTTCAACCCCAGAATGTATTGTAAAGTAACTTGAATCAACATTTGCAGTAGAGGTATCAAGAGAATTTACAGGCAAAGTGAGATCAGTAATGAGACATGTGCTAGATGAACCTGCTTGTGACACCTCGGTGATTCTAACATCATCATATTTTGATTCTGAAGTGATCAAAGTGGTATTTACCGTATTTGTGTCCACTTCTGATGACGGAGATTGGTTTTGACCCGGAATCGGTATATCATGTTGTGGAACTTGTGTGAAGAAATCAGTCAGCTTTGCAGTCTTGGACTCTAAATCCAAAGTCTTCTCTTGTTTCTTTTTTGATAGTTTTCGCTTTTGTGCACCACTTAACTGAACACGTTTCATCTTGGTTCTTGGGGTCTGTAAAATACAGAAATAAAAAGAATATTTTGTTTGAATTATTATGCGGCAATCAACACAGTTACACATATCATTGACAGACATAATGAAATACAAACTCAGTTATCACCACCAGTCCACCACCATGCGATAAATAGAAAATACATGCACAGTCAAAAGCAGCACTATACACCATTTGGCCATTTTCACGAGTTTCACGACATTTCATAAGCACTTCCACAAAATTATGAAACATTAATTACATTATTTGTTGTCAGTGTCATAAAAAAAAGGAATCAGCTTACTTACAAAGTTACAATGTTGGCACGTGTGTTGTTGCCTGTTGGCACGCTGGACGCTGAGTGAGCTACTAGCGCCCCTGCACAGTCTCATTCTCAGTGGACGACTGAACGGGACAGCCGACATGAACAAGACTTAGACAAGAACGATCACGTGTGCCTCCGTGGACCGTGGGGCAGTTACCAGGTTCTAATTTTGTTGTATTCCCAAGATTAATGTACATCATTAACCTCTATCATTACTATTATTTTTACTTCCGCCAAGGAGGTTATGTTTTTGTCGGAGTATGTGTGTGTTTGTTTTTTTTCCACAGACGTTGTACAGATTGTATACAAATTTCACAGACTGCATACAAAGTTTCCCCTGCTTTCATTTATGGGGGGGGGGGGATTTTTTTCCCTTCGATTTCATAACCCTTGGCGGAGGTCTGCACTCTCTGAGTGCTCTTGTTATTATTGTATATCTGTATGTAATTTTTTCATTTAATGTGGGGGGCCCTTTTTGCGGATCCTGGTTCAGCTGCACCATTTGCAGTACTGCACCATATGGCCCATGGACCATGGTAAATTCGGCTATGGAAAATTTCTGTGGTGCCCCCTTCCCTTGATGCCCTTAGCACGTGCTTATTTTGCTTAATGGTTAATCCACCCCTGCCCAGGGGAAGCCCAAACTTCCCATCTAACTCACCCAGGCTCACAAACCTCCCATCCACAAACAGGTCCCACAACCTCCTAATACCTACCCTGTGCCAGCCAAGAAACCCGCCATCGATGCTCCCTGGAACAAACCGGTGGTTCCCCCGTAGCGGGGACTCCATTGAGCCCCAAATTTTGAGGGTAGCCGCCACCACCGGGCTCGTGGTATACCTCATTGGAGGGAGCGGCAACGGCGCCGTTACCAGCGCCTCCAGGCTCGTGTCCACGCAGGACGCCATCTCCATCCTCTTCCATGCTGCCCCTGCTCCGTCCATTACCCACTTATGCACCTTTGCTGCGTTGGCAGCCCAATAGTACCCACAGAGGTTGGGCAACGCCAGCCCCCACCATCCCTGCCCCGCTCCAAAAACACCTTTCTCACCCTCGGAGTCCCATGCGCCCATACAAATCCCGTTTTACTCCTGTTGGCCCTCCTAAAAAAGGCCTTCGGGATAAGGATGGGGAGGCACTGGAACAGGAACAAAAACCTTAGGAGCACCGTCACCTTGACGGATTGCACCCTGCTCGCCAGCAACAGCGGCAACAAGTCCCATCTTTTGAACTCCTTCTCCATTTGCTCCACCAGCCTAGTGAGGTTAAGCTTGTGAAGGGCCCCCAGCTCCTAGCCACCTGGACGCCCAGGTACCGAAAGCTCCTCCCCGTCCTTTTCAGCGGGAGCCTACCAATCCCCTACTCCTGATCCCCCGGGTGCACGACGAACAGTTCACTCTTACCCAGGTTAAGCTTGTACCCAGAAAAGCCCCCAAATTCCCTAAGGATCTGCATCACCTCCGGCATTCCCCCCACTGGGTCTGCCACATAAAGCAACAAGTCATCTGCGTATAATGACACTCGGTGCTCCTCCCCACCCCACACCAGACCCCTCCAATTCCTCGACTCCCTCAACGCCATGGCCAGAGGCTCAATTGCCAACGCAAAGAGCAAAGAGGACACGGGACACCCCTGCCTCATCCCCCGGTACAACCAAAAGTACTCCGATCTGCTCCTATTCGTGGCTACGCTCGCCATCGGGGCCTCATATAACAGCCTCACCCAACTGACAAACCCCTCCCCGAACCCAAAGCCTTCCCTTCACAAACCCTGTCTGGTCCTCATGAATGACCCCCGGTACACAGTCCTCTATCCTTGTGACCAAGATCTTCGCCAACAGCTTGGCATCCACATTTAACAACGAGATCGGCCTATATGATCCACACTGTTGGGGGTCCTTGTCCCGTTTAAGGATCAAGGAAATCAGCGTCCGTGACATAGTCGGGGGCAAAGCCACCCCCCCCCCCCCCCCCCTACCTTGCCTCGTTAAAGGTCCTAACCAACAGGGGGCCCAACAGGTCTGCATACATTTTGTAAAATTCGACCGGAAACTCATCCGTCCCCTGCGCCTTCCCCGACTGCATGCTGCCTATCCCTTTGACCAGCTCCTCCAGCTCGATCGGCGCCGCCAGCCCCTCCACCTGTACCTCCTCCACCGTCGGAAATCTCAGCCTATCCCCCCCCCCCCCCCCCCCCCACCGGGGGCTTGGACCGGTACAATTCCCCATAAAAGTCCCTGAAGACCCCATTAATGTCCACCCCCCTTTGCACCACATTGCCTCCCCTATCCCTCACTTCACCAATCTCCCTGGCCACGTCTCGCTTACGTAGCTGATGCGCCAGCATCCTACTCGCTTTCTCCCCATATTCGTACACCGCTCCCTGTGCCTTCCTCCACTGAGCTTCCGCCTTTCCGGTGGTCAGCAAGTCGAACTTGGCCTGAAGATTACGCCGTTCCCCCAGCAATCCCTCCTCCGGAGCCTCCGCGTATCTCCTGTCCACCCTCACCATCTCCCCCACCAACCTCTCCCTCTCTCTTTGCTCTCCCCTCTCCCTATGGGCTCGGATGGAAATCAACTCCCCTCTAATCACCGCCTTCAATGCCTCCCAAACCATCCCCAGCTGGACCTCCCCATTATCATTGGCCTCTAAGTACCTCTTGATACACCCCCGAACCAGCCCGCCCACCTTCTCATCCGCCAGCAGTCCCACCTCCTGGCGCCAGAGCGGGCGCTGGTCCCTCTCTCCTCCCCCAGCTCAAGGTCTACACAGTGCGGGGCATGGTCCGAAATGACTATGGCCGAATACTCGGAATCCTTTACCCTCGAAATCAGCCCCCTGCTCAGGACATAAAAAATCGATCCGGGAATAGGCTTTATGCACATGGGAAAAAAATGAATACTCCCTGGCCCTCGACCTCGCGAACCTCCAAGGATCCACCCCTCCCATCTGGTCCATAAACCCCTCAACACCTTAGCCGCCGTGGGCCTCCTGCCCGTCCTGGACATGGATCGATCCAATGGGGGATCCAGCACTGTGTTAAAGTCCCCCCCCCAGTATCAGGCCCCCCGTCTCTAGATCCGGAATGCGGCCCAGGATGCGCCACATAAAACCCGCATCGTCCCAAATTGGGGCATAGACATTCACCAGCACCACCCGCTCCCCTTGCAACTTGCCGCTCACCATCACATACCTCCCTCCACTGTCAGCCGCCACCTTTGACGCCTCAAACAATACCCTTTTTCCCACCAGAATCGCTACCACCCGATTTTTTGCATCCAGCCTCGAATAAAACACCTGGCCTACCCAGCCCTACCTCAGTCTAACCTGGTCCGCCACCTTCAGGTGCGTCTCCTGGAGCATAGCCACGTCCGCCTTCAGCCCCTTCAGGTGCGTAAACACCCGGGCCCGTTTGACCGGTCCATTCAGCCCCCTCACATTCCAAGTTATCAGCTGGATTAGAGGGCTCCCTGCCCCCCTCCCCTGCCGACTAGCCATAACGGGGCAGCACGGTAGCATTGTGGATAGCACAATCGCTTCACAGCTCCAGGGTCCCAGGTTCGATTCCGGCTTGGGTCACTGTCTGTGTGGAGTCTACACATCCTCCCCGTGTCTGCGTGGGTTTCCTCCGGGTGCTCCGGTTTCCTCCCACAGTCCAAAGATGTGCAGGTTAGGTGGATTGGCCATGATAAATTGCCCTTAGTGTCCAAAATTGCCCTTAGTGTGGGTGGGGTTGCTGGGTTATGGGGATAGGTTGGAGATGTTAACCTTGGGTAGGGTGCTCTTTCCAAGAGCCGGTGCAGACTCGATGGGCTGAATGGCCTCCTTCTGCACTGTAAATTCTATGAACCTGTCCCCTGCCCGCCCCAGGCCAGCACCCCCCGCTCGGCCCGTTCCCCACGGTGGCAAACCCACACCCCGGCCCCCCCTGCATACTCCAGCTCCTTCCTGGCCATTTCAGCAGCAACCCAGTACCCCCCCCCCCATTCCCCCCCAGGCTAGGACCCCTCCCAGCCGCGTTACTCCCTCAGTAACACTCCCGTGAGCCAGCTAACTTCTGCTGACCCCGGCGACTCCCGCCACACCTCCGACCCCCCCCCCCCCACCCCACCCCGTGGGGCTACTCCTCCTCCCCCAGACCCATCAGCAGACCCTCCTCCTCCCCCTCCCGCTCTGGGAAAAAAGCCCGCGCTTCTCAGCTCCGACCCCGCCCCCATCCATCCTCAGCGTGGGAAATAGAAGAAAAGCCCGCGCTTTCCCTCTGCCCGACCCCGCCCACAGAAAAAAGACAGCATCCTACCCGCCCAAGATCCAACACACAACCAGCTTAAAACAGCATAAAACAGAGACCCTTCCCACCAAACGTTAACACAGTTATTTACAAACCCCCGACCCTCAGTCAGAGTCCAACTTCTCGGCCTGCACAAAGGCCCACGCCTCCTCCGGGGACTCAAAATAAAAGTGCCGGTCCTTGAAAGTGACCCACAGACGCGCCGGCTGTAACATGACAAACTTCACACTCTTTCTGTGGAGCACCTCCTTCGTCCGGTTGTACGCAGCCCTCCGCTTAGCCACCTCCACACTCCAGTCCAGATCCGCACTACCGTGTTCTCCCACTTGCTGCTCCGCTCCTTTTTGGCCCACCTAAGCACGCACTCTCGGTCAGCGAACTGGTGGAACCGCACCAGCACCGCCCGTGGCGGCTCATTCGGCTTGGGCCTCCTGGTTAGTATTCTGTGGGCCCCCTCCAGCTCCAGGGGCCCCTGGAAGGACCCAGCTCCCATCAGCGAGTTCAACAAAATGACCACAGAGGCCCCCAGGTCTGACCCCTCCAGCCCCTCCGTGAGGCCCAGGATCCGCAAATTTTTCCGCCTCGACCGGTTCTCCATCTCCTCGAACCGGTCCTGCCACTTCTTATGGAGCGCCTCATGCATCTCCACCTTTACCGCGAGGGCCGCGGCCTCATCCTCTCTTTCAGAGGCTTGTTGTCGGAGCTCCCGGATCTCCACCCCCTGGGCTGGCAGCTTGTCCGCATTCGCCTTCAGCGAGTCTAGCAGCTCCACTTTTAGCTCCTGAAAACATCGCTGGAGAGTCTCCTGCTGCACCTACGCCCACTGCCTCCATTCCTCGAGGCCTCTGCCAGCCGCCATCTTGATTCTCTTCTCCCGCTTTTTCTTAGGCGCTGCCACCGCTATTCTGCTGGCCCCGCTCCTGGTCAAGACCATAGACCACTGGGGATCCGTTGCACACACCTTCCCACGTCGGGAACCGTCGAGCAAGTACCGCTGGGGGCCCTTAAAAGAGCCCAAAAGTCTGTTCCTGGCGGGGGCTGCCGAACGTGCGGCTTAGCTCCGCATAGCCGCAACCAGAAGTCATCGCCTGGCACTTGTGGCGCAAATGTAACTTGCCACTTGTCAGCCCAAGCCTGGATATTGTCCAGGCATTGCTGCATTTGGACATGGACTGCTTCATTATCCGAGGAGCCGCAAATGGTGCTGAATATTGCGCAGTCATCCACAATCATCCCCACTTCTAACCTTATGAACGAAGTGAGGTCATTGACGAAGTAGCTGAAGATGGTTGGACCTAGGACATTACACTGAGGAACTCCTGCAGTAATATCCTGGAGCTAAGATGACTGACTTTCCATTGTGCCAGGTATGACTCTAACCAATGGAGAGTTTTCCCCCTGATTCCCATTGACTCCAGTTTAGCTAGGGCTCCTTGATGCCATACTCGGTCAAATGCTGCCTTGATGTCAAGTGCAGTCACTCTCACCTCTGACATTCAGCTCTTTTGTCCATGTTTCAACCAAGGGTATAATGAGATCAGGAGCTGAGTGACCGTGGCGGAACCCAAACTGAGTGTCCGTGTGCATGTTTTGCTGAGTAAACATTGTTGATGACTCCTTCTGTCATTTTGCTGAAGATGGAGAGTAGACTGAGAGGGTGGTAATTACCTTTGTTAGATTTGTCCTGTTCCTTGTGTACAGGAAACACCTGGGCAATCTTCCACATTGTAGAAGCCAGTTTTGTAGCTGTACTGGATAAGCTTGGCTAGGAGTGCGGGCAGTTCTGGAGCACAAGTCTTCAGTCATATTGTCAGGGCCCGCAGCCATTGCAGTATCCACCACGGCTGTTTCCAAAACATATAAAACAATGTTTCTGTGGTCAGACACCATCTGCACACTGATCAAGTGCAATTTGTTTTTGTCATGTGCAATACTTTTCACCCAAGGAACCAGGCCACCTGGTGAAAATAGTGTCGTCCCCCCCCCCCCCCCCCCCATTCAGTCTCTAAGAGCTATCCCTGCTCAAGATATTATATACAGCTCAATGTACAGCAAGTGGCTCAAGCCCATCTATGAAGGTGAGTCAGTGAACAGGTCTCCAGTGTCATGTCCAAGTATATGTGGAGGGGATCAATAAACGTATGCTCCAATATTGATTACATCAAAACACCACTTGAAGTCATTGCACCTTCATTCAATTGTCCCTCCTGGATTTCTCTTCCTCATCTAAATTGCCCAGTACTTTCATAAACCTCAAAGGAATAGCCATCTTCATCTCTTTGCACAGTCTAATGTCACCAATAACACAATAATGGAGCACAGAATTGACAGAAAAAAAGTACAAAAAATGACAGCCCAGAAAAACATGCGCTGAGAAAAAAGCTGCAAAAACTTCATTTAAATTGCAGAAAAGAATCGAGAGCCTTGCCCAAGGACATAAAATTCCACGTGGGATCTTATTCCCTTCTAGTTATGTACTGAAATGAGGTTATGCATGCCAGTAACATGACCTCATTATTTGTCTCAAATTACTGTCAGAAAATTGGGTGTGAGGAGTCAGGCATGCAAATGTCTGACACAGGCCGGCTGTCTTAATAGCCTTGTAAAATCAAGGTTTATAAATCAGGTTCACAAAAGTGTTCAGGACTTACAAATCTTTCTGAATTGTAAAATGAGTTCCATTACTTGCCATCCGGCATAGGATATCATTCATGCAACAATCTAGCTAAAGCTATTTTTCATCATTACGACACAACCAAAACTTTGCCTCCACAAAACTTCAACATTTTAAATGATGTTACAGCTAAAGATACATTTTAATTATTGAGGAAATGTGTACATAGAACATAGAACGGTACAGCACATAACAGGCCCTTCGGCCCTCGATGTTGTGCCGAGCTTTGTCCGAGATCAAGCTATCTCACTCCCTGTCATTCTGGTGTGCTCCATGTGCCTATCGAATAACCAGTTGAAAGTTCCTAAAGTGTCCGACTCCACTATCACAGCCGGCAGTCCATTCCACACTCTAACCACTCTCTGAGTAAAGAACCTACCTCGGACATCCCTCCTATATCTCCCACCCTGAACCTTATAGTTATGCCCTCTTGTAACAGTTACATCCACCCGAGGAAATAGTCTCTGAACGTCCACTCTATCTATCCCCCTCGTGTAGTTGAAAATCACTTAATTGGCTTAATATTGTAAATGACAGCCTGAAATATCAATGTTCCTTGTCTATGATATTACTATGATAATAATTACATGTTGCATATCCCCAAACGTGGCCTGTTTCTGTGTTGTAAATTGTCTGTTAAACAAAATACTAAACAATTTGTTTAAAAGAAAAATCAAAACTACATTACTTTAACTTCAATTTAAGAAAAGCATCTGATCAATGAGACGTGTTCCTTTAGTACAAATCTATCCTTGCAGAATTTCTCCATGAGATTTCCAATTTATCACAATTACTGATAAATTGTGGTTGACTTTTTTGAAATTCCTAACCACAAAGAATTAGGTGTTAACTACTCAAACCTTTGAATGGCTCTACTGGTAATACAATGTTCACTCACCTCAGATCTTTTCAAAATTGTAAATGTGCTTCCTTTCTAATGAAAATAAGAACTAAACAATTTATGGCCTGGTGTTAATTCGAATTGAATAGAGGCCCTGGTAAAGCTAATATTGCAAATAGAAATGTTGCAATAGTACAATAAAGTGCTCTCCTGAAGTTGAAGTTGAGCTTTGGTGTTGGGCAGTTGGGAGATTTACTTGCACTGACAATGTTGTAGTTGATTGAAAGGTAAGAAAGTGTATTCTCCAGGACGAACATCTCTTACTCAATGACCATTTTCATGCCTTATTCAAAGACGCTTGGGAATAGGTTCATTGTCAAGCTTCTTGATTGGCTAATGGTAAGTAGAGCAATAAAAATGACTACAGAGTCAGAGATTAAAACACTAGGAACCCAAAGTACAGGGTTCTTGGTAACAACTGAGGCAGAACCGGATGTCTGTCTGCATGTAGTGGCACTGACCTCACTACTAAACTATCTGGTCAATTCCTAGTTCCCAAACCTGTGGACTCACATCTCCGGGATTTTGCTCTTAAAAACAAAAATACTGCACATGCATAACACAGAGGCACAAAGCACCAACTCAAAGCACTTCAAACAGCTGGCAAGGACACAACAGTCTTGTGATATCTTCAGTGTAATATCTGATAAAAGATTAAAATTATTGCAATGCCACTAGCACCAGGAAGTTCCCCCGATTTGTCCTCTGATAGTATGGACTCCAGAAAATTCAGTGCAGCCAAACTGAATTTTGTCACCACTGACCCTCAGGTTTTGGGGGTAACAATCAAAAACTGCTTCCAAATACTTTGGAGCAACATCTCCCTGCAGAATTGTAAGTGCTACCATCAGATTTGACTTCTTGTGTGGACTTAGATCAAGGGCCAGTGGTGGAGACAGTAGGGGTGATTATCACACCGGCAATCATTTTGAGATTGATCAACCACCCCACTCTCTTCCTGCATTGTCATCCCATCAGCAGCTCCTTTGCCACCCTTTCACCACTGCGACTTTCAACAAGGCCAGTTTTTATCTGCATTTCCCTTCGGCACTTTAACATGAATTTTCTAGTTCTTAAAATGAATGGATGGATATTGACAGGTTAGCACAGCACAATTACCGGATATTCCAACAACACGCGAGCAGAAAATTTAGTGCATGATAAGCGAGTTTGCTGATTTACAGTCCTCAATAAACACAGACTTCCATAAACAAATAGATTACCTCATAAAATTCTCAAAGGTTCATTGTTTACATATTTCCCAAAGATTATTTTAAGGGTCGAAATTATTTAAAAGACAGAAACACTTTTAACCGCATTTTCAGTAGCAATAAACAGCTATCCATTCACTACAAAAATCAGTGTCCTTTATGACCAACAAAGAAATCACAATTACAGTTTTGTTCAAATCTGTAGCCTTTCATGGACATTTCCTGTGTGAATCGTTTATAACAGAAAAAGATTCTTAACAAATTTGACTGTAATAAAGCATTGAGAATTCAGTCTCCAGTATTTATCATAGATTTTTTGGACAAAGCAGAGTAAACCTGAACTTCTCACAGGATAAAGTAATACAATCTCTAATTCCAGATTACATACCCAAAAATTCTGCATAAATTTCGAATGCAGAGATCTGGTTGATAACATGCTCTAACCATTACGAAGTTAAAAGGCCAGGTTTTGAGATCTGACGCAAACACGGGGAGAATGTACAAACTCCACACGGATAGTGACCCAGAGCCAGGATTGAACCTGGAACCTCGGCGCTGTGAGACTGCAGTGCTACCACTGCGCCACCGTGCTGCCCAAATGCCACGTAATTACACATCCACGCTATTATCAGTTTCATTCACCCACGGCTCGTGCGTAAACACACAAACCATAAACTGATAACCTTTTTTTGATAAATATTTTATTGAGGTATTTTTTTGGCATTGTAACAGCAGCAATATAAACAATATACATAAAAATATAAACCTCCCTCCCCCACAGGCCCCATTACTTTACCCCCCCTTCTGCTAACGATTAATTCTCTACAAAGAAGCGATGAATGGTTGCCACCTCCGGGCGAACCCTACCAATGACCCTCTCATAGCGAACTTAATTTTCTCCAGGCAGAGAAAGCCAGCCATGTCCAATAGCCAGATCTCCGACTTCGGGGTCTTTGAGTCCCTGCATGCTAGTAATATCCACCTCCGGGCTACCAGGGAAGCAAAGGCCAGAACATCTGCTTCTTTCTCCTCCTGGATTCCCGGATCCTGCGACACCCTGAAAATCGCCACCTCTGGACTCAATGCCACCCTTGTATTTAATACCTTGGACATGACATCAGCAAACCCCTACCAAAATCCCCTCAGCTTTGGACATGCCCAGAATATGTGGACATGGTTCGCTGGTCCTCCAGCACATTTTGCACCTCTGCCGTTCCCACCGGCGCGGTACTCCAGCCATATCCTCCACCACAAAGAATCTGCTCATCCGGGCCACTGTCATAGTAGCCCGGTGCACAATCTTGAATTGAATCAGGCTGAGCCTGGCACACGTCGCGGTCGCATTGACTCCACTAAATGCGTCCGCCCAAAGGCCCTCCTCTAACTCTCCCCATAGCTCCTCCTCCCACTTTCGCTTCAGCTCCTCGGTCTGCGTCTCCTCTGATCCCATAAGCTCCTTATAAATGTCCAAAACGCTCCCCTCTCCTATCCATCCTCTAGAAACCACCCTATCCTGAATCCCCCTGAGCGGCAGGAGTGGGAAGGTTGGTACCCGTCTACGCAGAAAGTCCCGCACCTGCAGATATCGAAATTCATTTCCCCCCGCCAATGCAAACTTCTCCTCCGGCGCCCTCATACTTGGAAAGTTCCCCTCTATAAACAAGTCCCACAGCCTCTCAATTCCCGCTCTCCGCCAAATTCGGAACCCCCCGTCCATCCTCCCCGAGGCAAACCGGTGATTTTCGCAGATTGGGGACCAGACCAATGCTCCCACTGCACCCACATGTCTCCTCCACTGCCCCCAGACTCTCAAGGTCGCCATCACCATGGGGCTGGATTACCGCGCCGGTGGGAACGGCAGAGGCGCAGTTATCAGCGCCCCCAGACTTGTGCCCCTGCAAGAAGTGCCTCCATACGCAACCATGCCTACCCCCCCCCCCCAACTTCCTAATCACGGCTATATTAGCTGATAAACTGATAATTTAACATAATCTAGGGAAAATGGAGTAATAAATTGTTCTGCAACTGTATAGTCATTAAAAATCTTCGATTTGACTTCCGGTGGCGGCAATGCGGAGCTAAGCCGCACGTCGGCAGCTCCCGCTATCGTAGGACTTTTGGGCTCTTTTAAGGGCCCCAAACGCCGCTGGTTCAACGATTCCCGGTGTGTGAAGGTGTCTGGAGTAATATCCCCCGGGATTTATGGTGCGGACCCGGAGTGGGGCGAGGAAAAAACGGCAGCAGCTCCCCTGGAAAAGCGGGGGAAGGTGGACAAAATGGCGGCCGGTGGAGCCCCCGAGGAGTGGAGGCAGCAAGCGGCCCTTCTGCGCTACTTTACGAAGCTGAAAGTGGAGTTGCTGGACTCTTTGAAAGTTACTACAAGTAAGCTGCTGGAGACCCAGACAACCTAGGGTGCAGTGATCCTTGAGTTGCAGCAGCAGGCCTCTGAGCATGAGGATGAGATCTTGGCCCTCGTGGGGAAGGTGGAGATGCACGAGGCGCTCCACAAAAAGTGGCAAGATCGTTTTGAGGAGATGGAGTTTCGGTCGAGGAGGAAGAACTTGCGGATCCTGTGCCTCGCAGAGGGGCTGGAGGGGTCGGACCTGCCGGCTTATGTGGCCGTGATGCTGAACTCGCTGGTGGGGGCAGGATCTTTCCATCTGCCCCTGGAGCTGGACGGGGCCCACAGAGTACTGGCCAGACTAAGGCGAATGAACCCCCGCGGACCGGATGGGTTCCCGGTTGAATTTTATAAAAAATATGCGGACCTGTTGGGCCCCCTGTTGGTTCGGACCTTTAACAAGGCATGGGAGGGGGGAGTTTTGCCCCCGACGATGTCACGGGCGCTAATTTCCCTGATCCTGAAGCGAGATAAGGACCCCCTGCAGTGTGGATCATATAGGCCAATTTCACTGTTGAACGTGGACGCCAAGTTGCTGGCAAAGATCCTGGCCACTAGAGTAGAGGACTGTGTGCCGGGGGTGATACATGAAGATCAGACGGGATTTGTGAAGGGGAGGCAGCTGAACACTAACGTGCGAAGGCTGCTAAATGTGATAATGATGCCGGCGGCAGAAGGAGAGACGGAGATTGTGGTGGCATTAGATGCGGAGAAGGCCTTTGATAGGGTGGAGTGGGGGTACTTATAGGAGGTGTTAAGAGAGGTTCGGGTTCGTGGAGGGGTTTATTAAACGGGTGAGGTTGCTGTACGAGGCCCCGATGTCGAGCGTAGCGACAAATGGGAGGAGGTCCGGGTACTTCAGGCTCTACCGTGGGACGAGGCAGGGGTGCCCCCTGTCCCCCTTGCTTTTTGCGTTGACAATTGGCGTTGGCGTTGGCCATGGCGCTCAGGGAGTCGGGGAGGTGGAGGGATCTGGTGCGGGGTGGGGAGGAGCACCGAGTGTCACTTTATGCAGATGACTTGTTGCTGTATGTAGCAGACCCGGTGGGGGGAATGCCGGAGGTGATGGAAATTCTTCCTGAGTTTGGGAGTTTCTCGGGCTACAAGTTGAACCTGGGCAAGAGCGAGCTGTTTGTTGTACACCCGGGTGATCAGGAGGGGATTGGTAGGCTCCCGCTAAAAAGGGCAGTGAGGAGTTTTAGGTACCTGGGGGTTCAGGTGGCTAGGAGTTGGGGGACTTTGCATAAGCTTAATGTTACTAGGTTGGTGGAACAGATGGAGGAGGAGTTCAAATGGTGGGATATGCTGCCGCTAACGTTGGCGGGTAGAGTACAGTCCGTTAAAATGACGGTGCTCCCGAGGTTTTTGTTTTTGTTCCAGTGCCTCCCCATCCTTATTCCGAGGGCCTTTTTTAGGAGGGTGAACAGCAGCATCACGGGATTTGTTTGGGCGCATGGGACTCCGAGGGTGAGGAGGGTCTTTCTGGAGCGGGGCAGAGATGGAGGGGGGCTGGCGCTGCCCAACCTCTCTGAGTACTATTGGGCGGCTAATGTCTCGATGGTACGCAAGTGGGTAATGGATGGGGAGGGGGTAGCATGGAAAAGAATGGAGATGGCGTCCTGCAGAGGCACGAGCCTGAAGGCACTGGTAACGGCACCGTTGCTGCTCCCTCCAACGTGTTACACCACGAGCCCGGTGGTGGCGGCTACCCTCAAGATTTGGGGGCAGTGGAGGCGACACAGGGGGGAAGTGGGGGGCTCGGTGGAGGCCCCGCTGCGGGGGAACCACCGGTTTGTCCCAGGGAACATTGATGGCGGGTTCCTGGGATGGCACAGGGCGGGCATAAGGAAGTTGGGAGACCTGTTCATTGACGGGAGGTTTGCGAGCCTGGGTGAGCTGGAGGAGAAGTTTGAGCTCCCCCCCGGGGAATATGTTCAGGTACCTTCAGGTCAAGGCGTTTGCTAGGCGGCAGGTGGAGGGGTTCCCTGTGCTGCTCCCACGGGGGGTAAGGGATAGGGTGCTTTCGGGGGTGTGGGTCGGGGATGGGAAGGTGTCTGCCATCTACCAGGTAATGCAGGAGGTGGAGGAGGCGTCGGTAGAGGAGCTGAAGGCTAAGTGGGAAGTGGAGCTGGGGGAGCAGATTGAGGAGGGGACATGGCAGAACACCCTGGAGAGGGTGAACTCCTCCTCTTCATGTGCGAGGCTTAGCCTCATCCAGTTCAAGGAACTGCACAGGGCTCAATTGTCCAGGACGAGGATGAGCAGGTTTTTTGGGGGTGAGGACAGGTGCATTAGGTGTTCGGGGAGCCCAGCGAACCATGCCCATATGTTTTGGGCATGCCCGGCACTGGGGGAATTCTGGCAGTGGGAGGCGAGGACCGTGTCGGGGGTGGTAGGATCCAGAGTCAAGCCAGGCTGGGGACTCGCGATATCTGGGTTGGGGTGGAGCCAGGAGTGCAGGAGGCGAAAGAGGCCGGTGTTTTGGCCTTTGCGTCCCTAGTAGCCCGACGGAGGACCTTGTTGCAATGGAAAGATGCGAGACCCCCAAGCGTGGAGACCTGGATCAATGACATGGCGGGATTCATTAAGCTGGAGAAGGTCAAATTCGCCCTGAGGGGGTCGGTACAAGGGTTCTTTAGGCGGTGGCAGCCTTTCCTCGACTTTCTGGCTCAACGATAGGGAAATAGGTCAGCAGCAGCGGCAACCCGAGGGGGAGGGGGGGTATTGTTTATGTTAATTTAATTTATCTTTAATTTATTTTGTTGTTCATCGGGTTTGGGGGGGGGGGGGGGGGGGGGGGGGGGGTTCGTTATATGCGTTGTTACGGGTCCGGGGGTGCTGATTGTTATTATTATTGTTTTGTTGTTATACATTTTTCAAAAATTTCAATAAAAATGATTTACAAAAAAAAAATCTTCGATTTATGGTCCATATTAAACAAAGGAAGATTAACATCAAGGACATGATGCCCAGGTGGATATTAATCCAGTGTTGTTATACCCAGAATAATAAAGTGAACTATAGTAAATAGTAATTATTCTAGATCTACAATTCTGTAATTTAAGTTAAAATCTGTTGTTGAAATATAATTTTATCTAAAAACTTTAAAGTGTTTTATACGTTATCCTCCTATTTTAGATGTTTATTTTTCCCCACCTTCCACGCATCAGTCTTGAAGTAACAAGATGATTTTGCTGCAAGCCCTAAACCTGATATTTTGTTGGTAGATTAGCGAGCAGCCCAATAAAATTCTTCACCTTTGTCCAGTGTCTTGCTCTTCATTTGAGTTCCTCTGATAGTGAAGACTGGGACTGCTAGGAAATCACAAGTATAAACTACTGCCCATTCACTTCGCAGTACAGTGTACAAGATTTTCAGGGCACACCTCCTTGGCCTGATGGAATGCATCCCAGAGTGCTAAAAGAGATGGCTAGGGAAATTGAAAATGCACGAGTGATAATTTACCAAAATTCACTAGACTCTGGAGTGGTCCCGGCGGATTGGAAATTGGCAAACGTGACACCACTGTTTAAAAAAGGAGGTAGGCAGAAAGTGGGTAATTATAGGCCAGTGAGCTTAACTTCGGTAGTAGGGAAGATGCTGGAATCTATCATCAAGGAAGAAATAGCGAGGCATCTGGATAGAAATTGTCCCATTGGGCTGACGCAGCATGGGTTCATAAAGGGCAGGTCGTGCCTAAGTAATTTAGTGGAATTTTTTGAGGACATTACCAGTGCGGTAGATAATGGGGAGCCAATGTATGTAGTATATCTGGATTTCCAGAAAGCCTTTGACAAGGTGCCACACAAAAGGTTGCTGCATAAGATAAGGAGGAGCTGAGTTTAGGAGGAACTTCTTCACCCAAAAGGTTGTGAATCTATCAAATTCCTTGCCCAGTGAAGCAGTTGAGGCTCCTTCATTAAATGTTTTTAAGATAAAGATAGATAGTTTTTTGAAGAATAAAGGGATTAAGGGTTATGGTGTTCGGGTCGAAAAGTGGAGCTGAGTCCACAAAAGATCAGCCATGATCTCATTGAATGGCGGAGCAGACTCGAGGGGCAGGTGGCCTACTCCTGCTCCTAGTTCTTATGTTTTTTTATGTTTCTCCCCTCTCTCTTCCTGTTACATTAAAATAATTTTCTTTCATGCATAGTATGCCCTTTAAATTTAAAGTTGCTTTAAATTTTAGATGGTAATATAAAGAACTATGAGTTCTCTGATATCAACTAAAAACATTTGTGATCTTGCATTTTTGTGGGTTATCTCATTAGCCTACCAAGGTTCTGTAGAACACACTAGTATCCTGCAGATTAATGACGAGAACTTTCGCATATAACAAGTTCTGGATCCCTGCTGTGCTGTTAACGTTCGCACATAACAAGTTCTGGATCCCTGCTGTGCTGTTAAAATCATAATCCACAGCAAAGAATCAGCTCAAAGTCAAACTTCTTCCATCACCCAGTTCCCAAAGCAAAGAAAAAAAATGATTTCACTTATTTCATGTCCCAATGCAATTCACAGTTAATGAATTACTTTTGAAGTGTAGAAACTGCCAGGTGGACAATGAATTTGCACACTGTTAAGTCCCATAAAGAGCAATGAGATAAACAAAAAGACAATATGTATTTTGTGGTGCTGTTTGTGGATTAAATGTTGGCAAGAAATTGAGAGAACTTTTCTGCTGTTCTTCAAATACCATGGAGTCTTTCACATCCTCCTGAAGAAACGGATGAGGCTGTAGTTTATATTCCATTCATAAAAGTGACAGTTTTAAAATGAGGGACCCCTCAGTGTAGCACTGAAGAGTCAGCCAAGTTTATGTGCTCAAGCCCTCACTTACCTGACTCAGAAGCAAGATTTCTGCAACTGAGTCAAGCCATCACTTAACAAGAAGTAAAATCAGCAGTAAAGTTGCCTGCACCATCCCTTGGTGCTTAGTAATTCACTTCGGAGCAGCACTGACAAAATCTGGGGCAATAAAAAGTAGTCAATGTTCACTACACAGAGCCAAAAATCTGCAGTGACCACTTCCTAGCATTAGCGTCCAAATCTGACCACTAAAACCTTTGAAACAGACTTTCACGGGACAGTGGGAGCTTGTCTCACTTTGGCTGGGGCATCAACTGTTGGTTTCATTTGGCATGTTGACCAGCATTAATCCCCCAAGTCTTTGGGAGGATGTGGTCTCAGAAAATTTTGAGTTCCTGCTCCTGACACTGCCACTTCGTTTGGGTGAACAGAGCTCTGCCCCTTAGAAGGCCTGGCCTGCAAAATCCTCACCATAAGGTTGAAATCCAGTGCATTCAGTTTCCAGTCATGATCCTTACAACATACTGCTTCCAAAATGGCAGCAAGAATGCGTGAAAGACCCAAAGATTTTCAACACACATTTTTCTTAGCTCACTGAGCTAAATCGCTGGCTTTTAAAGCAGACCAAGCAGGCCAGCAGCACGGTTCAATTCCCGTACCAGCCTCCCCAGACAGGCGCCGGAATGTGACGACTAGGGGCTTTTCACAGTAACTTCATTGAAGCCTACTCGTGACGATAAGCGATTTTCATTTCATTTCTTCAATTTTGTTCTCATGGAAGTGAGGGATAAGAGCATATTGAGGGACAGAATCCATGCTATTTTAAGTCGCTAGTGACAACATCAACTACTCATCAATAAAATATTGTACAGTCAATTGTAGAATATTATTCACTCTATTCTGCTCCAACCTCAGTAGAGCATCTGCGAATGTAACAACATAGCATTGTTTTCCATTTCCAACACTGGCCGTCTTGTAGCTTCTTTAACAGAGAATGAAACAATTCTGAATTACGACAGTTTTCTACTGCAGGTCAATTAATCTGATTGGTAATGCTGAAATTTATTTTGTATTCAGCCCTAACAATCAACAGAAATGTTCATCTTATCTGTATGGGATAGATTTGAATCATGTCCAAGAGTGTGTTTAATCCACTGAATTGATTATAGTTTATTAAGAACTAGAAAGAAAGAGAGATGCCTAGTGGTCAGTCACAGTGCAGGAAAACAACAAATCCCACATTTGCAACTGTAAATGAAAATTAGTTTAATGATTCATTCATTATAGTCTGGCCCTGTTAAGCATTACTCTGAGTTATTCAAACAATCCTAACATTGTCTTATTATTGCACGCAGAATAATCTCTCTCTCTAAATATATAGAAGATAATTTCCATAGTAAATAACCTGGTGTCAACAAGAATAAATGTGAAAGTTCAATATTAAACAGTCTTCAACAGCTTAAATAATTTAATGGTTGACTAGCACAGCCAATATTGTCATTGTACCAAAATTTATATCTGAAATCCCTTGGAATGTTTCCATGTTCTCCACATTTAAAAAAAATATTAATCGATAATCAAGATGACAGTCCACAAATTCCTTAGAAAAGTCCAGAATTTAGTGTTTCTAACATTTATTTCACAGTATGAGATAAAGTAGCTTGTCAATTTAATTTATTCATTGTAAATCGCTGGTGGCTCCACTGTGTCATTACCTACAGTAATTGGCAGGATACAATGTAAATTCAACAAACGCTTTGGTTGTATTTTGGAATCTTTATACAATTTTTCCACAGAACAGATTTTAGAAGCATTAATGTTAAATGTTATATTTAAAAGCAAAGTATATTTATGTAAATGAGAGATTTGAAACAATAGGTAGTTAGGATGCTTTTGATATTGATTTATTATACGGTGTAAATAATGAAGAATGTATTTACCTTATCACAGTAATCAATAAATATCTCACAGCAGTTGCGTTAAGGAATGACTGGTCTCAGATGCTTGGCAGGAGATCTGGCAGTCCTTCCTTTTCTGTGTGTGAGAAATGAAAAATAGACAACATAGTCAACCAGTCAAGAATGTTGCAAGAGTCATCTGCAAAAAGCTGTGAGATGGTTGCTGTCATGAATAGTCAGAGTTTACCTTATTTAAACCCACAATACAAGGAAACATCATTAGCTATATTTTGTACTGATATGTGTAGATAACTTGTGCTGTTTGAATCAAATCCAATCATACTGCATTATGTATGTTCACCTTACTGTGAATTAATGCAACTTATGGATTCACATCAGGCCTTGTCTCACCAAGGGTTTGTTCAGATTGCTTTCAGAGAGACTAAAGAGGCATTTATGCGAAGGACATTGATATCAAATTGAGATTATAAGGAGATGTTATTGATACATTCAAGGGTTCCACCACTGTGTAAATTGATGAACAACAGGGTGTGCCAACTCTGATAAAATAGTCAGATCTCGTATAGGAATAACTGATGCTATTGAACCAGGGAGGGTATATTCAGTGGACCTTATTTGTAATAATTATCACTATGTGCTAAGATTCTATCTGTTCCCAGTGTGGCAAAGGATGACCCTACCATGCTGCTGCAGAATGCACCATTTACTTGGATCATGTCATACCACCTGACCCTTGTATACAAAAAAAACATGACCCCCAAGTTCATCAGGCAGTGGTATCCACAGAATGCCCTCAAGGTCCTATGAGGAAAGAAGATGGTGGATCCAGAGGATGGTTTCCTGACAAGACTATCAAAGTCGATTTGGCAGAATGTCTCACTGCCAGAACTTTCAAACAAGCACTGAGACAAAGCTTGTTGGAAAGGGGCCTCCCCACCAGATCCTTCTTGCACATCAAGAGTCGCAGTACCCTTGAGGCAGCTGTGGTGGGGAAGAGGCCATAACCCATGTCCTACCCGTGCCTTTGCACAGAAGGTTTGGAAAGAAAAGCAGTGATTTTCATCAGGCTTCGTCCCAAGCAGCTCTGTGAGATAGCATTCTGCACTCTCTGGGTTGTTTTCAAAGATGCACACCGAGATAAATATCAACTGCTGCTAGAGGATCATCAACTCAGTGAAAGACATTCTTTAGTCTCCCCAAGGCTTCCTGGTCTTCCTGGTGCAAGAAGCTGTTCATATCTGAGTTTTGCAGACCGGCACATTCCAAGGTCCAGGAGTATGTGCTCAGGGGCGCAATAAATCTTGAGGCAGTGGCCACTAAGGCTCAATGGGGAAAGACCATAGTCCAAACCCTCATGTCATAGTACACTGAGGAACTGAAACTCATGTAAAACTCCTCAGGTTATATGCACTATAGAATATTTGACAGAAAACATATATTGTAAATATTATCTACATTGTAATTT
This sequence comes from Scyliorhinus canicula, assembly GCF_902713615.1. Taxonomy (NCBI): domain Eukaryota; kingdom Metazoa; phylum Chordata; class Chondrichthyes; order Carcharhiniformes; family Scyliorhinidae; genus Scyliorhinus; species Scyliorhinus canicula. Next base: position 57,542,872 of record NC_052165.1, on the reverse strand, counting down.
CAATGAGGCACCACAATGAGTGCCACATACTCTACTGAAATTGAACCATATTGCACTCTATGCAACATCAAATTTGAACTGCAATTGTAAAGTACTTCTTCAAATTTTATGAATAAAGTGCATTTTTTGGAAAATGAAGTTAAGTAATAGTTATGCAAAAAAGATACTGGAAAAAGAAGCATTCTTTTTCTTGCTCTTCTCTAAGATCTGCACACCCCCTCACACACAGGTTCTCCCCTGAGGTGGCCAGACCTAAATCCATTATCATTATCTTGGATGTACGTTTTTCCACTCCCGTTTCTACACAAGAACAAAGCTATGCCATTCATATGCAATTAACCTTCCATTGATGGACAAATAAGTCATCAGACTCTATGATGACAATGGATCTATGTGGATCATCCTGGCTGAACTGGGGCACCTGGTGTTCCCATTAATGAGGTTATGCCTGAAAGGGAAAAGGTAACTCACGCGTGGGTGTATACCTCTGACTCTGCTGTTAGCAGTTTTTTCCCTCAGTCTGTTTAACCCCTAAATTCCCAGCTACATCTCAGACCCCATTTCTGGATCCAAGATCGCAATATCATGACACAAGTAAGGTGTTTGGAAGTTTTGTGGCTTAAATTGTTCTCCCTGACTCTTAACCCAACTCTGACACCTTTAGTAGTGGTTTCCATCAAATCCCTCCCTCCTCCATTGGCCTATCTCTCCTTTTTAACATGTTGCTATAGGTTCAGGTTATGTGTTGCCGCACTGGTTTTACTATTATCTCAAAACAATAAGCACTTTGTCAACAGAATCTGAAAGAGGTTGAAGCACCAAAATGAATCAGCTACAAGTTAGCTGGCAACATCAGGTTGGTATTCCATTGACTCCACCCAATGAATTAAGCTGAATATTGACCCAACTGACTCACTATTTCTATTTCTGCTTTCTCTCTAAACCAAAATTTAAACAGTTAGGAACACATGAATCTCTCATTGGAGCTTATTTTCAAATAGAAAGAAACTGGGTAATAAATCTAATGTATCATACAATGGGAAGATATTTCCTGCCAATTAAAATAATCTGCAATTGACATTGGCAGAATGATAATGATGCAGGATAGGGAATTTTTGCACTTACTCAGATTTATTGGGTTACAGTTAACAGTGTTACAACTCTGGATCTAGATATTGATTTTTAAGCCTAAACTATAGAGAGAAGTTGAGCGGCAGATGCTAATTAATGTGGATAACAACCACTTACATGGTACCTTTGGAAAGAAAAATGCTCTATGGCAGTTCACAAAAGCATGGTCAAACAAGTTAAAACAAGCTACAGTATTAGAATGGAGATAACCAAACTTTGTTGAAAAAATGGAACTTTAGGAAAGACATTGAAGGAGGAAAGCAAGGTGGCAAAGCAAAAGCGAATAATGAGGGAACTGCAGGGTGGGGTCTTTGGGGCTGAAAGCACAACTGCCAATGGTAAAATTAAAGCAGGGAGTGTGTGCAAGAGGCCAAAGTTAAGGAATGGAGACTTCTGGGGGTTGTAAGGCTGGAGGATGTTAAATTGTTTAAGGCAGGGCCATAAAGGAATTTAAACACGGTGGGACTAGGAACCAATATAGGTCAATATGGACAGGAGGTGATGGTTGTTAGATATACGTGTGGATTGAATATGGATAGCAGATGAGGCCTTTCCAGGGATAAACTCTACCTCCTCATGTGCGAGACTGAGCCTGGTTTAGTTTAAATTAGTGCACATATGACCAAAACACCACGCAGAGGTGGAGAATAGATGCGAGTGGTGTTCAAGGGGACAGTCGAACCACACACATGTTCTGGTCCTGTCTGAAATTGGGGTCGTTCTGGGAGTTATTTTTCAAGATAATGTCAAGAGGTTTTAGGGGTGAGGTTGGCACTGAGCCCATATTTGGGGTATCGGATGAGTAGGGAGTGCAGGAGGGGATAAAGGCCAATGTGTTGGCCTTTGCCTCCCTGATAACCTGGAGAAGGATTTTGCTGGAGTGGCGGGCTCCGGAGCTACCAAGGGCAACAGCGTGGGAAGGAGATCTGTCGGAGTTTTTGTATAGGGGCTGGTTAGCACACTGGGCTAAATCGCTGGCTTTTAAAGCAGACCAAAGCAAGCCAGCAGCACGGTTGAATTCCCGCACCAGCCTCCCCGAACAGGCGCCGGAATGTGGCGACTAGGGGCTTTTCAAAGTAACTTCGTTGAAGCCTACTTGTGACAATAAGCGATTTTCATTTCATTTCATTTCATAAGGGGGTCAGAGGAGGGGTTCTATTCAAGGTGGAGGCTGTTTATCTCCTTCTTCAGAAATTGGTAGTTGTCAGCAAATATGGAGGGGGGTAGGTGGGGGAGTGATTTGTAAAAAATAAAACGGGCATACAGGGAGGGCTTGTGGGTTGTTTGTTTATTATGAACTGTATAAAGTTGAATTAGTGTTATGTATATCGTAAAATAAAAATATTTTTAAAAAGAGAATATGGATATCAGAGTTTTGGATGACTAGAAATGGTGAAGGTGGAACAGCGGAGGCCAGTCTGAAGAGCACTGGCCTAGCTGAATCTTGGATTGCAATGACATGAATGAGGATTTGAACAGCAGAGAGACTGAAGTGCAGCAGAGATAGATGACATTACAAAAACAAGGTGGTCTTTGAGATTTGGGATCATTCATTTAAGATAGCGTCAAATAAGATGCCAGTATTGCAGCCGAATGAATGATGCAATGGATGAAGAAGAGATGAAGTTACAAGGTGTTTGTTGCTGGGGCTAAAGCCAGTGACTTCAATCTTTCTATTGTTTAACAGGAGCAAATTGGCTCATCCATGACCGGATGTCAGACAAGCAGTGGAGGAGACAAGTGATGGAACTGAACTGTGTGTATTGAGCATTGACCCAATACCTGCGGATGATGTTGGCAAAGAACAGCAAGTAGATTACTAAAAGGAGGAAGCCAAGGATAGATTATTGGAATATTCCAGTGGTAACAGTGCAGAGACAAGAAAAAAAGCTATTGCTCAGCATGTTCTGGTCACAATCAAACAGGCAATAGTAGACTCAAATGATTGCAAGCCGGAAAACTGGAGAGACAATGGAGGAAACTGGTCGAGAAAGACAGGAAGGATTATGCACTATGGTCACAGGAATGTTGATTCTGACTTTACTTGGAGTTATTTTAGAGCTGTGGCAGGGACAAAAACCTGATTGGAGTCATTTAAACATCGAGTTACACAAAATATAGTCACAGATTTGGGAGACAACAACACATTCAAAAACGTAAGTGACAAAATCATTCAAGATTGGTTACAGGAAGTAGGGGTCAAGGGTGAGTTTTTTAAATGTAAAGTATGTTTTTTGAAAAATGTTTCATTATAAACAAAATAATGTAAAACAATTATTTCAAGTTTAGACGACAAAGAACATGACAAACAATCAAAAGCACTAATAACATTAAACTCCTTCACAACCGACAGTGACTAGCTCTTTAAAAAAGGAAATGAATGGCTGCCATTTTAGGTAGAGCCCTTCTACCGAACCCCTTATGGTGTACTTGATAGTCTCCAAATGTAAGAATGACATGAGGTCACCCAAGAAAGCCAAGGCATTGGGCGGAGTAGGAGACCTACACCAAGAAGAACCTGCCTCCGGGCTATGAACGAGGTAATGGTGAGGACATTTGTCTGCAGCACCAACGAGTCTGAGATCCCAAAAATGGCCATCAGTGGACATGGCTCCAGATCAATATTAAGTATCTCTAACGTGGTGGGAGAAAAAGAGACCCAAAAGCTTACTAACTTGGGACAAGACTAGACATATGAGTGTGGTTAGCCATCTCCTGAGAACAATGCTCACACCTGTCCTCCCTCCGGAGACAAAAAACCCTCATCCTCGCCTTCGTCAGATGAGCACCATCTTGAACTGGATCAGACCAAGCTGAACACAAGAGGATGTAACGTTGACCCTGTGAGGAGCCTCTCTCTCCACACTACATCACCCAGAATAAGACCCTCCCATTTCACTTTCACCTCATTCAACAGAGCAAACTCTACTGATTGGATCTGGACGTATGTGCTCGAAATAATCCCCCCACCAGACTTGGCCAAAGACAAAATCCTCTTAAACAGGGAGGAAGGTGGTGCCAAGGGGAAAGAGGTAAAAGCCTTATGTGAAAAATCACGAATCTGAAAGTATATAAACAGATTGGAACCAGGGAATTGAAATTTCCATGATAGCTCCTTAAAGCTGGCAAACCTTCCCTCCACAAGTCCCCAAACCTCTCCAAACCCTTCCTCTCACATCACCTAAACGTTGAGTCCAAACCCACTGGCCAAAAGTGGTGATTATTGCAGATAGGGGCCAACAAGGACATGGAACTAAGTTTAAAATGCTGTCTGAATTGCTTTCGGATTCTCAGGGTTGGACACAACTACCGGATTTGAGGAAAATCTTGCTGGAGTAAATGGTAGTGATGCAATTGCTAATGCACCTAGTCTGGAATCCTTACAGGAACTTGACCCCATTAGCCCTCATATGGAATCCAGATCACATTTCAATATTGGCTGCCAAATAATAAAATAATAAATTGGGTAGAGTCAAATCTCCTGATTGCCTACATCTCTGAAGGAACTCCCTACTGATCCTTGGAGTCTTATCTGCCCAAATAAAAGAAAACATTATTTTATTAATTGTGACAAAGGGAGAAAAGTGGGGAAACATTGAAAAAGAAATAAAAAATCTCGGAGCACATTCATCTTAATAGCTTCTGTAAGTCAGATTTGACCCCACTAACCAGACTAGTGTAACTTAATTTATGAAACAAGGGCCAATCAAGGGTCACCAGATTCCTAGGTAGCAAAAGCTAGGTCTGGCCAGATGAAAAGGAATCATCCCCAGATGGGCTCCCCTCCCCACGGGGTTAACCTGGAAGCATTTTTTCCGATCCAAATTCAACGTATACTCACAGAAAGGAGCCAAAGCTCCCAAACAGTTTCATTATCTCATCCATAGAGGATACAGGGACCATAATATAAAGAAGTAGATCATTACGTACAGGGGCACCTTATGCTCCACCCATCCCTGATTTATCCCGCTCCACTTACAGGAAGATCCAAGCGCTATTGCCAGAGCAAACAGGAACAGAGACAATGGCCATCCCTGCCTTGTGCCCTTATTCAATGGAAAATAGCACAAATTTAAAGCATTTGTGCGAACACTAGCAGTGGAGATAAAGTTTTGTCCGAAACAAAACCTCCCAAGAGTCTCGAAGAGATATCCCCACTCCACCCTATCAAATGCCTTTCAGCATCTAGGGAAACAATTACCTCCGGATCGGGCACTGTAGTGGGGGAGAGGACAACATTTAATAGACAATATATATTAGCCGACAATTGCCAACACTTTATGAAGCCTGCCTGATCTTCCGAGACCACTCTGGCCGGCATGGCTCCAACTGCAATGCCACCACTTTTGTAAGTAACTTAGCATATGCACTTAAAAGTAAAATAGGTCGGTACAACCCACATTTTGTAGGGTAAATGTCTTTCTTAAGGATCAAGGAAATAGAGGCCTGCGCATGTGCAATGGGCAACAAACTCCAGAACAAGGAGTCGTTAAACATATCTAAAATTAGAAGGACAAATTATTCCACAAACTTCTTATAAAACTCAATGGGGGAACTGACAGGGCCAGAGGCTTTAACCGTCTGCATCAACCCAATGCATTTCCTAATTTCCTCTGCGTCCAACGGGGATTCCAATTCTTTCCACCTCTCCTTCTCCACCACTGGGATGGATAACCCATCCAACAAATCTGTCATGATAATACTCTCCACCAGGGTCTCGAATCTAAAGGGATCCTGATAAAATGTTTCCAAAGCCGCATTAACCCGAGGCCGGGCGGAAACCAGGTTGCCATTCGAGTCCTGTATCTGCACAACCTCATGAAAGCCGCCTTTCACCTCAGCTGGTGAGCAAAAAGGCGGCTGGTATTCTCCCAAATGCACCCCTTGAACAACTGGCCAACCGCCTTATCCGTTGATAGTAATTCAAATTGCATCTGTAGCTTTTTTCCTACTTGCCAGTAACTCTGGGGTTGGGGAAAATGAGTACTGATGGTCTATCTCAAGGATGGACTCCAACAGCCACTCCCGCTCCGCCCTCGCAGTCTTTTCTATGTGTACTTTGCAGAAAATTATCTCCCTAACCTATAACCACTTTAAGGACTTCCCAAAGTGTAGAAGGCGAGATAGACTCATTTTATTCAATTTAATATATTCACCAATGGCGGTGGACATGCATTCACAGAATCTCTTGTCCGCTAATAATGCCATATCCAAACTCCATGGTGGTCGCTGGGAGCAACCGGACTCTCGTGCCAAAGGATTAATTCTGTTCCAACTTAGATTCTGCTTCCTTGATCGATTTTCCAGTTTTCGACTTTCACCGTCAACCTTTTTTTGTCATCAGTCACCACTGCTGACTCGGCTTCGAACGATGCAAGCTGCTCATCATGCCTTGTGAGCGCCTCCTCAACATCTTCTGGAATCTCACCATGTTTTTTCACCGTCCCGACTGCTTTATCAAGCTCCATCCGGACCAGCCCTAACACTTTTTCAATTGACTTACTGCCTCTCAAAGTGTAAATATTAAATTTCTTAGCCCGCGCATCAGAGAGCATATCCATTGTAATCAGGACTGTCTCTAACTGCAGCTCTGCCGTCGCCATTTTAGCTATTGAGGAGTTCCAAGGTGCCCCCCCAAGTCTGTTCAAAGGAATATCTTGTCTGGGTTTCCTGGTTTCCTTGTGTTTCCTTTTGGGCATGAATTTGGCATGGGGGGAACTTGTTGTACCGGTCTGGAATGTTTTCTAAAATGCATAAAAAATCAAGGCTCCTGGTTGGAGCTACCAAAAGTGCTTCCTCCCTCTTACATATCGCCACCCAAAATTTTTTTTAACCAATTACTTTAATCTATGCCCTCTCATTCTCAATCCTTTCAGGATGTGAACAGTTTCCCCTACCTATTCTGTCCCGACTTCTCATGATTTTAAATAGCACCATCAAATCTCCCCTCGGCCTTCTTTTCTCCATGGAATAACTTATCCAATTTATCTTCATATTTCTGGAACAGTTCCTACAGATTGGACAATAGCCAATGTAACCCCTCTATTTAAAGAGGGAGGTAGAGAGAAAGCAGGGAATTATTGACCAGTCAACCTGACGTCAATAGTGGGGAAAATGCTAGAGTCCATTAAAAAACATTCAATAACAGAACACTTGGAAAACAGTAGCAAGAGTGGACAGAGTAAACGTGGATTTACAAAAGTTAAATCATGCTTGACAAATATACTGGAATTTTTCTACTAGTAGAGCTGATGAGAGAGTCAATGATGTGGTTTATTTGGACTTTCAGAAGGCTTTCGTAAAATCCCACATAAGAGATTAAAAATTAAAGCACAAAGGATCGAGAGTAGTGTATTGAAATGGATAGAAAACTTTCTAAAACTGATTAAAAGGTACAGGGATAGAAAACATGTTTGTAGACAGGAAATAAAGAGCAGGAATAAACAGGTCATTTTCCAAATGGACTAGTGGGGAACTGCAGGGATCAATGCTCGCATCCTAGCTATTCCCAATATATATTAATGATTTAGATGAGGGAATTAAATGTTATATTGTAAAGATGACACAAACCTAGGTGGGAAAAGGGGGGGGGGGGGTGAGCTGTGAGGACCATGCAGAGATACTTCAGTGTGATTTGGACAAGTTGAGTGAGTGGGAAAATACATGGCAGATGCAGTATAATGTGGATAAAGTGAGGTTATCCACTTTGGTAGCAAAAACAGGAAGGTAGACTATCTGAATGGCTATAGACGGGGAGTGGGGAATGTGCAACAAGACCTGGGAGTCCTTGTACACCAGGTTCTGAAAATGACTATGCAGGTGCAGCAGGGGATAAAGAAGACAAATGGTTTGTTTGCCTTCATAGCGAGAGGATTTGAGTACAGGAGCAGGGATGTCTTAATGCAATTATAAAAAGTCCTTGATGAGATCATACCTGGAACATTGTGTACAGTTCTGGTCTCCTTAACTGAGGAAGGATGTTCTTGCTATAGAGAGAGTACAGTGCAGGTTTACCAGACTAATTCCTGGGATGGCGGGACTGACATCTGAGGAGAGATTGAGTCAGTTAGGATTATATTTTCTAAAGTTTAGAAGAATTTAAACACTCTCCAATAGCACTAACAAAATGGCCCACATGAACTCAGTTTCGGCTGTGATTAGGTACCTGTCTGGCCTGAACAGGTCCCATCTAACCCAGGTGAGGACGAGTGTCCTAAGAATGTAAAGTTCTCTCTCCTACATTCAAAGCATTCATATGCTTTATCCTCCTATTTCTATGCTGACCTGCATATGCTGGGAATAATCCAGAGACTACAATTTTTGATGTCCTGTTTGTTAATTTTCACCTAGTTCTCTAAATTCTGACTGCAGAACTTTAAAAAAAATAAATTTAGAGTACCCAATTATTTTTTTTCCAATTAAGGGTCAATTTAGCATGGCCAATCCACCTAACCTGCATATCTTTGGGTTGTGAGGTGAAACCCACGCTGACATGGGGAAAATGTGCAAACTCCACACGGACAGTGACCCAGGGCCGGGATTCGAACCCGAATCCTCAGCGCCGCAGTTCCAGTGCTAACCACTGCGCCACATGCTGTCCTCTGACTGCAGAACTAAAAGCCCAGAAAGTATTAATTTATTTTATGCTTGTAATTTAACAATTTCTGATGTTTTATCAGTAATTTGTTTCACTTACATAGGCACAAAAAGACAAACATATAATAGTAAAGCAAGTACAATCATTTATACGCAACGACAGAAACAACTTCCCCATGCTAGAGATGAAAAATTTGCTAAAATTGTGGCAACATACTTTTTCATTTTTTCTTTGTGAAACCTTTAAGTTCCTTCAACCAAGAATTGAATTTCAGTCACATTCTGACAGATTTTTGAACTAAATTCTATTAAAATGAGTTTTGTACATAATTTTTAAGCAATGCTGTTTTTTTCTACTCCCAATCCAACATGCAATAAACAATGGTAGGTCAATTTACATTGACTATAATCAAGACTTCCCAATGACAAGTACTGCAGTGCCTTGATCTAATTCAGTCTTCTATTCAGTGGGTTTATGTTTACACCAGTCTCAATCCACATTTGAGGACAGACAAGTCACGACATTTCAGCAAGCTCATTTCAGCAAATTTTGCTGCAAATCTCAATAGATGAATAATCCATGGACCAGGGTTATTTTTACAAGAAATGCAGCAAACTCCTACCCATTAAAGGCAACTCTTGTCAATCTATATTGAGAATAGAGAGAAATTCATGACTTTAACTGTTACGCTCGTTCAAAGTGAGGGATGGTAAGGAAGGATAAAGATAGCGAGAGGAAGCTGAGCAGATTTTTTTTTAAAACAAAAAAAAATCTTTAGTCAGTTATTTCATTCCACACTCAAAATGTGTTACTTGTGTTCCCTAGAAAATATATTGGTCTATTAACATATCAAAATATTGATTACCATTTCTAGACATAAAGTAAGGAAATGCACTTCATTTGAAAAGACACTAACTTGAAAATGCTTTGCACTACCTCACTTCTTCAAAACCAAAAACCAGTACAGAGAGCGACTACACAATTATGAGTTATAAAACCACAATAGAAATTGCAGATGGTATCAGTATTATTCATTTTCAAAACGGTTGTCAGTATTATCTCTCCAATCATGTTCTTCATCAATATGTACCTTACCATTCGTTTTATATCCTTGCAGTTATAACAAATTTGTTTATGAATCAAAAGTTGTCAATTGTGACTACTAATCTCCATATAAAATGTATTAGTCAAAACCGTAAAGAAAAACCTCTGAAAGACCACTGTATCCTCGTGTATATTGGCCAATAAACATTAAAAGTTAGGAGCCTACGTTTGTGGTATAATTTGGGGAAAAGATTAAAACAAAACCATGATGACATGTGCTGATCGACCTTGAGAGAAAGGTGCAGTAGTAGATTTTGGAACAAATTAGTTTTTAAAACCAGATATAGAACTACCCCTCTCAAGCTATGCCAAAATTATATCGCCTTACCGTTTGTAGAAATCAACAAAGAGAAATCAATATTTAATCTTACGAATTCACGCACTCCTTGATGTTGAACCAGTTAAGTGTTTATGTTTAGCTTGGTGCCACAAATAAAAGCAAAAGAGCAGACAGGCAGCTGCCGGCTTCACGACACTTTGCGATTCATCCCCCCCCCCCCCCCCCTTTTTAGATGTACAATGTGATTTTAAGTTTAATTAAGTAACAATTTTTAAATCACGATTTTGCGGCTTCCTTTTCCGCGCGCAACTAACTCTTCCCGTTTCCGATGTGAGGTGCTTCACGCATGCACATGCGATACGAAAAAAAAAATTAGGGTAACACTTCGGAGTTATTTTAATCTGTTTTGCTCTGTCTTGCGGTCGGCATGATTATTAACTGCAAACGGGCAGGAATTCAGTTATTGGCTTAAACCGCTTTGCAGTACAGCGGAAGGGGGAAAGTCGCCCAGTTTGTTTAGTGTAAAGATTCGTTCTTTGAAAATGTGTCGACATCCTCTCGTTTTGGGAACAGACATCTAAAAGTTTCATTCAACACCACCGTCCTGTTTGCAGAGTCTAGCCGCGGTGCACTTGAACTTTAAAAAAAAACCCATCCTAACTTGAAAATGGCGGCGGGACGGAGAGTGCGGAACCATCAGGGAAAAAAGTTTTTAAACACCATGCGTGTGGCTCCGAAAAAATATCTACTTTTTATCTTAGGGGGAGGGGGGGCGGAAGTGAAAAATGAAAAGTGTTCACGTTAGTTTCCTTCAGAAGTTCATGTTACGCAACCGTAAGTGATCTGATTCATATCTGAAGTTGGATTTAATTCCGTGTTGAGATTTCGTGTCTTCTCCCCCATGTATTTTTTTAAAAATCAGCCTCAAACTTGACATTTCCATTTATTTTTGCCCTCCGCCAAAAACAGAGCCCAAGCGCATGAGATAGACGCTGCTTCCGAAAAACTGAATAGCTTCGATTCGCCGTTTAAAAAACAAAATAAATTCCTAAAACCGCCAACTGAATATCGTCAGTAGACCACTTCTTACATTGTTGCAATCGCTCCCTTCACACGAAAGGTACGATTAAAAAATGGTATATTTCCCAGGATTCATGTTGTGGCTTATTTAAATCCGCTCTTAAACTTGAACTTGACTTTTTTTTGTTTGGGAGGTGAGAAAAGCTGAAAGGTGTTAAGTTTAGGGATTCGGACAGATCTCTCAAAGAGACAAATGTTTTCCGTGTCTATAGTTTTAAACTGCTGTTTGGAGGATAAGATGTCAGGAGGGGGGGGGGGGCTTGCAGCTGCTTCCAGGAGGCGACGATAAACGCGGCGCCATTTTGTAACTTCTTCTTTCTCACTCACCTGGCAAGCGGAAGCGGAAATGGGCGGGTCGTCGCGCATAGCTGGCGCTGCTAACCAATAGTTACGCGGCTGCGTCACTCAGTGCGCGTGCCGTTTGCTGACCTGTGTGTGAGGTTCAGTCTGCACGAGGAGGGGAGTTCGCAGCTGAATATTGCTGCACGTCTACCCACAAACACATACACAGGACGCTTAAGATTACAATTACCATCACACAGTGTGGATTGTTTTCAGAAACTCACTTTTTCTGTATCCACCCCATCCAACTATGATATATTTAATCGAAACAATAACCAGAGTTTCTGTCAACTCTTTCCGTACTCTTTTTGCACTGCACATCAGACAATTTCATTAAATTAACATTGATTCACCATACGATTCTACTTCCAATACTAATACCATCCTGCCCCAGAAATGCCTCTCCTATGGTACACGGAGGTGTCGGTTAAATCTTCAGCCACTCTGCCTCCTCCTCTTCCGCTCTCGTGCTGTACATTCATTCTCAATGTGCAGCTCTTTTAAGTGGCCAGACCATGCAAACCATCTCAACAAACATGAAGTTTTTTTGTCGTGAACCGAAAACTCCAAGCCAAACACTTGCCACCATTCGATCCTCACATACATGAATCATTCATTCCATTTCATCATCAGATATCCGTCAAACCACAAGCATTCAAAACAAACACTAACTGAATTCAAGCTTTCACAATTTAGCCTCTAGCTTTAATTAATTTCAATACAAACTGCTAGAAATGAAAAAATATTCTAACAATTCATCTGACAATAATGCTGATATAACCAGGAAATTGGGTACATTGCATATGCTCAGACTGTATAATGCATCCAGCTAACAGAATCACAACTCTGAGTAAAAATATCAAGTCTCATGTCTTTGGGGGAGGTTTGGGCCTTCACGTAAATTTTTTTAAAAATGTATTAAAATAAACAAAATAGAATTCAATTGATTAGTTTTTGCACGTCATTGTGAAATATGTATTTAAAGCCTAATATTGAGCATTAGAAATTACAGTTACAGAGAAAAATTGATGGGAAAGCTATTCAAGAACCATTTTGGGTGTTTTTGTGGGTACACTAATATAGTAGTGTAAAAAGGATGCTGCGACATAAAATAATGAAATACCCATTAGCGTGTCATCACAGGAAAGTATAACATGCAAATGTACACAGAGGGTGGTGAGTGCCTGGAATGCATTGCCAGGGGAGGTTGTGGAAGAAGATACATTAATGGTGTTCAAAAGGCATCTTGACAAATACATGGATAGGATGGGTATAGAGGAATACGGCACAAGGAAGTGCTGAGGGTTTTGACCAAAGTTGTTATGACTGGTACAGGCTTGGAGGGCCGGAGGGCCTGTTCCTGTGCTGTATTGTTCTTTATACACATTTAAATGCGAGAATCTCCATAAGAAATGTTTGCATGATAATTTCCAATACAAACCCATGTAAAAATTGCAATATTTATTTATTTATAACATGGAAAATATATCTATATGCATAATCTCTGATTTTCTTCTCTATTAATTTCTATGTCCACTTTTCTACAGAAACTACCTCTGTAAACCAGTCACAATGTAATTATATTTGGTAGTGTAATAGTCCCTCATTTTCGTTTCTGCAAAAACCTGTGCTGCAGTTACACTTTCTGTCTGTGATGGTGCTGCTGTGCCTTCAATGGTGTAATTAATTATAGTGTGACAAAATTACAAAAGGTCGCTTCTATAATAAATGTAAGCATGGCAATTTATTTTGAAAAAAGTTGACAGATGGTGTCCAAAAACATAAAATATTTTAATATATTATGTATTGTATCTAACAAGTGTCCACCGTTCTGCTCACATACTTCACCACAGTCTTAACACAATCTTAAAAAGGAAACAAAGCTGGACTCTTCCGTTCTGGAAACATATACCCGCAGTATACCAATATCCACACAGCACAGAAAAGCATGTATACACTGTAGAGAGCCTATATATAACATGGAATACAACATACATGCTGCTCAATGAAATCTGTCAAGTAACTGGATTATGCATGCAGTACAATTAAATCTAGCAGAGTGTAGCAAATAGTCAGTTTAGAGAATAGCACATATAGTCAATATCATGAAATGGGCAAATACTACTTGGATCTGCTTGTGATATTTTTTGTATAATCAATAATTGGAATTTTTAATAATGTATTAATCTCCTTATGCAGCCTATTCATTTCTCTAATATGGTGTAAATGTAATCAAATTATGCAACACCAGACTATGGACAAATCCCCACTGAAACTGGATTCCACATACACACTATTCAAAAAATGAAATCCAAGATACAGTGTAGAGGCAAATGAATGATGAGTTTTGATAATCTAACATTAATTTGCATTGTTAATATATATGCAAATAAGCAGACTAAACAAACAAGAGTTTAGATAATAACAGACAGCCAAGTGGACATATAACATTATGGAATACGTGCTCATGTATGCATTTGCTACTATTGTATCAGCAATATGTAGCTAGTTTAGAGAATTGCATTTACAAATGTAAGATGTTAACCTTTGCCAGCATTTGATCACAAAGTTATGGGTTCCAGCTCACATCCAAAGATTTGAGCATATAATCTAAATTCATACCAATGTAGTAATGAAAGAGTGCTGCACTGTTGGAGTGTTGTCTTTCTGATGAGATTTTACATCAAGGCCTTGTTGGTCCTTTTGCATGTATGTAAAATATCCCATGACACTATTTGAAAAAAATAAGACAACATATAATCGTTGACAATGTCATGAAAGCAGATTAGCCAGTCATTTTATTCATTGTTGTGTGTGAAACATTGCCCTATGCAAATTGGTTCCTGCTTTTCTCTACACCGAAACAGTGACTGCATTTCAAAAGTACAGTACATCGTTGTCTGTGAGGCAGTTTTAAACATCCTGAGGTTATGAAAGGCATTACATAGTACTAGTTATTTTTACTACTAATAGTGAGTAATTAATATATCAACACAAAAAGATGTGTACTTTAAAGGTGAGCACTGGGTATTCTCTACAAGAAAAAACAACATATAAATTTAAAAATAAATCTGAAGAGGTGATCTACTGATAAATTATAAAACCGTTGTTCTACATGTACATGCTCGACATACAAAACAGTGCAGGCATATCGGCAAACAGTTTGAATTCCAGAGCTAATTCACACAATAACTCTATTTAGCACACACTTAACTTTACAGACAAATCAGAGATATTCAACTATGCAAGAAAATATATACTCACGTGCCAAAGGTAATATATGCAGGTAGATTGCAGACACTTAGGAAAATCTTCACTTAACCATATATGCAAGTGTATACATACATCGAACCCTGCAGCAAAATCTGTCTGCAGTATCCACAGTGAAATGTATATATACATTCGACTATGCAGGTATGTTGGTCCATCTTGCAGCAAGTTGATCACTCAAGTACATTTAATAAAGGACATGTTTTGTCACTAAAGTAACACCTTCCTCCCAAACTTCAAGTAATACCCAGTTAGTTTTGGAAAATTCCAGTTTTGCAATATTAGATTCTCCCAAATAGCAGAGTAGCTATTCTGTGCTGGAAAGCGGCATTTATACTGCAGCAATTAGTTTTAGATGTGGGCACGCATGCTCAGGGATCTTGTCCCAGTTAGTAAAATTGAAATGTTTGCACAACACACACGGCAGCATCGGCACCATCCAAAATTCAATAGGTTCCAAGATTTGAAGAAACCCCCACATTTCATTTTCTGTCATTTCAAACACAAGCAACCATATTTCCTCTTTTTCTGTGTGTCACACAAAATGATTTTTCCATTCAGCGCGCCGGTTAGGGAACAGGGAGACTGCTGGATCGTTGGATCATTTGTGTTATTGTTCAGTAATATTCGTAGAATTGTAAAAGCATTAATTTGCGCGTAAAATGTAAACCATTTGCTGACGATCTCCGGAGAAACCGAAGTGGTCACTACTCTTGTATCGTCACACCCGATAGACCAGAAATCAGATAATCAACCCTGTCTCTTTCTACTGCTCAATCGCGCTGTGTGATCGATCCAAGCAGACAGCAGTTTCATTTTCGTCCAACATGGGACGCTGATTTTACCCCACGCCAGTCCCTCCCGGAGTCCAAAGCCACCTTCACATAATCTGCACGGTCTTCTTATACAGTTTAACATAAAATGCACATTCTTAAGATGAATGGAAATAGTTGCTATTCTGCAATTTTCGCTGTTCCGAATGGTTACACCCGATACTTTAATTAGAGCGTAGGGAAAGAGAGACACAAAGAGCACGCAAAGCATTCTGTAACCGCCAGCAGCAAAATAGCAGAATAGAAACCATTTCAGTGAACAGTCTAAGAATGTGTATTTTATAATAACAATATCACAGTGCAGTGCGGTTGTTTGAAGCGGACTTTGGGCTGCGGGGTTGGATGCTGGATGAAACTTTAACTCTCCACATGGACTGCTGGGGGAATGACGAGCTGGAGAGAGCGAGAGAGAGAACACATCCCAGAGTCGGTATCTCAGTGGCAGCTGTAAGATTCCAGCTGTCCCGGTTTGTTTCTGATGTTGCACGCGAAATATCAAAGCAGCGACTAAAATAGCCTGACCTCAATATTTAAAGGATCATCTCTCAACACATTCTATCGACTTGAAAA
Source organism: Scyliorhinus canicula (assembly GCF_902713615.1). Taxonomy (NCBI): domain Eukaryota; kingdom Metazoa; phylum Chordata; class Chondrichthyes; order Carcharhiniformes; family Scyliorhinidae; genus Scyliorhinus; species Scyliorhinus canicula. The sequence continues at coordinate 57,526,665 of NC_052165.1, read as the reverse complement.
GACAGAAGCGAGGGTGTACTGCGGAGTTGTGTAGCAATGCTTAATTATCTTTGCTATCCACATGCACAGGGGGAGCATATCCTTGAATTTTCAACAGGAGACTAGAACTTCGAAACATCCTGTCGTCCTTGGAGTTTCTTTGCCCTGTCTCCAAATTAGTGTAATTTATTCAACAAATCAAACTCATCAGTTCAAATAAAATAATAATTGAAGTTATTTCGCGATGTCCAATTCACCAGCCATTTAAAATGGCAGGTCTGGCTTTTTCTAAAGTTGCACTGTTGTGGAGTGTGTGACTGTACCGTGGGTCTGAGAATTAGACTGCGATATCGAGGATAGCTCCTCCAACAAATGGTGCAAACGTGGGTTGTGTTGGAGACGGTATCCCTGTCGCCCACTGAACCGCGATGTTTTTGCATGTCATCCACCATGTGCAAAAAAAGTAGCATTCCCTGTCCCTAAAGACGGGAGGGGGTTCCCATTGTGGCTCAGCCCCGTGCGGAGGTGAACACATTGTACTCGAGCTGCTGGAAGTCTTGGATTCCCCCTCGACCATTGAGGAACAAATAAATGCACCGCTCAATCAATAATCGGGATTGATCATTTCTGATTAAGTGAAACTTGATTTATGTGCTCTCAGTTAACGGGAAGGGGATGGATTACTGTCCAAGCTTAGTTAGGTAAGGCGGGAGCTGAATGCAGAATTCCAACCTGCCCTATTGGTCACTGTTCGAAATTGGTAAATCTGTAGGTTTAATATTGAGCAGTTGTGCGACCCCCACATGTTGAGACGGTTTCCGTTCTCTTCTGTAGTTCCATGTCATTGCAGTAAATGGTCGCACAGGCAGAGTAGGAGTCCTTGTAAAGTGCACACATCTCTGCAAACGGGTTGAGATGTGACCGCTTGACAGGCTCACTTCCAGCAGCTGCTACATTCATTTCTCACCTGCAGTTGTGGCTCAGCGCTGACAAGATGGCCATTTATTAAAAATAAGAAACACAAGACTATCGATCACAGTTCGTATTAAACACGGATTAGACATTAAATGCAAGGCCTTGTTTGTATTGACATTCTCAGAGCCTCAGTTTTATTTTCGAGTTTAGTCTTGGAAATCCCTGTTATAAATTATTGCAAGCAAATATTCCATGAAGCTTTAAAATCCTGTCAGCGTTTGGTTCAATTCTGGAATCTTAATATAACATTTTAAATCCCCAATCCGCTCCGGTTACTGGCACTTGGGACCTGACATCACTAACAGGGCAGGGGAGCAATATGGAATTTAGCATCGAGCTAAACAAGTTAGGTTATATTAGTGGACATCTTTTGTCAATTTACCACTGTTTTTGTAGCTGCCCTCTACATGCTCACTGTCCATTTGGAAAAGGAGGATTGCTGTGTGTGTGTGTTCTTCAACACACCCTTCACAATGGCTTCCAACTGCTACAGAAACTCCTCCATTGGCATATGTCAGTTATTCGGCGCTTCAGTCACGCTGTGGGATGCTTAACGAATTTGTCTGAAATTCCTTTCTCCACGATATTCGCGGAGCTGCTTTGGTAGGGGAGGGGGGCGGGAGTTAGCATATCCACTAAAACAAGAAAGAGTGGAATTTGAAACAAGCGCATTAAACCTAGTGCATTAATGCGCCACTGTGTAAATTCTCTCTTTTAAATTCAGGCATTTCCAACGAATATCATTACGTTAAATTCCAAACCTCAACTGACTGCAAGACTGCAGCTGGTACAAAGCTGGAGCAACCTGCAACCATTTCGAAGTATAGAATGAGGACATTTGGCCCATTTTGCCTTTTACTGGCTCTTTAAAGTAGTCAGTCCTTCACCCTGGAAAGGGACTGAATTGACACAAATGTTGAGTGTTAATCTGTAATAGCCCACCTTGTTGATGCAGTGTGGAAACATGCAGGATAATTTCCTATAAAACAAGTTGAGCTGGTGGGGTTGGCTGTTTGGCAAATCAGATTAACAATCTATAAAAGTAATTTACGTTGCCATTATATTAAAAAATGTAACATTACTAAAAAAAGGCATGTGAAAAAAATATTTTTTGTAAATAAATAGGTCCATGGTCATTGACAAAGAAAATGGTACCTTGGAAAATACTGTTCAATAAATTACTACTGAATTCATTTTCTGACAACTTGGACCTAGTAAATTCAGCCCGATTTAGAAGATTTTTTTCTCTCTGCTTCAGCAAGGTACTGGCAACTGTAGGTCGATCATCTATCTGCCTGTTTCTTTTTTGTTCCTCGTGTTGGAAATGTCTTTATTAATGATATCTCACGGTCACATAAAAAAATAATTACTAACATTAAAAAGTTTAATCATTTGCTTATATGAAGTAATTTACAGCGGAAATGCAGTTATTTTCATTCTATAAAATGGCTCTGACTGTGTTAACGGCTTTAAAATGGCAAATCAAGAGGAAAACAGACATTACCGAATTTTATTCTGGCGCGACAAATTGGACAATGTAATGACATGTGTATATTGTGGGGTCACCAGTGCAGTTGCTTATGTGGCCTAAGACAAAGATAAATCATAACATAAATACTGGCGTGGTTATAAAAAAAAATCTCTCCAAACTAAAAATTCAAAAGGTTCTTTACTCTCAACACAGTAAGAAAAGTTTGGAATTAAATTATTGGTGCCAATTGTCAGAAGAATATAAAAGTACAACAGCGGGAAAAACAGAACTCTTAGGAACTTTGTTATTCTACATGTCACATTGATATTTGTCGAATACAATGCAGATTGACAGATCTAAGTTACTGAAAACACCTACATTACTCATTGACTGGAGAAATAGCTTGATGCATGAATGCTTGCACAGATGTGCCAAACCCCATTCATTGATATCTAGATAGGAACAAAATCAGGCCATTCAACCCCTTGAGCTTCTTCTGCCATTCAATAAAATCATGGTGGACCTTAACTCCATTTGCCCAGTTGCGTTCCATATCCCCTGATACCTTTGCCTAGCAAGATTGTTATCAATCTTAGTCTGACAAATTTTAATTGACCCTTTTGGGGAGCAAATGGCCTCCCCAAGAGCTGGTCAAGTTTGAATTTTGGGAATGAACGGAGAGTGCAGTTCTCAGCTGGTGTGGCAGCTTTGTACAGATGGAATCCGAGTTAATGGGCGCGATTCGCCCAAAGACATGACCAAGTGTCATTTTGGGTGGGTTTGGCAGGCTGATTGCCGCCGGGTGTTCAGGCACATTCCAGATCACTGTTCACCCACACTGAGTCATTTTTAGGAGCTTGGGGAGATTCTCGCTGAATCCTCCCACAATTCGAATGTTTCCTGTAGTGGCGAACTAAAGACGCCGGCAAGACCGGCTCCTCAGTCAGAGATCGGGCATCATTTTTGAACCGTTAGGTTGATGGTCCCCCACATCCTCGCCCACGGACATCATGACCCCACGCGGACATGGGCAACACCCCCAACCCACGACCTCAGGGGGGCAACCGGTCCATCATTAAATGTCCATGTCCCCCCCCCCCCCCCCCCCCCAGACATGAGGGTGACCCGGCCCCACATCCATCCATATTCGTCGGCATTGGAACATCTCCCTCTCAACCAAGTGAGCTTACCCCACTACGGGGTCGCTGAGGCCCTTCCCCTACCTTTAAGGCTACAGCCCTTTATGCTATCCCCCATCATTTTGGTTCCCCCCTTTCAGACCGCCCCCCATGAGCACAGTTCAAGCCCTCCCCCTTTATACCCATCCTTCACACTCCCACCCTTCATACACCCCTTCAGCCCCCCCCCCCCCATATGCACCCCTTTCATGCTCTCCCTCACCCCCTTTCATGGGCATGGCCCCCTCAGGCCCCGTCCCTTGGCAGTGCCGCTTGGCACCTGGGCACTGCCCCAGCACCCAGGCAGTGCCAACCTGGCAACTAGTAAGTGCCTGGTTGGCACTGCCAATGTGCCAGGTTGGCATGTCTGGGGGCTAAGGGCATTCCCCTGCCTTGTCCCCGATCACCTGCGAGCGCAAATGGTCTCGAAGCCTCCCGGCATGGCCGTCATGTCAGGTTTGTTTTTGGAGACCAGTATTTATTCGCGTTTGCTGGCAGACCAGTTGAATACCGGAAGCTGGGAGACTGCAGCCTTGGAACAGGCTTTGCATATGTAAATGAGCTTAGTTGTTCATTTAAATATGTAAATCAGGACCACGCCCGGGGGGGGGGGGGGAGCGGGATCCAGATCATGCCGAGTGTAGCGGGTCAGGTGCATCACACTGGGCTCGGCGCCCGGCACAAAACCCGTTTTTGGCCTTTTCTGCTTTTCACTGAAGACTGGAATCGACACCGGGTGCAACACGTGGGAAAATCGCGCCCAGTGTTACAAGTCAACATGATTCTTCTTCAGAATGTTATCCCTGTTTCTCTCTCCACATTTTGTCCAGACATGCTAAGTTTTTCCTGGCACTTCTGTTTTTATTTCAGATTTCCAGCGACCTGCAGTATTTTGCATTTGTGGGAAAGTTCCTGATTTGGTCTGCACTGAGTTAACTGATTCCAGCAATTGTGGAGCTACAATTGGCCTCAGTAACCTTGGACTAAAAATGGAAACTTTTGGCCACAGCATTCACTATTGATAGAAATCCCAGCTGTGCGCGTGTGTGGAGTCAAATGAGGATAGTATCTAGTTGGGCTCTGACTTCCTTTGGGTCGAATAGTCTGTTAAAAACCACTGGCAAGGGGTCAGGTATAAATATTGGCCAATTGTATAAGATGACAAATTGCACGTAGCAGCCCTGAAACTAAAGTCAAACAGGTCCTGAATATCTTCAGGAGATAGTAGCAGAAAAGCAAAATAGCAGACCAAAGCTACCTTTTAGCGATGACCTTTGCTATGTTGCCTAAGAGCAATTCAGGTGACTAAATGACATGACACAGTCCACATCAGTGGAATGCTGAAAAACATTGTGTGTAATCAAACCAACAGCTTGAGTAAGAATTCCAACATTGTACCACACATGGTAATCAGGTCCTGATTGTTTATTGATTCTGTGGCAATTTTACTGGGATATTCATTGATTGGATTTTTACCATTCCAGAGATTATTCTGGGAGATGGCAAAACTGAAATAAGAACAGAAAATGCTGGAAAAAGCAGATTTGGCAGCATTTGTGGAGAGAGAAACAGAGGTAACATTTTGAGTTCAAAGTACTCTTCAGAACTTGTTCGCTGAAGTTTTTCAGCATTTTCTGTTTTTTATCTCTGATTTCTAGCATCTGCATATTTTGATTTTATTGCAGGTCACACTGTTTTGATTCAGTATGGTATTGCCGTTAGATCATGTCTTATAACATAAGGAACAATATTAAGTCTTGGAAATTAATTGGCACAGTGCCTACATTATAGGTGTAAAATTGGCACCAAATCATCCAATAATATGGTTGTGTGTGTGTATGCGTTCTGTGCCAGCAGTACTCACCATATATTGGTAAATGCTCTAGTGTTAGGCATCCAGGACTTATTTCCAAAGAGGCATTAGTCCCTTTCCACTACGCAAATGGTGGCAGTGAGGGCAGTGGAGTAACACTTGCTTTAGATGCCCTTTCCAAAATTAGGTGTATTGAAACAAACCCTGTGCCAGGCCGAGTAGCATAAGCATGCTTTAAAGGATTCAGAAGGCTTCCATTAAAAGGGCTACACGATAGCACAGTGGTTAGCACTGCTGCTTCACAGCACCAGGGTCCCAGATCCGTTTTCCGCTTGGGTTACTGTCTGTGCGGAGTCTACATGTTCTCCCATGTCTGCGTGAGTTTCCTCCGGCTGCTCCGGTTTCCTTCCACAAATCCCAAAAGACGTCCTGTTAGGTAATTTGGACATTCTGAATTCTCCCTCCGTGTACCCAAACAGGCGCCGGAATGTGGCGACTAGGGGCTTTTCACAGTAACTTCAATGCAGTGTTAATGTAAGCCTACTTGTGGCAATAAAAATTTTTATAAAAGGAAATTCAAAACAGATACTTAGCTCAACATGGATCCAGGAGGAACCCTCCTGCTCCTCCCACCTCCACAATGGCAGCACTTGCTTAAACACCTGACTTTCTCTTTCCTCCTGATTGCCTTCAACCCATTCCTCGGCACCTAATCTAACTTTGTCCTCATAGAATGGGCGTATTGCCTCTGGGTGCCCAAATTACATCTGTCTCTCATTGGAAATATGCTGACAAGGCTCAAGGCCAAATTTCAGGTGAGCCTCAGGTCACTGACTTCTAGTGTGCAATCTTAACACGCTGTCTATATCTGGTATGAAACCAGACAAAACAAATTTCCACCTGAAAGACTTTAACCCCGTATGATCTGTTGTTGACTAACATTAAACAGCCAAACCAGGAATTCTCTGGCTACACTACAATATTAGAAAAGTCATTAAACTTGGAAAATGATTTATTTTCTGGGTTTAATTGCAAAGTTAAAATTACATTTTCTGTGTGAGAATGCTAAAGAATGAATATACAGAAAAATGAATAAAATAAAAATTAAATTGCTGGACACAAAGTTTTTATAAAACATGATTTAATATAAAATATGATATAATCTAATACATTCTAATTTAGAAAAAATTAGAAATACCAAATCAGCAAAACAATTCTACATTTAGTTACATGTGCCTCAACAAAAGAGAACCCGGATGTGATTTATACAACTCTGAAAGTTCCCCATCTTCAATTATCACCATTTTCGCAATGGTTTAAAAATACATTTATTTAGTTTTCACTATTTTTTACACAAAACTGATAGGTGTGCTAACTTCTGTAATTTCTTGAAGTCATTTTTTAAAAACCACATAATTATTCATGTCGCTTCTTCCCTCTCCACACGGAGACAATATATTATGTGCTAAAAATGTTTACTCTTCTTTTCTCTGTACAATATCATCAAGAAACAAATTAGTATGGTGAATAATTTACCATTCTGCACCAATAATTTACACTTCCCAAACGGAGGTTCCCGGTCTGTCCACAATTTTCCTGTTCTTTTCTACCAAATATTTTCTTTGCTGTGCCTGGACAAACTGGGAAACTAATTCCAAGTAATTTTCAGCTAAATTCAAATTTACATGGGTTTGGATCCCCATTCTACTGTTAGATTGTTTTGAAAAACAACTAACAGGTTTTAACCATTTTACTGATTTTGTAAAGTTTGTTAAATGAAAATATTTAATTATAATCATTAAAGACAGGGTCACTGAAAATCAGTTTTTTTCTGTCACATGATTTTTTTTCGCATTCTCACCCACTCATAAAACCTAGCAATTCCCCATTCCCAACCAGAAAATTAATTCCTACATTCTTACCCAAATTATATGACATTTATGCAGACAGGATAATAGAAAATATAATATTAATTGACAATCAGAAATGTAATATTTAATTCCCCCATTCCCACACAGAAAATGTAACATAAATTACCCAATATTTACCCATGGTGTAAATAGGTGTAACATTAATTCCCCCATTCATACCCAGGAAATGTAACATTAATTCCACAATGCTCACCCATAAGCATAATATTAATTTTCCCATACCCATAACTGGAATTCTGCTATTTTCATCCAGAAAATGTAACATTAATTTCCCCATTCTCAACCAGAAAATGTAACTTTAATTAATCCATTTTCACCTAGAAACGAAATATGAATTCTTCATTCTCACACAGAAAATGTAACATTAATTTCCCCATTCTCAACCAGAAAATGTAACTTTAATTATTCTATTTTCACCTAGAAACGAAATATGAATTCCTCATTCTCACGCAGAAAATGTAACATTAATTTCCCCATTCCATCTCAGATACTGTAACTGTAATTCTCCCATTCTCATTCTGTAAATGTAACATTGGTTCCTCCATTTCCACCCAGAAAGGGTAACACACAGTTTTCCAAGCCGACTCAAAGAATGTCCATAATTTCCTCCAGTTCCCATCAGGAAACACAACATTCATTCCTTGTTATAATCCTGAAATCTAAGACCAACTACCCTATTCTAAATCAGTGCATTATATCATTAATTCTCATCCAAAAAGTAACAGTAATTACCTTAATCCTCACCCAGAAATGTAACATTATTCCCTCATTTCCTGCCAGAAAATTGTACATTTAATTCTCCCAGTCTCACCACAAATGTAACATCAATTTCCCCATTCTTTTGCAGAAATGTAATTTAAATTTTTCCAAATGTAGCATTAATCATTCCACTTTAATCAGAAAATGTAGCATTGATTTATTTTTATTCCGGCCCATAAAATACACCAAATATATGTTAATTCTCCTTTTTGATCAGAAAATATTATATTAATTTGCCTGTTCTCACCAGAAAATATCACATCAATCCCTCTAAAGAATTAACATCCAATTCCCACATTCTCGCCCTGAAAACGTAATCTAGTATTAATTTCCTGATTTCCTTTGAAAATGCAACATTAATCCCTATGCACCCCACCAGTAAAATGTAATAACAGTTATCCTATAACCATCCAAAAAAATGTAGCCGCAATTCCCTCTGCACTAAAAAATGTAACATTAATTTCATAATTCTACCTGGATGTATTTTTTAAACCAAGCCAAATATCCATTAATATGACTAACAGAAATAAAATTGCTTCGAAGGAACACACAACTATAGAAAAACTGAAAAGGTGTTTATGGTATCCAGGACAACAATTCACACTCAATATAATGTGGCTACACAGATGTTTGTACACCGACAATACCTAGACAATCTTTCATTTCAAAAGGGCAGAAAGTAAACGGTACCGTTTGTATTAAATACTTGGGACGCTTTGAGTTCCAAATTGCTTTCATTCCTCCGTTTCACAATTAAAGTTCAATGATTAAATGCATTAACCTCCAGCACTCAGTTGAATTGGCGCAACATTTAATTTTCTGAATTAAAAGAATCAACATTATTTAACACATTTCGAGACTAGGCAACCATTGCATTTACAAATCAATTTATATAATGTTAAGTAGACGACTCCGTGTAGTTTAACATAATCCTTGATGCTTAACACATGGAGTAATACTTATTTCGAAATATAGTAATCCAAAGTTAGGGACTGTGTATCATATATAGCTCCGAAATAAATAAATGGAATGTTTCACTGGCCTGAGTCCGAATGAGAATACATTTTCTGATGTGACTGTAGTAGATTTGCTTCCCCCAGCAGAGCGGTATCACTACGAAAGTAATCTTATTAAAAAAAAGATTTATTTTTGTCTTGAGTTAATTAAACTCCCTGGAGATTGCCTGTTGAAACGTTTCAACGTTTGCCTTTAGTCTTTAGAACTCAAAGATTGCAAGAAGTCAAACCACCGGAACATTTTGTATCATCCCTGCTGTGTGCCTTTGGCCCTGAATATCCAAGTGTACAGAGAAAGGGTTAATAAAACACAAAGCAAGCGCAAGAAACATCATTCGATTGAGATCAGTTTGGGACTTGCAGCGTTTAATGTCAAAAGTTGAAGTATGTTGGTGAAAGGCTTTCAGGCAAAATGAAGTATTAAAAGAGTAAAGTGCAAATGCTTCAGAAACAAGCCAGGGATTTGATGCGGCCAAGGTCAGCCAGGCATAACTCAGAAATACCGTGGACTAACTTCAGCCTTTGTTTGTACGTGGAAATAAATACTATTCACACCCCAGCCCGGCCAAATATATTGGCAAAATTAAATATTTAAGAAGGCAACTTTCCCCACTCGAGATTATACTTTTACAATATATCACAAGTCTGGAGTGCAGCAAAACGAACGAAAACTTGGAGCCTGGAGGGAAAATGTAATAGTCCTTGGATTAGATTTTTATTACGTGTGCATTGTTTGCTGCTGGGTTATCAATCGGAAATTAAATTCCACCTTTTGCACAATGGGTGTAATTCAGTGCTGGAGGAGCATGTTTAAATTTGTATATTTTCAACCACTTTAAGGAGACCGAATGTACAGTTTAATTCCCCGAATTATTCCTGGCTGTGATTCCGGTGGTCACTTGTAAAGTGCTGATTTCACCAAGGAAAGAAATGAAGGTTTAAATATTTAAAGCAGTTAAAATAAATCCCAGATGTTATAAGGGCATTATGTAAGAACGCGTTGACTTAAACCACTTCCCTAAACCACTTTATTAAAAAATCTGTCGGGTTTCCATATGATGTTCCAGATGCTTGATCTTTCTCCAGCCTGTTCTTCAGATCAGTTTCTACTACAACACAATTGTGTTACTGTATTATAGCGAAGTCCGTTTTCGGCTCACACTTGTTAATTTCTAACACTGTTAATGAATGATTTGACTAGAAAATTATCTGGTGCATTAATCACAACATCATATTTAAAAAGCAACCACAGCCCACAGTGCCGGATCATTTAGATGTTTAAAAAATCCTGTCTTTCTCTTGTTCCCGATCTAATAAAATTATCCAACTCCAAACTTTGATGAGACAAAGTATAACAATTTCATCCCGGAATGTCGGTCATTGTTCGCTTTCCTATACTGGAATAATCCTTCAGGAAAGCTTTCCCCCTATAACTTCTGCAAAGACCAATCGTGTTCTGGTTATACGCGTTTACCCCCCTCAGTGAAATTTACGATGAAAGTAAAATAAACTTTGGGAATTTTTTTTGGGGAGGGGCACTTTATTCCTGACTTCTTGCTGGAGAACCACGTGTTAGAACGAAAGTTAGGGAGAAAAATGAAAGGAATCTTTACTACTGTAGTGGGCTCAGCTGAAATATAGCCAATCTCCCTTTTAGCAAAGTGAGAAAAATGTACAATGTGAAAGGATTGAAAACCGGAACTTCTTGTATTCAAAAATCCCATAAGCAGGGGTTATGTTGTATGTAAAGGTATTATTTCTGCCACGGAATTGTATCAGTAGTTTCCCCGTTTTATTTCCACGGGATAAGATGCAAACACAAAATACTTAGGAATCTGAAAATCTGGGAACAGAAAATGGTGGAAATATTCAGCAGGCCTGTCCGCATCTGTGGAGAGGTGAACGTTAACTCTGTTTTCCTCTGCCTACAAATGCTGCCGGACTTGCTGAATATTTCCAGAATTGTCTGTTTCTATCAGAGGATTAAATAATGTTGGTCCTGTCTTCTACCGTTGACCCTGAAAGAAATCCCAGATGATATGACTTGGTTTGAAGCAAGAGGAACTGACTGACTGTTAATAGCAACTCGGGAAGAATGAGGACCTCGGAAGTTTTGTTTAGCCTTTTTCATTCTTTTTGCATATATATTTTGTGCCTCCCAAGTATTTCAATATTACCCATATGTGGTAGAGTCTGGGGACAACACTGTTTAGTATTGTTTTCAAATACAACTGCATTATTTGATGTGAATATTAACATTAAATATCGCAGCTTTCTGTAAAGCCACAGGGTTAATGAGGAAGCACTGGCTGCTTGGAATGACAGCCTGTCGCTTTGTCCGTGCCGGGCCAGTTTCTGATCAGCAGTCGGTACTTGGCGAGTTCACCTTTAAGGCACCGTGTTGACCAATTTCTAAATTCATTAAGGAGTTCAGATGAGTTGGCGGGCGGGAGGCGGGGAACATCTCCCCCCCCCCTCCCCCCCCTTCCATGGTCCATGGGGAAGAAGCTCAGGAAAAATAAGTTATTTTATTTTTTTATTGTAATTTGCACCTTAGAAATCGTTTATGTTAAAGGACAAACACTTTGAAATAAAAAAGACCTCCATGTTATATATATATTTTTAAATGCACCACAAGCATATGGATTTTTGACACACAAAGTTTCCAAAAATATACACTGGATTTTATTTCAGTAAGCTACAGGACTACTTTCTGCATCTTTTCAGCTGTCTGTTTGGGAACGTACGAAATATAAAGACACCTTAAAAGGTCAAATCCACATTTTAAATAGTACTATTGCTAGCTAGCAACAATCCTCGGAACGGTCACATTCCTCTCTTAATTTGCAATAGTGAGTAACCAACCTCATTTCACAGAGCAGAATGCCAACAAATTCTTCGTTGAAGCAGTCATTTTTTTGTTTGGGGGGGGGGTCTCGATTTACTTTTAAGGATTTTTCTGAGAACAAATAATCACAGTATAAACAGATGAAGGTAGAACCTGTGATGTGGCAATAAACAGAATCCGTTCGAGAGAGAGAGAAGAGATACTGCTTACTGCCTTCATTGACCTCAAATGACACGGGAATTCTTGGGTGCCTTCATATCACTCTCTGAAATTAAATCGCCTTGCAATATTTGATTGCCGTATTTTACACATAAAGGAAAAAGTCCCCGATACAGATTGTGAATCAATGTAGACTCCATTGGAAAGTGCATTCTTATCGGACTCAATGTTCTACACAACACCCAGTTTAACACAGCCATGGCTTCATTACCTCCCACTTTACATCTGAATATACAGTAAATAGGCGTTTTAGTTATGGAATGTTTTGTTTAATACAGTCTATTCTGATTCATGGATCATTATTAGAGCATATATGGGTTACTGGATTGACAGGTTTAAAAAACAATGTATATTGGAATTTATTTCAGTTACCTACATTATGCAGCTCCGCAATATCGCACATTGCATGTTTAAAGCTTTTTGAAGTCCAGACACAATTGCCGTAGTATCCCGTAGTATTTGGCAAGCGGATCAATAGACAACAGTCTAAAATGCAGCATAACTGCAAAGGAATGTCTTTATAAATGAGGATTGAGTGGTATATGTAGTTCGAAGTGTAACGATTTTATATGCTAAGAATGGACGAGTAATCAAAAATACAATTCAAACAAGGTCGACCATTTCGCCTCTGAAACTTATTTTTAATATTTAAAGTTACTTTTTTGTTTCATTGGAGTAATTCGTGGCTGATTTACAAAACTTTAAAATGAAGCATTGTTCATTTTGAAGCTGGAATGCTGTCTTCATTCTGTCTTCATTAATTACCGGCTCTAAAACAGCGAATTCAGCTCCGCCGATTTAAAAAAACACTCTTCTTTTTAAAAAAATGCATGTAAAATAATGTATTTATAATTTCAAGTATAGTGAAGCAGAAAGTAATCAGAAGCTAACAGTTATCTTCATCTAAGACGTAGATAAAAATCTGGAAAAGATTGTATGTGTATCTACATAATTAGTTAATGCTTTGTGTGAAGCCTCGCAATTAACTTGGAAACTGACTTTCTCCTGTGATTTTGTGTTTAGCAACACTTACGTGATCTGGAAACACGATAGATACATTTCAAAGAGCGAAGTGAACAGCCTATCTGAAAATATGTTTTTATATATTTAAACTCGCTAGATGAAAGACCGGGTTGGATCAGAAATTACCGTTACAATGAATTAGAAACATGTTTTTTTTGCGGAGGGGGGGGGGGGGGGGGGATTTATGTGTTGTTGGGAAACAGAAACTTAAAAAGAACAAAAGCCATGATAAAGGGCACTTCGCAAAAGGTGGACTTTCACGAAATGATATTCGTGACCGATCAAATACAGTTGGGAAGGTAACGAAATGTGCACTAGAAAATATTGCTATTTCAGTTCGGAAAATAACACCGTCTCCACTTCCGAGCACCCTGACAGTGCAGCAAGCACCGCTATGTAGCATAGCCCTCAGCCAGCCTCGCCTGGCATGTGAAATTCACCCGGTTATTTGTCATCTACAGAAAGCGGCCGCGGAATGATTGGAAGTTGGTGGAGGGCGAGTATATTTTAATTTTCTCCTTTTTATTGGAATTTAATGCGGTGCTTGTTGAAACTCTGCCTTGCCCGAATCGAATGGAGTAAAGGGTAGCAACAATAAATACGGCTGAAAAGCGGCGCTGAATTCTGAGCAGAAATGAACAAGCCGACCCCGGGAGAGCACGAGACCCCCGAGCCCGGGTCTAGGCCAATCACCGTACAGCGGCAGGGGCACGTGACGTTGGAATGTGGAGTAGCAACGTTGGGCGGGATCACGTGATGTTGTCACGCTGCATCCATGTCCGTCACTCAAATCGGAGCTTCGAACACGTGCTAATTCCTAAAAAAAAAAATCCTCTGCTTTTCTATACCTTTCCTCTGGGTTTTATTCCAAGTTGGCAGTTTCCAGTTGTGTTGTTTTCCTGGACTTTTTAAAAAGAGATCGGACTCCCTCTGCTGGTGATTGCAGATAACTGCCGCTGTAATTAGGAAAATACCGTGCCCGAGAACGTGCGAGTTTCCGGGGTGGGAGGGAAAGATGCGTTGGAGAATCCTCTGCTAATGTTTACGCAGCAATTACTCGGAAGTAATAACATTTCCCCGGGCATTGCCGTGCACTAGGAACCATATAAAAATTAGACTCGAATCGATAACTTGGATGGTTGCGACTGCGTTAGAACATACATAGAACATACAGTGCAGAAGGAAGCCATTCGGCCCATCGAGTCAACACCGACCCAAAAAGAGTTAGGAGGGGTTGTGGGTTAACTTTCATTGGACACTAAGGCCAATTTATCATGGCCAATCCACCTACCCTGCACGTCTTTGGACTGTGGGAGGAAACCGGAGCACGTGGAGGAAACCCACGCAGACTCGGGGAGAACGTGCAGACGCCGCACGGACAGTGACCCAACGGGGAAATTCGAACCATCTAGTCTGCACCGACCCACTTAAGCCCCCCCCCCCCCCTATTCCCGTAACCCAATAACCCCTCCCAACCTTTTTGGTCACGAAGGGCAATTTATCACGGCCAATCCACCTAACCTGCACATCTTTGGACTGTGGGAGGAAACCGGAGCACCCGGAGGAAACCCACGCAGACACAGGGAGAATGTGCAGACTCGCCACAGACAGCGACCCAGCGGGGAATCAAACCTGGGATCCTGGCGCTGTGAAGCCACAGTGCTATCTACTTGTGCTACTGTGCTGCACATTAATAGGTAATCAGAAAAAATTAGGATTAAAACAAAGTATAAATTCTGGCTATTATGTTAATCCAGACTAAACCCCCCCCCCCCCCCCCATACCTTGAACCACCACGGGGCTCCCTCACTCACCCCAACTACCCACCATCACAGGACTCCACCCCACCCAAGGGGACTACAACCCACGACAGGAACTACCCAACCACGGGATCCTTCCCTTCCCCCCCCCCCCATAGGGGCTCTTACCCGCGCCCCCCCCCCCCTGCCCCCAACATGTATCTGCACCTCTGAGGTCCGACCCAATCTCCAGTCCTCCATAACCTCCCCAACCGCACCCTGGATCTCACCCGAGTCCTACACACTGAGGCCTGACAATCTCCAATCCCACACAAACTTCTGATCCCCCCACCACACCCCAGGCATTACACAACCCAACCTCCCAACCCGCTGACCTCACCCACCAACATAACACATAGGAGCAGAATTAGGCCACTCGGCCCATCGACTGCTCCGCCATTCAATCATGACTGATATTTTTCTCATACCTATTCTCCTGCCTTCTCCCCATAACCCCTGATACCCTTATTGACCAAAAAACATTTTTAAAAAATTGTTTTTATTAAAGGTTTTTTCAACCAAAATTTTTACACAACAGAAAAATAAACAAAAAATATTTCACAAAACTAGGTGGCTGTTATCATTATACAAAACTCAAATATACGTTAAATAGACAATTCCCCCCCACCTGAACCCCCTTCCACTCCCACCCCCCCCCCCCCCACCCCGTCCAGTTGCTGCTGCTGCTGACATTTTACCAGTCCCCTAGAAAGTCAAGGAAAGGTTGCCACTGCCTGGAGAACCCCAGCAAGGACCCTCTCAAGGCGAACTTTATTCGCTCCATGCTGAGGAACCCAGCCATATCACTAACCCAGTTCTCCACGCTTGGGGGTTTCGAGTCCCTCCACATTAACAAGATCCATCTCCGGGCTACCAGGGAGGCATGGCCAATACTTCGGCCTCTTTCGTTTCCTGCACTCCCGGATCCTCCAACACCCCAAATATCGCTATTCCTGGACTCTGCTTCACCCGCGTGTCCAAAATCCTGGACATAGCCCTCGCAAAGCCCTTCCAGAATTCTTTAAGCGCCGGGCATGCCCAAAACATGGTCTGTCGGACTCCCTGCACATATCGTGCACCTGTCCTCCACCCCAAAGAACTTGCTCATTCTCGCCGTCATCATGTGAGCCCGGTGCACCACCTTAAACTGAATTAAATTGAGCCTGGCACATGATGCAGACGAATTCACCCTGTCCAGGGCATCAGCCCACAGGCCCTCATCTAGCACCTCGCCTGCTCCTCCTCCCATTTGCCCTTCAACCCCTCCACTGAGGCTTCCTCCGCCTCCTGCAGCTCCTGGTATATGTCCAACACCTTCTCCTCTCCTACCCAGATGCCAGACACTACCCTGTCCTGTATCCTTCGATGGGGTAGCCGCGGAAATGTCCCCATCTGTTTTTTGAGAAAGTCCCGGACCTGGAGGTATCTGAAAGCATTTCCCGGGGGCAGGCCGAACTTCTCCTCCAGCGCCTTCAAGCTATGGAAAGTCCTATCTACAAACAGGTCTCTCATCCTTCTAATACCTGCCCTATACCAGCCTTGGAACCCCCCACGTCTATCTTGCCCGGAGCAAATCTATGGTTGTTCCATATCGGCGTCCAAACTGAAGCCCCCTCCTCCTTCCTGTGCCTTCTCCACTGACCCCAGACCCTCAGTGCTGCCGTCACCACCGGGCTTGTGGTGTTACGTGCCGGCGAGAACGGCAGCGGTGTCGTTACTAGTGCCCCTAGGCTGGTGCCTTTGCATGGCACCGCCTCTAGCCGCCCCCACGCCGCCCACTCCTCCATTACCCATTTCCTAATCATGGCCACATTAGCTGCCCTAATAGTAGCTACAGAAGTTCGACAGTGCCAACCATCCCCCCCCCCCCCCCCCCCCCCACCCCCCGGTACGCTCCAAGAACAGTCTTTTGACTCGCGGGGTCTTGTTTTCCCACACAAATCCCATGATAATCCTGTTCACCCGCTTAAAGAAGGATTTGGGGATGAAAATGGGGAGGCACTGTAAGATGAACAGGAATCTGGGAAGAACCGTCATCTTCACAGTCCACACTCTTTCCGCCAGTGAAAGCGGGAGCATGTCCCACCTTTTAAAGTGTCCCTCCATCTGTTCTACAAGCTGAGATAGATTGAACCTGTGTAGGGCATCCCAGTTCCTAGCCACCTGTACACCTAAATATCGAATGCTCCTCTCCACCATCTTGAGCGGGAGCTCCCCCAGTCTCTCCTCCTGGCCCCTCGCGTGGATTACAAACAGCTCACTTTTCCTCATGTTTAACGTGTACCCCGAGAAGCTCCCAAAGTACCCCAGGATCTGCATGAACTCCCCCATCCCCTCTAGCGGGTCTGAAATATACAATAGCAGGTCAACCGCATAGAGGGAAACCCGGTGCTCTTTCCCACCACCGGACCAGCCCCCTCCAGTTCCTCAAAGTCCTCAGCGCTATGGCCAACGGCTCAAAGCAGATAGTAACGGGGATAGGGGGTACCCATGCATCGTCCCACGATGCAGTCTAAAATACTCCGACCTCAGCCGGCTCGTGGATACACTTGCTACGGGGGACTGATATAGTAGCTTGACCCACCCTATGAATCCCTCCCTGAATCCAAACCTACCTAGCACTTCCCACAGGTACTCCCACTCCACCCTGTCAAAGGCCTTCTCTGCATCTATTGCAGCCACTACTTCTGCATCCCCTCCCTCCGAGGGCATCATAATAATATTCAGGAGCCTCCTCACATTTGTGTTCAGTTGCCTGCCTGTAGAGGGCAGCACGGTAGCATGGTGGTTAGCATAAATGCTTCACAGCTCCAGGGTCCCAGGTTCAGTTCCCGGCTGGGTCACTGTCTGTGCAGAGTCTGCATGTCCTCCCCGTGTGTGCGTGGGTTTCCTCCGGGTGCTCCGGTTTCCTCCCACAGTCCAAAGATGTGCGGGTTAGGTGGATTGGCCATGCTAAATTGCCCTTAGTGTCCTAAAAAATAAGGTTAATGATGGGGGGGGTTACTGGTATAAGGTGGACACGTTGGCTTGAGTAGGGTGATCATTGCTCGGCACAACATCGAGGGCCGAAGGGCCTGTTCTGTGCTGTACTGTTCTATGTTCTATGCCCTTAACGAAACCCGTCTGGTCCTCCTTAAAGCACTCCTCTATTCTGGTAGCCAGAATTTTTGCCAACAATTTGGCATCTACATTCAGGAGCGATATCGGCCTGTAGGACCCACAGTGAAGCGGATCCTTCGCCCTCTTCAAAATGAGCGAGATCAATGCCTGCGACATCGTCGGGGGGAGGGCTCGTTCAAGGTTCTTAGCAGGAGTGGGCTCAGCAGCTCCGAGAACTTCTTAGAAAATTCTACAGGGAAGCTGTCTGGACCAGGGGCCTTGCCCGACTGCATACTAGCCAGTCCCTTAACTATCTCCTCCAACTCAATCGGGCCCCCAGTCCCTCCACCCGATCCTCGTTAACGCATGGGAACCTCAATCGATCCATAAATTACTTCATACCTTCCCTCCCCTCAGGGGTTCTGACTCATACAGCTTCCCATAAAACTCCTTGAAGACTTAATTGATCCTCTCTGGGCTCAACACCGTATTATCTTCCTTATCCCTCACTCCTCCGATCTCCCTGGCCGCCTCTCTCCTGCAAAGTTGGTGCGCCAGCATCCTACTTGCTTTCTCCCCATACGCGTAGACTGCCCCTTTCACTATCCTCAACTGTGCCTCCGCCTTCCCCTTGGTCAGAAAATCGAACTCCGCCTGTAATCTCCGGCTCTCCTTTAGCAGCCCCCCTCGGGGGCCTCCGCGTACTTCCTGTCTACCCTAAGCATCTCTCCCATCAGCCTCTCCCTCTCTTCCCTCTGCCTCTTCTCTCTGTGGGACCTAATAGAGATTAACTCCTCTCTGATGACCGTCTGCTGTTACCTCCCCTGTGTCATTCGTTATCACGTAGTTCTGAATGTTCCTCCTTATCAGCCCACCCAATTCTTCATCCGCCAGCAGACCCACATCCAGCGGAGAGGGAGCTGTCCCCGCTCCGCCCCCAGTCGCAGGTGCACCCAGTGCGGGGCAGGGTCTGAGACCACAATGGCGGAATACTCAACCCCCTCCACCCTTGGGATTAACGGCCTGCTCAATACAAAAAAGGCAATCCGCGAGTAGACTTTGTGAACTCCTTCGCCCTTGGCCGTGCGAATCTCCACGGGTCCACGCCTCCCATCTGATCCATGAACTCCCTCAGGGCCTTGTCCGCCGCCGGTCTCTCTCCCGACCTGAACTTAGGCCGGTCTAGCGCCGGAATTCAAGACCGTATTAAAGTCCCGCCCCCCCCATGATCAAGTTACTTGACTCCAAGTCCGGGACTTTACCCAACATGCGCCTCATGAATTCCACATCATCCCAGTTCGGGGCATATACGTTCACCAACACCACCCGGGCCCCCTGTAGCTTGCCACTCACCATTATGTACCTGCCCACCTTGTCCACCACGATGCTCCCTGCCTCAAACGCCACCCGTTTACTAACCAGAATTGCCACCCTTCTGGTCTTTGAGTCTAGCCCCGAGTGGAACACCTGGCCCACCCATCCCCTCATTAACCTCGTTTAGTCAGCGAGTTTTAAGTGTGTCTCCTGCAGCATGGCTACGTCCGCCTTCAACCCCTTTAAATGCGAGAACACGCAGGACCTCTTGACCGGCCCGTCCAGGCCCCTCACATTCCACGTGATCAGCCTGGATCCCCCCCCCCCCCCCCCCCCCCCCCTCCCTGCCGACTAGCCATCTCCCTTTTTCAGCCAGCCACGTGCCCACACCCCCTGCTCACCCCAGCCCTCCAGCCGGTGGCCCCCAAACCCGACTCTCCATCTGTCCCCAACAGTTGGTTCCCCTTCAGTCAGCAAAGCAGCACCCCTTCCCCCACCCCAGCCCCCCAATCCCAACACCCCCATGCCAAGTATCTGCTTAGCACTGATTTCCCCACCATTGACCCATGCTGACCCCGGCCGCTTCCGCCTCTATCTCCAACCTTACTATTGTCTCCTCCTTCGGGCCCCCAACCCCCCCCTCTCCCACAGGGTAAGAGGGCAAGTGCCACCCGGATCCTTCCCCTGCACCGGACAACATAACCCGGGCGTTACCCCGCCCCCTGAAACAAAAAACAGCAAAAGAAAAGCAAACAAACTTAAATTCTACTAACAAACTTACACCAGGCCAACACCCGGTTACACATCCCCGCCAGCGCATTTCCCCCATGTGCAGCTGCCCCTTAGTTCAAGTCCAGATTTTCGTGCTGAATGAATGTCCACGCCTCATCCGGTGTATCAAAATAATGGTGCCTGTCCTGGTACGTTACCCAAAGTCTCGCCGGGTGCAGGAGCCCAAACTTCACCCCTTTGCTGTGGAGGACCGCCTTAGCCCGGTTGAATCCCGCACACCTCCTCGCCAGTTCAGACCCCAGGTCCTGGTATATCCGAATCTCACAGTTCTCCCACTTACTGCTCCGCTCCTTCTTTACCCAACGCAGGACATGCTCCCTGTCTGTGAAGCGGTGGAACCTTATCACCATTGCCCTCGGTGGTTCGTTCGCCCTAGGCTTCCTCGCAAGGACTCTATGCGCCCCGTCCAGTTCTAAGGGCCACGGGAAGGCCCCCGCGCCCATCAGCGTCCCCTGCATTGTATTCACATACGTGCTTGCGCCCGCCCCTCCACACCTTCAGGGAGGCCCAGGATCCGCAGGTTGTGCCTCCGAGACGCCTCGTACGCCTCCACCCTGACCGCCAGGCCCAGGATCTCGTCCTCATTCTCGGATACCTTCCTTTCCACCTCTTTGATCGCCTTCTCCTGTACCTTCTGAACCTCCACCATCTTTTCCATGGAGGCCTATATAGGGGCCAGCATCTCCGTCTTCAGCTCTGTGAAGCAGCTCCTCAGAAAGTCTTGCTGCTTTCTCGACCACTGGGCCCACGCTTCATAGTCCGCGGTGGCCGCCATTTTGTCCTCCCGGACACGCTCCGCTCTCTTCCCCGCAATCGCTCGTTTAACGGCCCCGCTCCTAGTTCCCTCCATACAGCATTGAGGGGAACGTCTCCAGCATCCTATCCCACGCCGGTATTCACCTTCCAAGTGCCGATGCCACCCCGTATAAAGGCCCAAAACCCCGATCCTGGCGGGAGCTGCCGTGTATGCGACCTAGTCGGACATGGCCGCTACTGGAAGCCCATTGACCAAAAACCTCTCTATCTCTGTCTTAAAGACACTCATTTATTTGGCCTCCACAGCCTTCTGCGGCAAAGAGTTCCACAGATCCACCACCCTCTGCCTGAAGAAATTCCTCCTCATCTCTGTTTTAAAGGATCGTCCCTTTAGTCTGAGATTGTGTCCTCTGCTTCTAGTTTTTCCTACATGCGGAAACATCCTTGCCACATCCACTCTATCCAGGCCTCGCAGTATCCTGTAAGTTTCAATAAGATCCCCCCCTCACCCTTCTAAACTCCAACGAGTACAGAACCAGAGTCCTCAACTGTTCCTCATTCAACAAGCTCTTCATTCCAGGGATCATTCTTGTCAACATCCTCTGGACCCTTTCCAAGGCCGCCACATCCTTCCTTAGATACTAAGTCCAAAAATACTCACAATCCTCCAAATGGGGTCTGACCAGAGCCTTACATAGCCTCAGAAGTACATCCCTGGTCTTATATTCTAGCCCTCTCGACATGAATGCTAACATTGCATTTGCGTTCCTAACTGCTGACTGAACCTGTACGTTAACCTTAAGAGAATCGTGAACAAGGACTCCCAAGTCCCTTTATGCTTCTGATTTCCTAAGCCTTCCTCCCATTTAAAACATAATCTATGCCTCCATTTCTCCTTCCAAAGTGCATAACCTCACACTTCTCCACATTGTATTCCATCTGCCACTTGATTGCCCACTCTCCTAGCCTGTCCAAGTCCTTCTGCAGCCCGCCTGCTTCCTCAATACTACCTGCCCCTCTACAGATCTTTGTATCATCTGCAAATTTAGCAACAGTGCCTTCAGTTCCTTCTTCCAGATCATTAATGTATATTGTGGGCAGCACGGTGGTGCAGTGTGTTAGCTCTGCTGCCTCACGGCGCCGAGGTCCCAGGTTCGATCCCGGCTCTGGGTCACTGTCTGTGTCGAGTTTGCATATTCTCCCCCTGTTTGCATGGGTTTTGCCCCCACAACCGAAAGATGTGCAACGTAGATTGATTGAACACGCTAAATTGCCCTTTAATTGGAAAAAAATAATTGGGTACACTAAATTAAAAAAAAAAAGAAAAAATAGAAAAAGATTAATGTATATTGTGAATAGTTGTGGTCCCAGCACCGACCCCTGAGTCACACCACTAGACACCGGCTGCCATCCTGAAAAAGACCCCTTTATCCCCACTCTCTGCCTTCTGCCAGTCAGCCAATCCTCTATCCATGCCAGGATCTTACCCTTAACACCATGGGCTTATAACTTATTTAACAGTCTCCTTTGTGGCACCTTGTCAAAGGCCTTCTGGAAATCTAGAACATAGAACATAGAACAGTACAGCACAGAACAGGCCCTTCGGCCCTCGATGTTGTGCCGAGCAATGATCACCCTACTCAAACCCACGACCCCCCCCCCCCCCCCCCCCCCCCCCCCCCCGCCCCTCTCCTAACCTTATTTTTTAGGACACTACGGGCAATTGAGCATGGCCAATCCACATAACCCGCACATCTTTGGACTGTGGGAGGAAACCGGAGCACCCGGAGGAAACCCACGCACACACGGGGAGGACGTGCAGACTCCGCACAGACAGTGACCCAACCGGGAATCGAACCTGGGACCCTGGAGCTGTGAAGCATTTATGCTAACCACCATGCTACCGTGCTGCCCGAAATAAATCCCGTCCACTGCTTCTCCTTGACGAAGCCGTGCTGACTCAGTCCTATTTTATCATGCACTCCCAAGTACTCCGCAATCTCATCTTTAATAATGAACTCTAAAATGTTATCAATGACCGAAGTCAGGCTAACTGGCCAATAATTTCCCGTCTCCTGCCTCCCTCCCTTCTTAAACAGTGGTGCTCCATTAACCACTTACTAGTGCTCTGGAACCCTTCCTGCCTCCAGTGATTCCTGAAAGATCATCATCAATGCCTCCACAATCTCCTCAGCTATCTCTTTTAGGACCCTGGGGTGTAGTCCATCCAGTCCAGGTGACTTATCCACCTTCAGACCTTTCAGTTTCCCCAGAACCTTCTCCTTAGTAATGGTCACTGCTCCCTGGTTCTCCTCGAGCTCTGGCACCCCACCAGTGCCTTCCACTGCAAAGACTGAGGCAAAGTAACTATTCAGTTCGTCTGCCATTTCTTTGTTTCCTATTATTACTTCTCAAGCCATACTTTCCAGTGGTGCAATGTCTATTTTTGCCTCTCTCTTACCTTTTATATATTGAAAAAAACTCTTAATATCTTCTGTTTATATTACCAGCTAGCTTGCACTCATACTTCATCTTCGCCCCCCTCATTGCTTTTTAAGTTGTTATCTGCTCGCTTTTAAAGGCATCCCAACAATCCTCACCACTTTGTATGCTTTTTCTTTAGCTTTTATGCTGTCCTTGACTTCCCTCGTAAGCCTTTAGCATGTTTCCTCCTCCTTGGGATGAATTTCTGTTGTGCCTTCCGAATAACCCCCAAAAACTCCTGCCATTGCTGTTCCACTGTCTTCCTTGCTAGGCTCCTTTTCCAATCAACTCTGGCCAGCTCCTCCCTCATGTCTTTGTAGTTACCCTTATTTAATTCCCGGACCAGCCTCCTCGGACAGGCGCCGGAATGTGGCGACTAGGGGCTTTTCACAGTAACTTCATTGAAGCCTACTCGTGACAATAAGCGATTTTCATTTCATTTAATTTTTCATAATTGTAATACCGTTAGGGTTCCTTCACCTTAAGTTCCTTAATCAAGTCTGCCTCATTACACATCACTAAATCCAGAATTGCTTGTTCCCGAGTGGGCTCTGTCACAAGCTGCTCAAAAAAAACATCTCTTAGACATTCCACAAATTCCTTTTCTTAGTTGATAGTGGGATCCACTATCAACCTGATTTTCCCAGTCCACCTGCATATTGAAGTCCCCCATAATTATTGTAATATTGCCTTTTTTGCATGCCTTTTCTATCTCCTGATTTATTTTCCGCCCCACATCCTGAATACTGCTAGGGGGCCTGTACGTAAATGCCATTCAGGTCTTCCTGTGTGATTCCTCAACTCTACCCACAGAGATTCTATGCCTTCTGATCCTATTTTGCTCCTTGCTACCCCTCCACTCCGACTACCCTGACCTCTGACCACTTTGTCACCCCGCCTCTGACCCCCCCCCCCCCATCATCAATTTCCTCCAACTAACCACCCCAACTTCACCAACCAGTCTTTTAATGTTAATCATCTTGATAAAAGAACAAACTCAGGGATAAATTAAAAGGGGCCGTTCCTGGACGAAGCACTGGTCAAAAATAACAGGAGCAACGGAAACTTACGAAACATCAAATCTAAATATGATAAGAGGAATCGATAAAGCAATCCAACCCCTGCGGTGCCCATCCAGCATGGAAGACCCTGAGGATGCCTGTGGACACCGCATCCTCCCTCTCCAGGGATTGACGTCCCCATCCTGGAGGGGAGATTTGCTAGTGCTCTTCGGGGGGGGGGGGGGGGTTTAAACTAATTCAGCAGGGGGATGGGAACCTAAATTGTAGTCCCAGTGTACAGGATGTTGAGAGTAGTGAGGTCAGGGATAGGGTTAAAAGTTCGAAAGAGGGCACCGACAAGCAGGACGCTGGTTTGAAGTGTGTCTATTTCAACGCCAGGAGCATCCAGAATAAGGTGGGTGAGCTTGCAGCATGGGTTGGTACCTGGGTTATGGGCAGCAGGGTAGCATGGTGGTTAGCATAAATGCTTCACAGCTCCAGGGTCCCAGGTTCGATTCCCGGCTGGGTCACTGTCTGTGTGGAGT